>NC_090444.1:1016421096-1016773045 GCF_031143425.1 Pleurodeles waltl
CTGCCACCATACACTCTCTCTCTTCAACCTCATCTTGTTCCTCCTCCAAAGCCATTCTGGATAGGCAGTCTGCCCTGAAGTTCTTTCCACCAGGGAAATGTTTGATGACAAGGTGGTATTCTTGTAATTTGGACAATATACATACCAACCTGGCTGAAGGTTTATTTGTTCCACTACCACTCAGGATGTGCACAAGTGGTTTGTGATCAGTGTACACACCAAACTCTCGTCCCCAAATAGAAGATCTGAATTTTTGTATTCAGACATTCAGTACATCCATCAATCATTACTGTTACTTGAGACTCAAGTGATGGCCACCAATAGTATTTTTTAAGATGTTGGGAGGTCGTAGTTACACCAAGGTGCCCTTGGTGAGCAGTCTATATGAAGTCTCTACGCAAGCCTTCTGGAGGAATGAATACATCATGGCACATTCCCATATCATTCAGAACTGACAATTCAGTGCATGAGAAAAACTTCTCAGTTCTCCAGACAGAGTTCTGCAGGCCAGCCAACCATTGATGATAAACTCTTTGACTTGACCAAAAATGCACCCCGGCAACTGTTCTCAGTAATAGGAGCACACTCCAGCACCACGTTCAAGGCTGCCACCATACACTCTCTCTCTTAAAACCTCATCTTGTTCCTCTTCCAAAGCCATTCTGGATAGGCAGTTTGCCCTGAAGTTCTTTACCCCAGGGAAATGTTTGATGACAAGGTGGTATTCTTGTAATTTGGACAATAAACATACCAACCTGGCTGAAGGTTTATTTGTTCCACTACCACTCAGGATGTACAAAAGTGGTTTGTGATCAGTGTACACACCAAACTCTTGTCCCCAAATATAAGATCTGAATTTTTGTATATCCCTTACACATGCAAGAGCTTCACGCTCCATGGTTCTGTAGCATGTCTCAGAAGCTTGGAGCAACTTGGAAGCGAAGAGAACCATAAGTTCCTGTCCAGTAGGTAAGCTGATGAGTTGAGCTTTCATCAAGTTTTGTTCATGCAGGAGAGGACTAGGAGAAGGCCTGCATGTTGAAAAAAACAGTAACTGTATTATAGAGTAAAGGAGAAGGATAAAAGGAAGCAAGGTAAGCTTCATGAGGAGCCAGGAGTGTACCAAGAAGAGGTAGAGCAAGAACATAAGAGGAGTTTCATGTTTGAGCCGACAATGCAGCAAACACATACTCAGCAGCATTTATCACATCAAAGCACTTCTCTCCAGTCCACAGCTGAGTGAGTTAAGGCCTCAGAGTCTTCACCATCATCATGGTTTCTTTTTGAAGTCAATACCATTCTCCTTCTATTTGTTGAGGTAGTCCTGCCATGATTACTTCCATCCTCTTCCTCCTGATTCTGAGTAAGTCTGTCCCAGTCGCTAACTGAGCGAGGTGACCTGTGCAATGCACTGCTGTTGAAGAACAATAGAGAAACAGAACTGGAGTATTTTGTGTACATTTGTGTTTGGTAGCTAAATAGACTATTGTGGTCTGAGGAACCAAAAAAGATGAGTGGACCCTGCAGGTAAATTTCACTAAGTTTTAAAGTACAATCACTTTCAGAAAAAAAAAGGATCACTCATCAGTCCCCAAACATTGCCAATAATAGGAAACAAGTTTAGAAATGTGTTGAACTCCCTCACTCACTGTCAGTTACTACATACATCCTCAATAATCACTCACAAACACTCAATATATCACCACTGATTGGCACAATAGTTAGTAGTTACCTCTACTAATCCAAACACCATCGTTGAACAAAATATTATCTCCTCTTTGATGGTAGCAACAGATTGGAATTTGGCATTGGCACTGGCAGTCTTTTATTCAATGATCTTTTTGGGCAGCACTGCTAGGTGATGTAAAACAAGGTATAGGTAAGGGCATCATCTCCAATGTCCTGAAGGGAATATGGGGCTTCTTCACCGCACACAGGTCCAGCTCACACCTGGCCATATATGTGACTAAAAATGGTGGGGCAGCATAAATCTGACACAAACATAATGTTTCACTAGCATTATTTGCAAAGAAAGAAAGAAGTTCAACGATAAATAATGGAAATGTTCTATGGTTGCACTGGCATACTCAGTCCAGAAAGTAGAATTCATCCTCAAACTCAGGTGGTTCACCAGAAGTTGGTCAGAAAACGCACTTGATTCTGACCAATCATCATTTTCCTCCTGTGGTGATTCGGGAATGGTGTAGTCAAGTGGTATAAAATGCTGGTTCATTTGGATCAAGGTCAATCTCTCCAGTTTTGAGGTGAGAGACTGGTTCTCCTCACTGTTACAACTGTACCAGCTGCACTGAACAAATGTTCAGCAGACATGCTGGCTTTAGGACAAGCCAGATACTCTATTGCCAAACTGCTAAGCTCTGACCATCGGCACATCTTCCCATACAATACACCAATGGATTTTGATCCACATATACCTCTTTTGGGTCATCCAGGTACTCCTGGAATAGCCTCTGAAGTGTCATTCATGCTGCCACTTGCTCAACTTCTTTTACCTTTGCTTCTGCCCTGGACCTACGGCCTGCCACTTGAAACCAAGCCAATGCAGAGGTTGGGTCCAATTCTTCTGATGCTGTTGCTGCCGGTGTTCTTGTTGCTGGTTTTGGCTGCTGTGAAACAAGACTGCCCTCTCTGGAAGTTGAAGGCGGCACCCCAGAACTGTAGAGTGCGACTATAAGTTCCAACTCTTCTTCTTCCAGTTCTCCGGCTTGCTCAACAGTCCACCTCTTGCATTTTGAAATATCCCCTTCAGACTAAAATTTTTTAGTAGTATGGATCAAGTAGGGTGGCACATATGTACTCTTTGGATGACCAAATGTCATTTTGCAGCCTTGCATTACAAGCAAAGCAAAGGATTAAGCTCTCAACTAAGGAATGCAAATCTGGGTTTTTGTTCACACCTCAGAGTGCGAACCTTTCAGACACCTTATTTAGCAGTAGCAGATGCAATAAAAGGATAGTTTGGCCCATCATACTGTCCTCCTTGTTACTTTTCTGCATGAAAACCTCAAAAGGGAGCAGCATCTGTGTCAGATATTTGACTAAGCCCCATTTTTTCACACCATGGTCATAGCTTTCCGAACTGCATCCCTCTTAGAATGACATAGTCATTGGTCTGTCTGTACTGCTCAAACAGATGCTGTAACATATAATAGGTTGAGTTCCAACGGGTTGGCACCTCCTGTATCAGGGATTTAACTGGTACTCTGTTACCACACTGAATGATCCGTAACTGCTTCCGGGCTCCAAAAGAATGGCTGAAATAAGTGCAGATTCATCTTTAGGTTTTAAGTATGTTTCTGACTAAGGGGGTCATTTCAAGTCTGGCGGTTACTAGATTGTCACTCGCAGATGGCGGTCAGACCACTGCCAATGACCCAGCAGGAAACTCTTAATGGGGCTGTGGGGGAGCTAGCCTGTGTGGCAGCAACCTTCCCATCGGACTTTCTGCGGACGTTAAAAATCATCTGCTGAACTCATACTGACCCCCTATGTCTTCTTTTTGAGGAAGTCTTGCACAACTAGGTTGATGCAGTATGCCAAACATAGGACCCTGAAACAACACCCGTCTGCCATGGCCTTGCCTATGGAACTGGCATTGTCCATGGCAACAAATCCAGTTCAGAGACCTCTGGGTTGCAACCATTCAGACACCTTCCTATAAAATTCATCCAAGATGTTTGCAGCAGTATTTGATTTCTCCTTGGTGAACATGGCTACTGTTGCATGCCACCGAACGCTCTTAAAAGTTTCTTCAGGGACAAGATCTGTAGTTAGCATTTGCTTTACTCCCACAAAAGAGATCCAGTGTGCAGTGATGCAAATGTAATCAGTAGCCTTACAACTGGTCCACATGTCTGTCGTCAACAGAATATTGTGGATAACACTTTGCTGTAAAGCTTGTCCAACCAAATGCAGCACATAGTGATGCAGCACTGAAACAGCAACTTCGACAAAATAGGTCTGACTTGCCACATTCCATTTCGGGCAGATGTCTGCCACAAACTCTAAGGCCCATATTTATACTTTTTTAGCGCCACATTTGTGTCATTTTTTGATGCAAAAGTGGTGCAAACATACAAAATACAATTGTATTTTGTAAGTTTGCTCAGCTTTTGCGTTAAAAAGTGGCACCTAAAAATCTTACTTCTTCCACAATAGAAAAAAAGGAGGAGGTCCAGTGCTAACATTTTTGCCAACTTCCCATTGTACAAACATGCCATTGGGTGGTTGCGGTCATGGGGCCGTTCTGGTTATACATGCCCATAATTGTAGCCTGGATTTTTTCTTTTTCTTGGGCCACTGACACAGGTGACTTTTGAGATGTAGGTGGTGATAGACTCGATGTGTGTCATGGTGCAGTCATCGTATACCATGGTGTCTCCATCTGACTCTGAGTCTTCCTATGCCATCCTGAGGTCGCTGAGGCAGATAATTCTGACTCACTGCTGGGGACAGGGCTGCTTTACGTGAGGATGTCACCCTCTTCTACTGCACCTTCCATCATGATTTGACCAGTTGTAGCTAATGTTTCCCCGCTCTCATCATTTCACCACCTTTACCATGGTCAGCATTTTTTTTAGCTGCTCCTCCCACCAGATTGCGTGATGTTTTTTCATATAAGTCTTCTGGCCTCCAGTACCGTAATGTGAATAAGGGTTTTCTCAATGAACACTTGCCTGCCAAATGGAGCATATTGCAATGTTCTTTTCCTGTTTGCTAATTGTAACAAAATCCCAAACTGGGGACAAGAACTTTCTTTATTGGGCCACTGTCAATTCCAGAAGAAGAAATGGAGGTAGGTGGGTGTGCTGATTACCTCTCTGCATTGCATACTTCTATTGAGGCATTGGTTGGTGCAGGTCACTGCTGGGGCCTTATATATATGGGTGCTGGTGATGTTGCCTGTGCCACATCCCTCAGAGAAAGATAGATAGTAATGTCAGTCTCCTCTGTGCCAGCTTCCACAATGACTGGATTGTCATCACCATCCTCCTCACCATCATCCCCTTTCATGATTCTAAGGCTTTCTGGAACTTCTCTTTTCCCTTGTGTTGGACATGGCCTTTCTGCAGGGTCCACCCTCAAACATTTTGTCTTCCTCCTTCTCTTTTTCTGACCTCCTTTTTGCTGGCTTTATGACTATGCGCACTATACCACTGCTAAACAGTGCTAAAGTGCACCACAATGATTGCAGTGGCTGTTTCACTGTCTTGGGCTAAAGTTTGCATGGTGCTGTAGATGCGGGAGTGCTGCTCCCAGGTTCCTCTCCCAGAGGCCGGAGTGGCAGGCACATGTCTCCCAAAAAAGGTTGCAGTAAGCACACCATTGGTGGGAAGATGCTTCTTCTCGCTTACCACTTTCTTGGGAACAACTTTCTTTGCGGCCATCTTAAAGCTCTCAGTTGGCAGTGGCACTATGCTACTCAAGTAGAAGAGATTTAAGGACTTAACTGTACAAGCCTTCTCTTTGGCAGTCCTGCTGGTGATGTGACATCTCTTCTCCTGTGCACCTAAAAGCAACCAAGAAAGAAAAACATGTAGAAATGTGGCATTGTTGCAGGTTGAAATAGTATAGACAAATGCAATCTTAGTTTGGTTGGTTACTTATGTCATAAATACAAATTGTAAAGCCAAACCACACCACCACACCACCACACCATGAAATGTAATTTCAAATCAGGCAGCACTACATGGAGTTATAGCTCTTTGCTTTATCTCCATCTGTTTTAAAAGAGACACCGGTGGTGGAAAGTGAGAGTTGCATGGGTAAAATGAATAACATTCAGTCCAGTCCCCTCCAGTTACACGACAAACCCCCCCACACCTTTAGTGTATTGATGGTGGAATTATTATACACCTATAGAAACCGAATGCCGTAGTGCGGCTGTGCACTTTTGGTGGATGGATGGAGGAATGGATGTGGATGAATGGATGCATCAAGGCAAAATGCAGAATTAAATAAAATTAAATACAAAATAAAAGCAAAATACTTACAAAAACTAAAATTAAAATTATAGTAAAAACAAGAAATTAAATAATTGACAAATAAAAAGTAAAACAATGAAAGTAAAAATAAAAAATTAAACAAAAAATAGAAAAATGAATAAAAAAATAGAAAACTAAAATAAATAATTGAAATATGACCTTATAATAAACAAATGGTTAATAATTAACAATGTTTGTATGTAAGCCAATGACAAAGACAAACTGGCTGGATGCACAAAATGGCTTCCAGCCACATGTAAAACAACAATAATGAGCAAGGAGGCATAGCAAATAAATAGCACATGCAAGCCTATGGCAAAGGGACACTGGGTGGATGGACAAAACGGCCGCCACCCACATGGTCAAACAACAACAACAAGGAAAAAGGAGGCATGGGGAACAAAGAAGAACTCATGCAAGCCTATGGCAAGACACACTGGCTTGATGCACAAAATAGCTGCCAGCCACATGGGAAAACAGCAACAAGGAGCAAAGATGCATGGTAAACAGAGAACACATGCAAGCCTATGGCAAAGGCACAGGGTGGATGGACAAAATGGCTGCCAGGCATATAGTCAAACAACAACAATAAGGAGCAAGGAAGCATGGGGAAGAGAGAAAAACCTATGCAAGCCTATGGCAAAGGGCACTGGCTGGAAGCAGAAAATGGCAGTCAGCCACATGGTCAAACAACATCTGCGAACAAGGAGGCATGGAGAAAAACAGGGGGGCATGAAAAACAAAGAACACATGCAAGCCTATGGCAAAGGGACCAGGGTGGATAGACAATGTGGCCTCCAGCCACATGGTCAAACAACATGGAGCAAAGAGGCATGGGGATCAAAGAAGAACCCATGCACCCTATGGCAAAGGCACACTGGCTGGTTGCACAAAATGGCTGCCAACAACATGATAAAAAAACAACAAGGAGCAAGGAGGCATGTAAACAAAGAACACATGCAAGCCTATGGCAAAAAGACACTGGCTGGATGCAGAAAGTGGTAGTCAGCCACATGGTCAAACAACAACTGCGAACAAGGAGGTATGGAGAACAAAGAACGTATACAAGCCTATGGACATAGACTACACAAAATGGCCCCTGGCCACATGGCATGGAGAACAAACACACATGGTAGACGATGCCAAACACACACACACATACACACGCACACACGAAATGCCATAAGGAGGCATGGTGGTAACACAGATGAAAACACTAGCATTAATTCAGCAATGCAAAACACAAAAATTAACTGAGCTATAAAAATTCCACGTCTGCAGTGCATCATCCTATGCCATCAAATATTGCCACACAAGGTATACACTTTAAAAAAAATGAAATGTAAACAATAACCAATGTTTTTAATTTATTCCAATTCCAACATGTAGAAAAGGGCACGTAATGAGCTGTGCAACAATTTTCCTTTACAAAAGATGAAAAATCAATGAAATGCAAAATAACCAACTAGGCCAATGCTCAAACTCCAGGCCACCTACCACTATAAGTTTTAAAAACAAATTAAAGGACAAAGCAATACTGGTGCATGGTAAAACAACCAAACAAACCCCTTTTTCAATAGTTTCAGAACTTACTTGCATGATTTCACAAAAACAAATTTCTTAAATCCAAAGGTATAATGAGGAGACAAAGAGAGTGATCCTTCTACCTCGAAATCTGAATAAAAAGTGACCAGGAGATGGACAAACCACTGGGAGGAGCCTGCAGGACAGGAACAAGAAGTTGGAGTCTCTGCTTCACTTCCTACCTGTTTGAAAAACAAGAAAAAAGGCTTCTCAATCTAAAAAACAACTTGAAGGGTCCATTGGAAAGGAAAAGCCACTCAAAAAACACTTTTTGACTAGATTTAGATGTATCTTGAATAGAAAATCTACTCCTGGTGCATTTGCACTCTTGAGCGGGACTGTTTTGGCTGCTGTCGCAGCCGGAAGCAGCACAGGTAAACATGAAGTCTCACGCGTGCAGCTCAAAACAGCACGAGCAAACGAAAAGTCTTGCACATGCACATTTACTAGGTGCCCTAAAGTATTGCAACACCCGTGAGAGATCGCCAAAACCCAACCTCGCATGTGTGAATGATTGTGGAATTCAGGAACTCTGCGGCACTCTGCGTAGCTTGAAGTGCCCGAATTCCACAAAACCCGCCAGCAGAGTGGAGTTGTATGACTCAGTCTAGTCGAGAAGTGTAGTTTTTTTTTTTTAGAACTGTGCTATTTTTAATGTTATATGATTAATTGTTTTTAGAGGGATATTTGTAGTATGTAATACACTTGTGAGTATTTTGTATTGATTTGTAATATGTATTAAATGTATTTCAGGCAGAGAAGTGGTGTATAAAAAAGGAAAAAAAATGGTAACCCACAAAGTGATAAAGTAAACAATTGTGGCTGTAACATGTCAATTTGCAACATCGAAATAGAATGTAGCCGAGAGCATAAGCACCCTTCTTGAGTGAGAAAAGAGGACGTTAGTAGCATTCCGAAGTAATAGATATTTACTTCCTATCAGATCTTTGTTTGTTGGAAGTTACAAACTGTTGAACATGTTGTTTGTGTAGGACTCCACAATGCAAGTGGATGAACTTGGTGCAGGTGTCTTTATGGATAACCATATTGTTCGGATAGTAGAGGTATTAGCTGCCTGATACCATTAATCATCAGCTGATGTTGGGACAGAGGCGTCAAGGAAGGTTCAGTGCACAGGTCATCATAGGAAGTACTCTCAAATCTCACAAAAGTCAATCAAGAGCTCACTCTTCAAACCTCAGACAAATCAATAGGTCTCTCATCAACCTTTTTAAAACCATCTTTAACATCTCACATGTGCTCATGTTTTCTAACCAATATCTTTCATAATATCTATTTTCTCCCTCTGGCTTAACTATTCACTTTCGAGCATTCTTTCTATATGTTCATAATGTTCAATAGCTTATGCTTCGGAAAAAAAAACACATTTCATCAGTTGCACCTAATAAAACATATCCAAACATAGCCTATCAATAACTAGAGGCCCTACATATGGCTCAAGTATCTCCCTGCTGAAAAAGAGCAATCATTCTAAACAACGAACAAAAGACCTTTGATCTCCCTTTATCGGAGGCAACGCTTCCACAGTTTACTCTGCAAGTGATCATTGGGGATCTAATTTTAATTCACTCTTGGTGGAGACTCCAATCTGTGGCCCCTGTGGATTGTCCTTTTTTTTCACATGAAGATGCCATAACAACTAGGGGTATATTAAGAAGCCCAGTGCGCCGCTGCCGCATCACTTTTAGAAATGCACTGGCAGCGCATAATGCAGACCCATTTCTATTTGACCACGCAAAGCCACGCTGCATAGCTTTACATGGCCTTGCAAATATGGTGTAAGGCAACACAGCACAAGTTGGGAATGTGTCAAAACTGTATGCCTTCCCATGACATGAGCAATGAAGAGAAATATTTGTATTTCTCCTCAATGTTTTCTCTGCAGCACACAGAAAGAGGAAAATGCCTCTCTGGATTGTTTTTGTGCAGGAAGGTATGCCTTTCTGCACAAAAATATTCCTGCTGATAACTCAAACACCCTTGCACCATGGTGCAAAGGTGGCTGCCTTGGTGCTAGGCAGCAATTTGTGCACCAGTACAAGGGGAAGGACAGAAATGTACTGTATCTTATAAATATGATGCATTTCTGCCCTTTCACTCAGGTGCAGGGCAGCAGAGCAAGGTCCCTTACTGTGCTACCCTGCTCCCCGAGGCTTGTAAATATGCCCTAAATTGTATTGTCATCATTAATTGGGGAGATGCAGTGGATAGAGATCTTTCACATATACCACAAAATGTAACACACTATGAAGTCACCCTACAATCATTATTCTAAATCTCTCAAGTGAAAATCGGAATGCAGATGCTCAGATATTGGTGGGAATAAATAGAATTGCTTTAGCTCTGCTATTCCTGCACCAGCTGGCTGTCAGGCATGTTCTTCACTGTTATGTTTAATCTATTTCTGATGGTGATTCACTCTTACTGCACAATCCTTTGGCTTCCTGGTACTGGAAGGACCACTTAGCCACTAGACTTTCTGTTCAGCCTTTTACAGAGGAAGAGGTATACAGTGTCAATTGTGGAGGATGACCAATCCTCTGAATCCCTGTGACTGCTGTTCATTTGGTACCTGAAACATTTATTTCCCCTTTAAGAAAACCACCTCATGTTTCTCCTGCACGTTGGGCCCCTTAGATGTATTCCATCAACTTTAGAAGTTGCTTCATCTTGCTTCTTGTCCCATGCATGGAACTCGGTTTTTGATCACCACTGCAGTTATGTGTCACATCCCAGGTTGGGGTTGTCTGTTTTTTAAGGCCATTACAATCCATTATCTCTGGAGTCATCTACTTCTTGAAATATGAGATATTTGTTGTTAATGCTGACCTTGTGCTTTTACTGCGATTGTGGAAACGTTGTAGCAGTGGCTTCTTATTTTTAGATTCAGGCTCAGTTCTTCTCTTCTTGTTTGTGCACTCCTCCATCATCTTGTCTTTCTGCTGATCTTGTTGATTAAGGTTTTCATCCACCCTTTCTTGTTCACTGAGAGCAATGTGCATGAAGTCAGGCCACTTGACCTACCACAAGAGTCATTGGTGGTGGTGGGGGGATGTTTTTGTATGCATGCATAATGTAGTAAAAAGCTTGGGCCCATATTTATACTCTGTTTGCGCTGGATTAGTGTCATTTTTTTTAATGCAAATTCGGTGCAAACTTAACTCCATGTTTATACTTTGGCACTAGACCCGTCCAGCGCCAAAGTTATGGAGTTTGAGTCATTTTTTGGACATGAAAACCTACCTTGCGCTAATGACATGCAAGGTAGGCGTTCCCGTGCAAAAAATGATTCTAGGGCATGTGCGCCTTATTTATCCTCCCACGTCATTTTGATGCACAGGAGGAGGCGGGCCTTAAAAAATGGCGCCCAGACGGATTTGCACTGTTTTTTAATGCCTGGGTCAGGGCAGGCGTTAAGGGACCTGTGGGCTAATTTCCATGGTCTCCGACCATGGAAGCAGTCCACAGGTGCCCTTCCCTGCCCCCAGGGACACCCCATGCCATCCTCGCCCACCCCTGGAGGACACCCATGGATGGGGGGACCCATCTACAGTAAGTAGAGGTAAGTAGAGGTAAGTATTTTTTTTTTTTAGGTGTCAAAGGGGGGCCTAACTTGGGCCCCCCACATGCCACTGTGCGCAATGGCCATGCCCAGGGGACAGAAGTCCCCTGGGCATGGCCATTGGGCAGGGGTGCATGACTCCTGTCTTTGCTAAGACAGGAGTCATTTCCATGAGGGTTGTGCGTCAAAAAAGGACGCTAGTCAGGTTAGAGAATTTTTTTTTACTCTAACCTAACTAGCACCATTCTTGACGCTCAACCCCCAGTCTTCTTTACGCCTCCGCTGTCCGGTTAGAGTCATTTATTTTGCCGGCTACCGTCATTCCTTAAATATGACGCCTGGCTGGCGTGTTGGAATGGCGGTAGCCGGCATTAAACTTTTTGACGCAAACCTGCGCTGGCACAGATTTGCGTCATAAAGCATAAATATGGGCCTTGGTGTTTGGGGGGCTCTAATTTGGTATTCTATAGAGTCCTTCCAGGGGCCTTACAAACTACTCTCAGTGTACACGAGGCCTCAATGATGCTCTATGTCAGTGTTTTCAATTCATATTTTTTTTACAAAGTTCTCAAACCCTTCCCAATAAATGGAGAACCGTCATTCTTCTGAACCACTGAATAGATGTTCTAAGCTGAAAACATGACATTAACTAAAAGGATACCCTTGAATGCACTTCTTTGGGGCAGCTATCACACCAGAGGACATTGTATTGTATTGCACTGTTATATAGTGCTAAGGTAAATTCATTCATCACCGCCAGTGCAATTGTAGCTCAGAAACAGAAAGAGGCAAACCCTGCTCACTGTTTCTGAGCTGAACGATATGAAAATGAAAAAAGACTAAGAAAAATATAGGATTAAATAGATTCAGCTTACTACTTACAGCAGTGGCGTAACTCAACTTGAGAGGGCACCCTGCAAAGTACCTGGAGGGGGCCTCCTTCGAACTCACTCAGGAGCTCTCAGTCCAGGTTACTGTTTTGAGGGGGCCCCCTGAAGCTCATTGGCCACCCCCTCACCACAGGGACTACAGAGGCCTTTGTTACACCACTGCCTTACAGATGCATAAAACAGGTGCTCAACTGTGAGCAGTGCCAATAAAGGCCATTGTGATACAGACTCTGGGCTCACGTTGCATGAAGCATTCTAGTGTTTAAGATTAACCCGAGCGTCATATTTAGGGCCAACCGGATTAACAGAATTTATTGTATCCCTACACACATATGTAATGATCAGAATGTTTTTGCATTGTACATTCTGATTTTTTTGCCAGAATGCATTCCTATCAATGTATTAGAGCCACCACATTTTGATGATTAGCTATTCGCAACAGTTTTCCTGGCCCACAACACAAGGAAATACTTCCATGCCTTCTGCCTTACAAAAAAGTGTGCCGTAAAAAAGATGAAAAAAACAAGCACTAGCAAATCTAATAGGTCTCGCCTACGTGAGAGCTATTGGCTATGCCAATGTCTTTCAGACATGTTGTACAGCAGCGTGACTGCTGTCAGCATGACTAAAAGTTAGTGGCATGGTGTAGAGTGGCATAGAGGAGAGTGGAATTGAGGAGAGTGGCATAGAGGAGAGCGGAATGAAGTGAAGTACAATGGAGTGGTGTAGAGTAGCAAAGAGTGGATTTGAGTGGTGTTGAGTTGAGTGGCCAAGAGCAGAGTGGCATAGAGTAGAGTAGCGTGGCATGGAGTAGGCTAGAGTGGTGTAGAGTGGAGTGGCTCAGAGTGGCATGAAATGGAGTGGCTTAGAGTGGAGTGGTGTAGAGTGGAGTGGCATGGAGTAGTATGAAGCGGCAAAGAGTAGAGTGGCATAGAATAGAGTGGTAAACATAGAGATAGCCAGTGGCTGTGTACTAAGATGGTGCGCACTTCCAAAAATGTTTCTTCTTTGATGGTATTAAAATCCAAAAAAGTACATATTATTGACAGTTAGACATATATAATATACGGAGTGCCAGAGTGGCTCCACACCCAGCCACAAGGTGTGTAGATTGTGATCCTGAAGGTCCACAATGAGTGAATTAAGTTGAAAGAACCACGGCACATCCAAGCATTCCAAATGTAAGTCCTTTATTCTTCTTGGGTATTCAATGAAAACAGCAAACGTTGTACCAATCCATGTATATACAGCCGACACGTGTTTTGTCGTGAAAACGACTTTTTCAAGGCTGTGAAACAATATCCAAAACATATCATGGTCAGCCAATAGTTCCAATGTCTAGTGTGCGATCTTTGCCATCACCCCAAAAAATTGTACCCCTCCTTTTGTGTTAAGTGGGTTAGCAAATAACCGATTGGTGCTCGCCTAGATTGCTAGAGAAAGGAATAATAGGCATGCTGAATGGATATAGCCCATAGATAAGAATTTTATGGAGTGAGTCGTTGTATCACCCAGTGTACAAGATTACAAAAATGCATATCAGTGACCCTAGTGGTGAACAAACGCCAGTAGTGGCCATACTGTAAATACAGTGCACCCATGGTGTTGCTAGATGGGTCAGGGGTGACGCAATAAAATTGGCGCATCAGTGCTGATACAAAACGTTCTTGTAAATCTGACCCATAATCTCTAAACTTGATAGCAACCTTCTTTGGCAGCCTCCCTCCCTGACCTCAGACTCACTGCTCACTGTTGTGAGAGACCAAAGTGGGTTCCTCTGCAGTAACAGTGCCTGTGACACAGGGTAACTGTCCTCCCTGCAATCAATTAAACCACTTACATTGATCTGAATCAAATTTGGGAATTTTTTTATGATGTCTGCTTGTGAGTCTGTAAGGCGCACAAAGATTCCCTTGTTCCACCATCCCTCATCTTCCGAAAGTGCTGACCCCTTGCTCACTTGTTTGACCAACACTGGTGACAGGAATCTTGACAAACTTTTTGCACTCATTTGGGTTCTTTATAAGTACCCAATAGCCCACCTCCAGATCAGCACTGTCTACATTTTTTCTGGCATCAAACTGTGTTTTCATCGCATTCTGTTTCAGGAGCACCCGTGACCTGACACTTTCTGCAGTTACAAAATCCTGAGCGGTCTTATCTCCCAACCAACTTGGAAATAGATTGGTGTGCACCATTCTACCTCTGAGCAACCTGAAAGGCGCTACCCCAGTAGCGGTATATGGTGTGATGTTGTAGGACCACATAGGATTCTGTACAAAATCCTTCACATTTTGGCTAGAAAAAATGGTCATTTGCACACACTTCTTCACAATTCTATTACCTCTCTCGACAAGCCCATTAGAAGAAGGAGAGCAGAGGGCTAACTTGAGGTGTTGTATATCATTTGAGAAACATGCACATCTGATGTGACAAAAGGATGTGTACGATTGTCAGTGACAATGGTTTTAGATGACTCTTCCACCACAAAAACATACTCAAGAAATCTAATAGCATTGTCAGTTGTAGGATCATCACAAGACAAGTGATACATCCAGTTTGTGTGGTAATCCACCAACAATATTTAGTACTTGTTCCCACTGGGTAGGAGCTCATGAGAACCACAAAAATCAAGCCCCACCTTGTCCCATGGTTCTTGTGGTAAGGGTACAGGATGAAGTGGTGTGTTCAAGGTTGTAAAACATTTATCAGATAACAGACATTCAGTGCATCCATCAATCACTACTGTTACTTGAGACTCAAGTGATGGCCACCAATGCTATATTTTAAGATGTTGGGAGGTCGTAGTTACACCAAAGTGCCCTTGGTGAGCAGTCTTTATGAAGCCCCTACGCAAGCCTTCTGGAGGAATCAATAAATCATGGCACATCACCATATCATTCAGAATTGACGATTCAGTGCATGAGAAAAACTTCTCAGTTCTCCAGACAGACTTCTGCAGGCCGGCCAACCATTGATGATAAGCTCTTTGACTTGACTAAAAATGCATCCCGGCAACTGTTCTAATTAATAGGAGCACACTCCAGCACCGCATTCAAGGCTGCCACCATACACTCTCTCTCTTCAACCTCATCTTGTTCCTCCTCCAAAGCCATTCTGGATAGGCAGTCTGCCCTGAAGTTCTTTCCACCAGGGAAATGTTTGATGACAAGGTGGTATTCTTGTAATTTGGACAATACACATACCAACCTGGCTGAAGGTTTATTTGTTCCACTACCACTCAGGATGTACACAAGTGGTTTGTGATCAGTGTACACACCAAACTCTCGTCCCCAAATAGAAGATCTGAATTTTTGTATTCAGACATTCAGTACATCCATCAATCATTACTGTTACTTGAGACTCAAGTGATGGCCACCAATAGTATTTTTTAAGATGTTGGGAGGTCGTAGTTACACCAAGGTGCCCTTGGTGAGCAGTCTATATGAAGTCTCTACGCAAGCCTTCTGGAGGAATGAATACATCATGGCACATTCCCATATCATTCAGAACTGACAATTCAGTGCATGAGAAAAACTTCTCAGTTCTCCAGACAGAGTTCTGCAGGCCAGCCAACCATTGATGATAAACTCTTTGACTTGACCAAAAATGCACCCCGGCAACTGTTCTCAGTAATAGGAGCACACTCCAGCACCACGTTCAAGGCTGCCACCATACACTCTCTCTCTTAAAACCTCATCTTGTTCCTCTTCCAAAGCCATTCTGGATAGGCAGTTTGCCCTGAAGTTCTTTACCCCAGGGAAATGTTTGATGACAAGTTGGTATTCTTGTAATTTGGACAATAAACATACCAACCTGGCTGAAGGTTTATTTGTTCCACTACCACTCAGGATGTACAAAAGTGGTTTGTGATCAGTGTACACACCAAACTCTTGTCCCCAAATATAAGATCTGAATTTTTGTATATCCCATACACATGCAAGAGCTTCACGCTCCATGGTTCTGTAGCATGTCTCAGAAGCTTGGAGCAACTTGGAAGCGAAGAGAACCATAAGTTCTGTGTCTCTAATCCATTGGCACAGAACAGCACTGAGCCCAGACAAGTTAGCATCTACATTCCCAAAACACTTGTGATCATCCTGGAACACATGTAATGCAGGAGCCTCCTCAAGAAGGTCCTTTTCTTTTACAAAAGGTCTGTGTAATTCATCTGTCAATGTGAATTTAGCTCCCGTGTCCGCTACGCCACCGGTTTCAAATTAGCCTGGCTGATGACGAGTGATACCCTGAAAGCGGACCCAGGATGTTTGTTGTCCGGTCCAGGGAGGACCTGGCCTGGCAGTTCGGGCTGGACTGTTCCCATGGGGAGCAGGATCAAGGCTGATTTGCATAAAGCTATGGCATGCAAAATAACGATGGATTAAATCCATCATCTTTTTCTGTTGCATGTTGGGGAGCAGGTGACAATCAATAGGTATATTGCTGTGAAGGAAGCATAGGTCAACACAGAGTCTGACCTCCTCAGACCTTTTTCAGGCTGCCGTAATGGGAGAAATCAATTGGGAGGTATCACCTGGCTCAGTGATCGCCTCAGAACACAGGCTCTTCAAAACACTCAAGTTATGCCCTAGCACTCAAGGGCAAAGGACATACCTTGTGTACTACTGGCTGAGCCCCTGGTTTGAGACGGATGTGATGGTCAAAGCCTACAACGGTCCTGACCTTATCAGAAAACAAGGTGGGAAACCGGGTTAAAATGTTATCAATGTCTGTGGGAGGGGAAATGTTCTCAACACTAGTCACACCCATGTCATCCTCAATGTAACCTTCACATATTTCACCTACCACCACAGATACCTCAGCAATCCTGTCAATCTATGATGTTTCTGCCTTTGGCTGTCATGTACATCTCAGTCATTGTGCGTCTACCAAGGCACTCAATTTTGGATAAAAAGTACCCCAACATTTCTATTTCAGTTTCTCCGAATGCCTTGGTATTTACATCAGAATATGTGAGAATCACATTGCCCTTCCATTTTTCATGAAAAGTGATGTAGACAGTTTAGTGATTGGTGAGTCTGAGTCAATCATGACCAGAAGTGATACCTCCCCAATAACCACTTCACACCATGGACCTTTAACACTGTGTACATGAATAGTCAAAACTGCGTTACTAAGTTCTTGTGTGCAAGACTCAGGGGCTTATTTACAAGCCCCTTTGTACCACCGGTGGGATACTTTTTCCCATATAAAAAGTTCCGCACTGGTGGTGCAAGGGGCATGTAAATAAGCCCCTCATTCTTTTCTTCAAGTCCAATGCAGCTGACCTTGGTGAACTTCTTACCACCTTTGCAAACCGCTTAGAAATGTACTACTTTTTTGCAGGATGCATATCTTTGGCCAATGGCAGGACAATTGGGACTATTACCAATATGAGTTTTTGAACCACATCTGAAACTGACCAAAGCCATTCTCCTATATGGCCGACTGAATATCTTGTTACCTGTGTTTAATGCATTGACTGTCCCTTCCTGTATTGTACCCACCATGCTGACAGATTGATTTTCATGAATGGTCTTGGTGGAAATCATGAAACGTTCAGTTACCTTAGCAAGGTCTGTTGCTTCCAATAAAGTAGGGTTCCTACAACTAAGCAATCTCTCTTGTATTTTCTTTGAAAAGCATGAGAACACAAATGGATCTTGTGTGCAAATGTCTGTGGTAGTGCCAAACTCACAGGTTGCAACTAATGGTCATATTTATACTTTTTGACGCAAAATTGCGCTAACGCAGTTTTGCGTCAAAAAAAATTGCGCCGTCTAACGCCATTTGGATGCGCCATGCGGGCGTCAAATTTATACTTTGACGTACGGCGGCGCAACCAACAGGTGGGAGTCATTATTTCGTGACGCAGACAGCGTCGGTCTGTCGTAAAGGAAACCAACGTAAATGCGACACACATCACTGTGGGTCGATTTACGACAGCGCAATCGTGAAAACGCCGTTTTTTTTCACGCTATTGCGTCACATTTTTGCGCGAAAACTGCCCTTTCAGGAGAGGAGACCCAAAATGGATCCTAGATGCCCCAACAGACCCCAGGAGGATGAGAGCAGACCAGGAACCAGCCAGGAGGAAGCATACAGGAACCAGGACATATTTTTAAAAAAAAGAAAGTGTCGCTTCAGTGCAGAGGAGCAGGAAATCCTGGTGAAAGAGGTGACGGAACACCAGCACCAACTTTTCATCACCTCTAAATTGCCACTCAGTAGGAGAGAGGCCATCTGGAAACAAATTGTGGACAAGATTAACAGTGTGGCTGAAGAACGCCGGACAGTCACCGAGTGTAAGAAACGCTGGCATGACTGCAAACGTAGGACCAAAGAGAAAATGGCCAGGAACAGGAAGGCAGCAATGCAGACTGGAGGGGGGAGTCCAGCACAACAGGAGGCCCTGGACCACATGGAGGAGATGGTCACAGCCGTCATCCCGGAGGAGATCGTCACAGGGATTCAAGGACTGGACAGCGCAGACTACCACGACACTACGCACATGCAGGGTAAGTCGCATGGAGAATCATAATACAATAATGGGGACTGTAAGCAGGGGGGGGATACCTACTACACAATGCATGTAAGTCAGCACATATATGAAGTGGCATGGGGAAAGGGGCACGGCAGGGGGGCATGCCCAGTACTGACCGAAGCTGGGGCACGACAAAATACAGCAACAACAACAGTCCCACGGGGCCATCCTGTAATTACAACAAGAGAGCCAAGGGAAAGCAGTGACAGGTGGGAAGGACACTACCTCAAATCCACATCCAGGCACTTGTATTGCAAAATCTGTTCCCCATCAACTAGGTCCCTACCTGTAATGCAGTAGCAAATACACCAACTGTAACTTAACTGCAACCACAGTTGACAATAACACCTCTCATCTCTGTGCAGCTATAGTACCAAATGGCAGGAACCCCACCCTGGAACATACATATCTAAATTAGGGGGTGAGGATGACATCTGCAATTACTCCTAGAAATAGGACAAAGGTACCAGTACACTCAAATGCCGAATGTCCATAACTGACACATACAGAAGCCTAAGTAAACAGCAATAGGAGCCACACAGCACTAACGATACACACATGCTGCATACGTCAGGGTCCCTCACGTGCCTGGCTAACAAGGCTACATCACTGATGTCATACTGCTCAGACAACAACATTGAGGAGGGGACACAGGCAACTGGTCACTGAAACACACCTGCAAAGTCGGACAAACAAATAGGACATTCATACGATAAACAGGCCAATCCAATTAAATACACATCACCCAACATCATCTAAAAACATCAAGAATGTTTACATCCATACCACATCCTAACATTGACATGCATAGGTAATGCCACGTGACATGTACAGATCATGCAATGTGAATAAAAAGTGTATGGGGCAGGGCCTGAGAGGCAAGTGTGCTGCCAGGGCAGTCACAACACCCACAGTCAGTCAAAGTGTAGTGTTGTAAGTGTAACGTATACTTTGCGCATTAGCTTCAGGCTTTAGGCCTTTGTGCATCTTACCCTGATTATACTTATACTCATTTGCTCACATCTAAGTGCCTCAGAGCAATTTGCACTAAATGATTCTCATTGCCCTTCCTATCAGTTAATGTAGCAAATAGTCAGTCCTAGGGTGTTTTTAATTAGTCAAATCACACTGTTTTGCCTACTTCTGCACTGGAGTTTGCCAGAACATATTCAATCTGTGCCCCAGTCAAGGATACCGTCTGGTACGTTGCTGATAGATGTGGTAGGGGTTAAGGTTTGGCATTCCTGCGTAGGGAAACTTTGTCATCACCATGACATATGTCTTTTACATTCACTTCATTGTCCCAAGACACGCATGGGGGATTTTCCAAACAGAAAATCACAACTAGATGCTGCCTGCCTTGCTGCTGATGCACAACCAGATCCCAGCCCATTCCTCTGATATGAGGGATGATGTCTCCCCTGTGATTCTGACAGGCAACCTCCAAACTTAACATGCTGTGCTATACATAGAACATTCAGAGGGAGAGTAGAAACTGTTAGGCACCATGAAAGCTGTGTACTAATGTATTACTCTCCTGCAGACTATTTCAATTCTAACAGTGTGTATTGTTTGTGTAATTGGGGCTCACACCTAAATTCCTACAAGTCAGTTGTACAATGAAAATTCATATCAAACTAATACTGTCTTTGTCATTTGTGTATGGGAACATACCGGAAAAGATAGAAATGTGTAGGACCTGAGTGACCACCACTTCCCTGAGAAGTTCCAAAGATGTCATGCGCTCGGATGTGTAAACATTCCTTTGATGTGGGAGACCAGAGGCACTGCTAGTTAGTCTTAGCTAAATTGAATATCTGGGTGACAGAGTTATTTACAAGTGGGTCAAACTTAGTCCCCCACACCATTAGCTATCCTGCTGCCTAGAAAGCCAAGAATCACATGTTGGATAATGAGAGCCCACCCTACAAAATGTCCCTCCATAACAATAGTGAAACACCAAGTGAGGAGTTGGAGAAAAAAACGCCTATTCCTAAATAATTACAAAGCAACAGCTAGAGGCGATCAGGCAGACATGTCTGATAGCTCCATATCAAACATGTGACACACAGGTGGGCCATAGGCCTACAACAATGCCCTATGACGGACAGCAGATACCTAGACAAACACAGAGTACAATGTTAAGGCATCCAAAGGCTTGTATCTTACTGCAAAATTGTCACAACACAGACACACTAATTGTACCCTGTTTCATTGCAGAGGAACACGGATCTCCTGCTGATCTGCCTGTCCATGAGTTCCCTGATGACATGGATGACGAGACCATCAACCTCCCACAAGAGACCATTGACATGGTCCTTGAAAGCCTCCAAACCCCACCTTCAGTCACAAGGAGGAGCACAGAAGAAGCAGCCACCACAGTAGAACCACCCGCCACCCCAATTGTAACACCTGCCAGCTCCAACACAGCTGAAGACTCTGACGACACTGGCACCAGCTTCGAAAGAACTGTCGTTGGGGTCCAGCGGGAGCTGGCAAAGGAGGTGCGGGTGGGGATGCAAAATATGGCAGCCAGCCTTGAGGGGGTGCGTTCGTGCATGTTGTCAACTGCTGATCAGGCAGCTGCAATGCAAGCCAGAACTTTGCTCTTGGAGGACATTTCAAAAACACTGAAGGAAATTGGCACAGCTGTCATCCAGTTGACACAACAACTCCAACTGCAAGCCACTCAACATGTGCACGAATGCAACATAGAACCCCTCAGGGCCGACCTGGCTGCCTACCATCGGGATGTGGCTGCCATTCTGAAAAACCAGCAGGCCCTCCTTGCTGCAGTACTGCCCTTCCTTACTCAACAGGGATCAGCCCCCGGGATGTCTGCCTCCATGTCTTCTAACACTGAGGTGTGTGTTGCCCCTTCACAACCAACAACAACAAGGACACACCAGGCAACACACACATCAGAAGAAGAAGACATGGAACAGATAACATTCACACGCAAGAGTACCCAAAAGCCCTAGTCCCTGCACCATGCCCTACTCTGACCAAGGTCCTACGTTTTGACACATGCCAGTCTCACTACAACTAACCTCAATGACTGTTCGGCAATCCACTGTATGACTTG
Source organism: Pleurodeles waltl (assembly GCF_031143425.1). Lineage (NCBI taxonomy): Eukaryota > Metazoa > Chordata > Amphibia > Caudata > Salamandridae > Pleurodeles > Pleurodeles waltl. The sequence goes on from NC_090444.1 coordinate 1,016,442,788, forward strand.
TCCACCTTGCCAGTGAATGTTTCTCTCCTACCATTTGGCATTTCATGTTCCTCTGCACTGTCTGTGACATCACCCCAGCATATCAGGAGCATCATCCACACCCCTTCTGTAGGATCACCATGTAATAATGCACCAGAAAGGAGTCAGCAAACATGGTGAATGGACATTTTGCACCACACCACCTATAAATAAATATCACCTGCACACCTATTGTGTCTCTGTGTCATTTCAAAATTCAACTGTGCAGTAGATAACTCCAAAGTGGCTGTGTGGCAACCATGTCGATTCTCTATACTACTGTCCTGATTTCATGTATACTGAAACATCTGTGCAGTGGCCAGGATTGCATCATAGCTTTACTATACTGAGAAAAATAACTGATGAAGGGACTAAGCACACACAATCATGCTGTGTTGGACAGAATGATGCACCATCTATAGCTATTCTACACAACTAATGGTGGCTGAGAAATGTAGGCACCATGCAATACTAAAATTTGAAATTATGCTGTAGAATGAAAGGAATGATAAACAAATTACACAGCATCAATCACCCTTACGGCGTATACTTCCATGAAGGAAATTAATGCTGAATCAGTACACACATGATGTAGGTCAGCAATGGCAGCAACAAGACAAGAGTGTGAACAAATCATCATCTATAAAGCTCTCCCTGAACTTCACAATGCTGTCCGACCTATCTATTTACCTACAATAACAAGTCTGGAAGCACTCTTTGTGAAGTAGGATACATACCAACCCCAAACCTTGATGATCAATGCACACTACCAATGGTGGCTCTCCAACATGGTGGATACTTACCAAGTTAGCACACGGGTAGCTGGCATGTTAAACCTCATAAGCCTGGGGATAGCGAGCATGGAACACAAATGTCATACTTAAACTTTCTGCTACACTGATGTCAAGGCCATGAAAAGGTAGCACCTAACGCATCAGGTAAAGGGTTAACAAATTTTTTATTGAAAAGTAGTAATAAAAGAGGCAACTAAGGGAAAGGTAAACCTACACTAATCTAACCTGACTACTACTAACCCACAACTGTCCCTAACTAACCTAAGCTAAACTTACTCTACACATGTAACGAAACGATCTAAACATCAACCCCCCACCCACCATTAAGAGACAAGACACATGCAGGACAACACTTACTAACCTACACACATACTATACTATCCTAAACAAACATATATATATATATATATATTTTTTTTTTTTTTTATTAAACAGGAATCCCAACATTGCCCCCCACCCACCCACCCACACAAAAATATTAGATAGAAAGAATAAGGACCCCCCACCCTCTTACCTTACACTAACTAAGCTAATTTCCTATACTTATCCTATAACTAACCCCCCAAACCCAACTAACAGTATGAAAAAGGAAAGAGGTGAGAGGGGAGGGGTAAAAGTTCAGGAGGGCAAAATGACTAAAGATTTGCCCTCCGAAGTGTGCGCCGGATGGAGCACACCTTCTTCTTCACCTCAGCCATGTCCTCCGTCAGGTTGTCCACCTTGCGAATTAACCTGTCCAATTTTCTAGACAATGCCTGGAAGGCTGCAGGGTCAATAGGAGGGTCAGTGCTGGTCTGCGTTCCGGTGGAGGTGGAAGTTGGTGCTGGAGTGGAGTGGCCACGGGACAGCCCTGCTCCCAACACACGGCTGGGTCCAGGTCTTGATGAAGATGCCTGGTCCGTCGCTGGGTCCCCTTGGGCAGACCTGGTGGTTGTAGTGGCGGTGGTTGTAGCTGGCACCGTTGGGGGAGCCTGTGGTGTGGCATACCACGCCCCGGAGGCCTGATCCGAATTATATCTGCGGGCCATCCTCCGATACCCACACTGCACCTGCAGGATGTGCCTGTACCTCATTGCACGGCGCTCAAAATTGTTGCGCTCTGCGGCACTCAGGTTTGCAGCTGTGAAGAGAAAAGGGAAATATTGAGCATTGAATTTACAGTGGGTTGAATACCACAATGGGTCATTTGTCCATTACTAGAAATGTATTGTTTGCAGCAATTGTTACAACATAGTTCACGGAAAGGCTCAGAGGAAGTACATGTGAATCATGCATACCTAAGGTCATATCACACATAGCATATCCATGTCTCTACATGATGGATGACATCACCCTAAACTACTCATCCAAATCATACCTAAGGCATTTGACATTATGGCACCAGCTCTTCCGCATACTGACTTCAGTACATATGTCATTCTATGTGATAACACTAACACTCCTCACTCAATGGCATTTGGAATTAGTTGTGTGCTAAGATTGAACCCCTGGCCCAGAATCATATGTCCACACTAGGGGTCAGATGTAGGAATTTAGAAAAATCAACTAGCAATTTGCAAAGCAGAACAGTGTCTCTGACACCGTCTGCGAGTCGCTATGGGGTCCCTAAAACCCACCTCATGAACATCAATGATGTGGGTTCCAAGTTGCCCCACCTTAGCAACATGGGCACTCACGGGGATGGAGGCCTGCTGGGACCAGCAGAACTCCATAGACGTGACTGCTTTTAAATTAAGCTAGTTATTTTTCCCCAAGTGTATGGCCGTTTACCGGAAAGGAAAATGAGCTGCAATTAGTTTTAAATCACAACAATTCAACTTGGAAATTTTCACGGTAATTATTGGTCCCTTAGACCACTGGCTGTTTTGCGCAGGATTATTTTAGTCCACTCACAAAGGTGAAGCTTTACAATGAGGACCCCTTCCAGTCAGCAAGTTGGTTACCATCCACTTCAAGTAGATGATAACAGCTACTCACTTTGCAACCACATACTCGGTTGCAAATGGGATTGCCTACCACTGTGATTTGCAAGTAGGTCTGGTAAAACCCTTTAATATTTCAATTTTGAAAAGCATTTTGCTAATATGTACATGACCACCAAATACATTTTGGAATAGGAAACAGACGTTTGCAAATCCCACACATATATTTATGCCATTTGCAACGTGTAGACATTTTTCTCACTCTGGCCCAAGGTACTAACTCAAGTCACAAAAGGTGTTAAGGACGTGTAACATACTGGTTGCTACAGTCCTAGGTACCCTGTTTCACAGTAAGATCCCAGTCTTTGTGGGTGGTGTGGGAAGAACAACCAACAATCCCATGTTCAATGCACACCCAGGAGTGTACAGAAAATTCAACAAGTATGTGCCTTCACACACAACACCTATGAAGGGCTAGCAACACGTTGTAGTCAGCCCAACCTTGTCACATCCCAGGTCCACACATGTCAAACTGGTATGACTTAGCCCAACATAACACACAGAGGAGGTAGTACACCCATTCACATGATTCAACTGAACACCTAGGGCATTGCACTCAAGTCACACACACTTCGAGTTCACCTTGTGGAAGTACATGCCCCCGTAAGATCCAACCTACAGTGTACACAGTCCATCCTCAACTAGGAAGAAGCATTTGTCATCAAAGCCATGTGCCTAAGCTATCTGGGAGACTGTCAGTCTGATATGCAGACTCAGTTGATGGCAAGTCCCTGACCAAGTCTAACATTGACCAGTGTATTAAAAATGAGTCATACCATTCCCAATTGCCGGCCTAATTGAATGGGCTACAGCCCCTCAATCTGAGAGATGACTACGTATTGCTTTGCAGAAACATAATTCAAATTTGATATCACACTAAAAGAACAAAGCCAATGGACGGCCAGCACATCAAATCATGAATTCTCTTTAACACACAGTAATCCATCATGCATCATTACCAAACAATGTAAATAGCACTCAGGCGACACTCACTGTAGGTATCGGGGTCGTCAAAATGGGCCACCTCTCCCACGGTGTACGGGGCTGGTCCACCTGTAAAGCATGAAACAAAGATTATACTCAGACTGGGTGAACGGACAAATGATTTCTGTTACAATGACACTGTGTGAATATGACATGGTAATGATAGACTTTCACACATGCTCATCCTGCATGGATAACTTTGTATTCAACATTATCATTGGATGAGTCTCCTGCTCCAGTGTCACACCCTACTACACTCATGCAGTGGCCAGGACAGTCATGTGTCGTCCAAGTTAATACTCCATTAGTATGCCCCAACAATAATGTTAACCATACATCTCAGCATGTGCATCCCAGAGAGACATTCCAAAACTGGTTCCATGAGGACTGCATGACCACTCACAATCCAACAGGCTATGTGGACAGGTTCAACACACAGCAACCAGACACACATGTGACATATGTGTGAACAACATGACTAACTTCATGTGACGTGAAGGCAACACACATGTATAGAATCATCATGTGTTTCCAATTTTCTGTCTAGCTATGGCGTCTATGTAGGTATGTTGTTTCTACATGACGTACTCACTGGCCATTATGACCAGTGGAGTACAAATAGAGCAGTTCACGTGTTGCTTTTCTGACCCAAATGCAACACTTCATTACATGCAGCTACAGGCATCTGGTATGTGTTGCAAAAATGAGCCATCGGACTGGTAGCATAGGTCTTCATACACATTCTGCAACAAATACACATTAGGACACATATGTATACCTTGGTAGCGCAGCATTTGCAACATTTTGTGACGCAGAGAGGGGGCGACTTAGCAAAATACAAATAGATGTTGGATTTGAATGCTGTTATTGCGTGTACATGTGTTGAAAAATATGGGGATTTATGTGTATAACCATGGGCCTAGGTTTCCCTAGCATTACACACAGTCAGCTACTTATTTTGCAGATTGGCTAACAATCATCACATGTTCACACACAGATTTCTATCATTCCCATTTAATAGATTTTTACTCACCAACATGGCCACCAATCCGGAGTCCCAGGTGGTCCAGCAGGTCCTGTTCCCTGGTGACCAGATCTGCCCAGCGGTGCTTGAGTTGGTGTAAATTTCTCAGACTCCCGTAGACCCGGACCAGGTGATGGCGCACCTTCTCCCACCGGATTTTCCTCGCCTCCGTGTGATACCCCTGTATCACACGGCCCCCAGCTTCCAGCATTAGTGGCAGGAAATGGCTTACTAGCCATAGGAACCCCCCCAATTCGTCTTCACCCATCCTGGACAGGCGAGGCCTACCTGACATATTGAGAGGACTAATGCTGGACAAAATAAATATGAAAGTAAAAGTGGGAAATGGGGAAAGGTAGAGGTGTGAAAGAAAAAGAAGAAGGAGAAAAATAGCCCAAATAACCCCCCAAACTATGCTACCCACAACAGACTCCCACTGACAATACAAACTATCACAGGTATAGACAAAACAACACGAAACAGACTGAGACAATGTTATACAACAATAATAGATTGACACTAAGACAAAATACAAGGCACACTGGACACAAAAGCAGTAAAACACAGGACAACACCTTTCACACAACCACACAGTCTAGATAAATTTGAGACTGCAAAGTGAAAGTGAAAGTTAACTCCCAGTACAGATTTTGTAAACAGGATATCCTATTACATCACTTCCTGCAGAAAATGGCCGCCGTTTTTATTTTCCCGTTTTGCGTCATATTTTCACGCATACACAGTTGTGCCTCATTTTTTTTTGACGCATTACAGTGCACATGATGCGGAGTGAAAAAATATGATATGAATATTGATATTTTATAATGTACATGAGATGACCAACATATTGTCCATGTAGCGTCAATTTTACCACGCATACAGCATGGGCGTCATTTTTTTTACACGTACAGTAGTGCACATGATGCGGAGTGAAAAAATATGATATGAATATTAATATTTTATAATGTACATGAGATGACCAACATATTGTCCATGTAGCGTCAATTTTACCACGCATACAGCATGGGCGTCATTTTTTTTACACGTACAGTAGTGCACATGATGCGGAGTGAAAAAAAATGATATGAATATTAATATTTTATAATGTACATGAGATGACCAACATATTGTCCATGTAGCGTCAATGTTACCACGCATACAGCATGGGGGTCATTTTTTTTACACGTACAGTAGTGCACATGATGCGGAGTGAAAAAATATGATACGAATATTAATATTTTATAATGTACATGAGATGACCAACATATTGTCCATGTAGCGTCAATTTTACCACGCATACAGCATGGGCGTCATTTTTTTTACACGTTCAGTAGTGCACAGGATGCAGAGTCAAAAATATTGTGGATGTAAATTATACTTTGAAGGCAAAATATTAAGACACTTTTGGATACATTTGTATTTGACTCTGCATTGTGTGCACACATGTACGTGAACAAATTATGACGGCCATGCTGTATGCGTCGAATATGGAGCAAATCTTTCCTTATGTCTTCATGTTTTTAGCTTTGGAAAGGGGATTTGTCATGGTCAAACGGTGCGATGTGATACACATATGTGTTTGTATATGACACATGTCCGTTGTTTTATGTATAGAAGGCATTCACACTGTAATGTTTGGGATACGTTAACTAATGTATTGACCATATTTGACGACATATTTGGTGTAATTGCTGATGGCTATTTTGAAATGATGGATGGGATACCATTATGTATTCCGTCTCCAAAATGTGTCCACATTTATGATGGTGATGCTTTTATCTGTAGTCCTAACAGGGAGTGGGAGAGTCACTTTCAGTTTTTATGGGGCTGAGCATGTCCCATTATGATTTTGTGTTTCAGATTTGTGTTGGACTTGTGACATGGAGGCCACAGATGTGCCTTATGCATGTGTGTGGTTCACAAGTACATGATTCTTGTATGTTTTGGGGGCGGTAGAGGTGGACTTAGGCCACCAGCACCCTAGGATTTGACCATCCAGAATAGCTACTGTATCCATGGAGTATATTTATTATATCATGGCAAACCTGCAGCAGCGGGCTAATGTAAGGCCATATGGTATGAATGACTGTTGACCATTCATTCATCTCATTAGCCCATTTGACGTTTGCAGTAATGATGAATTGGAGCAAACTTGCATACCATTTTACTATGACTATGTTTGCAAGACTCTCAGCGTTCCCGATGTGATAATGAGAAGAATATTTTGGTTGTCTGTGTCCCTTTCTGCATAAACTGGTTTAGTGTCATGTTACAATCTTCCTGCTAGGTTCAGACTGGGACACAACTGTGATGGTCTACTTTCAAATATTAGATTGATTGTATGACATATGTGTACATGTGTGTTGGAATGTGGATCCACTATCACCTGTCTGGGTGTATGTTGTCACTGTAACTTCAAGGTCTCCTCCTGAGTTAGTGGCAGCTGATGTTGTAGCTATTGTGTATTGCTCATATCACACACTTGAGAGTAGCCATTGATGACATGGTCACGTACACATGGATGGTCCCACCCAGTCTCTGAACACGTGTAATGTGACTTTCAAATGATCTCCAATTTTGGGCTGGATGAGAGACTGTTTCAGTTGTTTGGATCCGGCATGTGTAATTGTCACATTTGTACTCTTGTTGGGCTCTGTGTATGGTAATGTATCATGTCACATCCTACCCTCTGTGCATACAGTTGTGATGTTTATTTTTGGTGTGATGAATTTTAATGGCATTCTTGATCAATGAGACGACATTCATCTTCAGCTATTTCAAACTAAAGGTGGTCAGAAATGAATAGGCCAAAGCATGATGTGGTGTTTGTTATCTGTGTTTATTTACAAGTGTGGAATACAAGTGATTATAATAACTCAAGTAAAAAAATTGTTCACAAGCTGTTGGCGCCTACGCACTCCTGCTGCCGTGTTAGGCTGTTCCCCCTCCTGTTGCAGGCCAGCATCCTCCTCATCATCATCCTCAGGCATGTCTGGGTCCGGTTCAAGGAGGGGAATGTTCCTTTTTACACAAATATTGTGTAATATGGCACAAGTGAGTATGATCTTGCAGACCATCTCTGGGGAGTATAGTAGGCTTCCGCCAGTGATCTCAAGGCAGCGGAACCTTGACTTTAGGATCCCAAAGGTCCGCTCCACAATGCTGCGTGTCCTCTTGTGGGCGTCATTGTATGCCCGCTCAGCAGCAGTATTTGGGTTCCCATATGGTGTCATTAGCCAAGGCTGGATGCCATACCCCTGATCAGCTGAAAGAGAAACACAGAATGGTATCAATTAGATGTAGGAGGCACTGTTGTACGTATCTTTGATGGAAGTAGTTGTGTTGTGTTGTCTGTGACTATTTTGTGTACTAATGTGACAACCTATGGTTGTTGGTGGAAACTTTGGCATTGTTTTTTTGCCTTGGCTGAGCAAGTGTTTGTTGGCTAACTGTTTGTCAGCAGGATGTATCGGTTTCTCAAGTACAGTGTGCCCTTCCTTGCATTGTGACTTGTGACACAGGTGTCCGTGTGTCCTCACTGGGGGTGTGATGATAGTTCCATGAAGAGTTGAAACATGAAAGGGTATTAGAAACGTTCAATTGAACATACCCAGGCCATCCCATCCCTTAAATGTTATGCATTGTATTAGTGTACAGGTTATTGTGAGACTTCCAATTTGCAAGGTGACATTTAGGCAACCACAGTCATGAATGTCTTCACACTAAGCTGTGGAGTAAATTCCAATGTGTGAGAGGTTCAATGGTGACTTGTGAAACATGGCTAGTGATGTGAGTACCTCAGTGTGTTCCTGTCTAGGTGTTGCTATTGTGGTGTATGGGTTGTTTATCCTAGAGGGTTTCTGTGCAGTGAGTATATAAGTGGATTTTTGTCCTTACCAACAAGTAGTCCATTGCCATACCGTCCATCCTGGAAGTGTTGGTTGATGGTGCAGTGACGGAAGATGAATGCGTCATGTACACTCCCAGGATATTTAGCCACAATGTTGCTGATCAGTCCTTGGTGATCGACTATGGCCTGCACGTTGATGGAATGTGTGTGCTTCCTGTTGCGGTAGAGGTGTTCACTCGCAGCAGGTGGCACAAGGCGTACGTGTGTGCAGTCGATTGCACCAAGGACGTGCGGAAAGCCACTGATGGCGTAGAACCCCTGTTTAGTTTCCTGCTGCTTCTGCACTGTGTTAGGGAAGCAGATGTGGCGGGGTGTCAGTCCAATGATGGCATCCAGTACTTTAGGCAGGAATGCGGAGAAAGATGGTTGTGAGATTCCACCAACCAGGGCACCAGTTGTCTGAAAGGAGCCACTTGCCAGCATGTGAAGTACGGCAAGCAGCTTTGTTTCTGTTCGGATAGTGCGTGGAGTCACTAAAGTGGGGGCCAATTGCTGTTCAATATTTGTCAGCAGCTGCTGAATGGCCTGCCAGTTCAACCGGTACCTCTGGATGATGTCTCGTTCCCTGAGGCCATGCAGGGTTGTTCTTGGGCGGAATATCCTCTCCTGCCTTCTGAGCTGTCTTTGGGGTCCCTGCTGTTGTTGTTGTGGCTGCTGTTGTTGCTGCAGGGCTCTGCGTCTACGTGCACGTTGAAGAAAAATCACCTCCATGTCTCCCTGTTGCTGCTCTGCTGCTCTGCTGCTCTGTTGTTTGTTCTGTGTGTTCTGATTAAGTACAGGTGTGTTTGCCCCATTTTAACGCCTGCCCTGACCCAGGCGTTAAAATTTCACGATATTCGTGCTTTGCGCCATTTTTTTGCGCCGCCTGCCGCGTGGGAGTGATTTTTGCCCTGAAGCATAAATACCACGCACCGCTATGTGCGTCTGTTTTTGGACGGGAACGCCTACCCTGCATGTCATTAACGCAGGGCGGGGTGCCGCTTCCAAAAACTGGCGCACATAGCGCCATTTTCCTGGTGCGCCGGATCGGGCATCAGGGTTTAAATATGGGGCAACGTTTGCGCTGAAAGTGCATCAAAATTTTTGACGCACATTCGGGCAAACGGAGTATAAATATGCCCCTAAGATCGTTAGCACAGCAACATACTCCTCAGTGCTTTCATCCAAACATTGCTTCCTTTTTAAAAAAATTGTAGGACGCGAGCATAATACTGGGTTCTTCAGTGTGTTGCTTACCTATGCACGCTAGTGCCTATTTATATTGATCCCAATCATCTCCTGACACCCCTTATGGTGCAAACACAGGTATGTTATCAAATACTTGTTGCGCAGTTAGACCCATGCAACTGTATAAAATAGCAACTTTGCGCGCTGGATGTGCTTTGCAGTAGCCATGCTTAAAGAATACTGCAGTAGTAAAGCTTTGCACAGCACTGAAAATGACAGTAGGAGAGCTAATGGACCATGGAAACCCTAAGTACGCAGTTAAAATAATTATAAGTCTTTAGGTGGCACTTACTTGTATTCAAGACAAATTGCAAAAATTCCCAACCAGTAGATAGTGTTATAAGAGGCTGTTTCAAAGTATAATATGCATTTTTTTTTAAATCTGTTTGTAATAATCCAATTGAAGTGCAGCTTTTACAGAATAAAAAATGACCAGGAAGTGAAAACACTATGGCCCATATTTATACTCTGTTTGCACCGGATTTGCGTAAATTGTTTTTGGCAAATTCGACACAAACTTAACTCCATATTTATACTTCGACGTTAGACCCGTCTAGCGCCAAAGTTATGGAGTTTGAGTAATTTTTTTGTACGTGAAAACCTACCTTGCGCTAATGACATGGAAGGTAGGCATTCCCATGCAAAAAAATGACTCTAAGGCATGTGTGCCTTATTTATCCTCCGGCGTCAAAAGGACGCACAGGAGGAGGCGGGCCTTAAAACATTGCGCCAAGCCGCATTTGCGCTGTTTTTTAATGCCTGGGTCAGGGCAGGCGTTAAGGGACCAGTGGGCTCATTTTCATGGTGGGAGACCATGGAAGCAGTCCACAGGTGCCCTTCCCTGCACCCAGGGACAGCCCCTGCCACCCTCGCCCACTTCTGGAGGATACCAATGGATGGGGGGACCCATCCATGGTGAGTGCAGGTAAGTATACATATATTTTTTTTTTTGGTGGCATAGGGGGGCCTAACCTTGGCCCCCTTACATGCCACTGTGCCCAATGGCCATGCCCAGGGCACAGAAGTCCCCTGGGCATGGCCATTGGGCAGGGGGACATGGCTTGTGTCTTTGCTAATACAGGAGTCTTTACATGGGGGTTGTGCGTCAAAAAATGGCGCAAGTCAGGTTAGAGCCTATATTTTTGACTCTAACCTGACTTGCACCATTCTTTGACGCAAATCAGGATGCAGCGCCGACTAAAGTCATTCCATAAATTAGGCGCCCGGATGATGCATTGGAATGGCATTAGCCGGCGGTAAACTTTTTGATGCAAATCTGCCCAAGCGCTGATTTGCGTCAAAAAGTATAAATATGGGCCTTAGGCACATAGTTATACTTTTTTTGCGCCGCACTTGTTTCATTTTCTGGCGCAAAAGCGGCGCAAACTATCAAAATATAATTGAATTTTGTAAGTTTGTGCCACTTTTGTGTCAAAAAACGACGCAAATGCGGTGCTAAAAAAGTATAAATATGGGCCTTAATTGCATGCTGGTGCAGGGGTCATGCCGTGATAGATAGAGCACGCTGAAGTGAGGAGTGAAGAATATGCTTTTGTCGCTATGGAAACAATGAAAAGTGAAACAATGGTGCATAGCGTGAACGTGCAAGCACACGCTGCACAAGCAGTGAGGAGCCAGAAACCGCAGCAGGGAGCTTCCAATACTTGCGGTTTTGATCGGAAGCCTCCAGATGCATGCAAGGGTGTCCAGCAACCACAAAGAAGGCTCAGTTAATGCGGCATTGTGATGCTCCAATGAAGCGGCCCTTCCAATCATACTCTTCACCAATTAAATGCAGGAAACTTACTTGAAAAATGTCAGTGGCTGTGAGATTATCCTATCCTCATGGTAGGGTGACCACCCGTCCGTAAATTTCACGGACTGTCCGTAATTTCGCCCTGCTGTCCGTTGTCCGTGATGAAAGCTTTAACGGACGCATTTTGTCCGTAATTTTAGCCTTTCACCTAAAGGGCAACGGAGGCAGGGCGAAATTACGGGCAGAGGAGTTTCCCCAGCTGGGCTGGAAGGCAGGGGGTCTCCTGTGCTCCGAGGGAGGGAGGGGCAGACAGATAAGAAAAGGCCTTCTTGCCAGGGTGTCTCCTTCCCTAAAGACATGCAAATGTGGGCAACTGGTAAATCTGCAAATACAAAGGGGCTTGAAAACCTGCATTGACTTTACTAAAAGGAGTCACTTGGAGTTTTCTGGTGGCAAAGATATTTCTTTCAGAGAGGTATTGTAATGGTATTCCAAGGTGAGCTGTGGAGTGTGTGGTTTTAATGGAGTGTTATACATTTTTTTATCACTAGGTATAAACTGTATATTATTCAAATTTGTATTTGAGAATCACTTTTTTTTTGTATTTAACCGAAATGTATTTGTGCATTTTGTAGCAGCCTTTATTATGATGTAATTGTATTTTTCACAGTTCTTTCAGGTACCTCGGTACCTCATAGTACTATCAAACATTGGCAAAGCCAATAGGTCTCATCTACGAAAGAGTTCTTGGCTTTGCTAATGTGTTTTAGCCATTAGCCATGTTATACACCAGAGTAGCTGCTGTTCAGCATGGCTTAAAACTAGTGGCATAGTGGTGTGGAGTGGAGTAGAGTAGCATAGGCGCAGTGGCGTAGAGCCCAGTGGTGTGTACAGTGCAGAGGGGTACAGTGCAGTTGTTTAGAGTGCGTTAGCGTAGAGTGCAGTGGTTTAGAGTGCAGTGGCATGGAGTGGCATGGGACAGAGTAGAGTGGCATAGAGTGCAGTGGAGTAGAGTGGCATACAATAGAGTAGCAGAGAGAGCAGTAGTGTGGAGTGGTGCAGTGGCATAGATTGCAGAGTAGACTCACATTGCAGGGAGTGCAGTGGTGTAGTGTAGAGTGGTGCAGAGTAGGGCAAAGTGCTGTAGAATGGAGTGATGCAGAGTAGAGTGGCATAGAGTGGAGTGGCATAGAATGCAGTAGTACATAGTACATTGGTGTATAGTACGGTGGTGGAGAGTGCAACACTGCAGAGTAGAGTGTCAGTGCAGTGATGTAGAGTGGAGTAGAGTGGCACAGAGCAGTGGCGTAGAGTACAGTGGTACAGAGTAGAGGGCAGTGGCGTACAGTGCAGTTGTTTAGAGTGCATTGGTGCAGAGTGCAGTGGCATAGTGTGGCATGGGGTAGAGTTACATAGAGTGCAGTGGAGTAGAGTGGCATACAATAGAGTAGCAGAGAGTGCAGTAATGCAGAGTGGTGCAGTGTCATAGAGTGCAGAGTAGATTCATGTGGCATAGAGTGTAGTGGTGTAGAGTGGTGCAGAGTGGAGTATTGTAGACTGGTGTAGAGTAGAGTATAGTGCCTAGAGTGCAGTGGCATAGAGTAGAGTGGTGTAGAGTGCAGAGTTGGAGAGTAGAGTGTCAGTGCAGTGGTGTAGAGTGGTACAGAGAACAGTGGTATATAGTACAGTGGTGCAGAGTAGAGGGCAGTGCAGTTGTTTAGAGTGCACTGGTGTAGAGTGCAGTTGCATAGAGTGGCATTGGGCAGAGTAGAGTGGCATAGAATGCAGTGGAATAGAGTATATTGGTGCAAAATGCAGTAGTACAGGGCAGAGTGGTGTAGAGTATAGTGCCGGCCAGAGCAGTGTTGCAGAGTGTCAGCTTGCAGTGGTGTAGAGTGCATTGAACTAGAGTGCAGTGGTCAGAGTGGTATAGTGTACAGTGGCGTAGAATAGATTGTTTCAGAGTAGAGTGCAGTTGCATAGAGTGGAGAGGTGCAGGGTAACGTGCAGTGGCATAGAATGCAGTGGCACAGAGTGCAGTGGCATAAAGTAGATTATTTCACAGTAGGGTGAGGTGGCTTAGAGTGGAGAAGTGCAGGTTAGAGTGGAGTTACATAAAGTGGCATAGAGTGTGATGGCATAGAGTAAAGTCGTGTAGAGTGCCGTGGCATAGAGTGCAGAGGTGCAGAGTAGATCAGAATGATGTACAGTGTATTGATGTACAGTGCAGGGGCATAGAGTTGAGTGTTACAGAGTAAAGTGCATTAGCATAGAGTGCATTAGCTTAGAGTGCAGTGGCGTACAGTGCAGCGTTGCAGAGTGGCAGAGAGTGGAGTTGTGCGGATTAGATTGGTGTTGCCTAGACGGGAGTGGTATGGCGTGCAGACGAGCAGAGCGCAGTGGTGTAGAGAGGCGCAAAGTGCGGTGGCTTAGAGTAGAGTAGCACAGAGTAGAGAGGCATAGTGTGAAGTAGCATAGAGAGCAGTGGCATAATGTGGAGTGGTTCCTAATGGAGAAGAGAACAATGGCATGGAGTGGCGTAAAGTGGAGTGATACAGAGTAGGGCGCAATTCTGATATATTCTGAAGTCTATTCAAATGTTGTCAAGTGATAGAAAAAACTCTTTCCTAACCCCAGTATCCAGCAAGATTGTTGCATAAATCCTCTCACTTTGAAGTCAGAGAAAGGAAAGTAAACACTAATTTCCCACCGAAGACAGAGCCTGACATTTGACTTTGTTCTTTGAATGCACAGCAAATATGATAAGATAAGAACAAGATTAACAGGCCTGTTTACAGAAAGGGAGCACTCGGCAGGATACTGTAAATAAGGTTTTGGCAAGGGAAGGGATGAATTCAAGCTGCATAGCCTAAAACAAATAAAGCCAGCAAATTGAAAGCAACAAATTGTGAGTTACAAACTACAAGGCCAATGGCAAGCAACGGGCAGACTGCATTCACAAGTAAGCACTATGAATTTACTTAAAGTGACATCTGTGGGATACTTTGTGCGGAAAGTCCAGTATTTTAGTCCATATCTTGCAGAGGTTTGGCTACATCAATCACCCAGGTAGTATGACAAGAAGACCTGGAGTGGTTTCCATGTTGCAGGATAGGTCTGTACACCCATTCTATCAGTTTGCCACCATTTCCTATGGTACGGAGCTTCTGGCACACCTCTTGTAGGGTTAGTGCTAGGTAGCAGGCATGAAATAGGGCATTTAATGATTATTTAAAGTGGTTGTAAGTAAGGAGTTGACCGGAGTGAAGATGCTAGTCTGCCACAAGGGTTTGGAAATTTAGTAGCTCACTGTTCAGAAACAAAGTCCCCAATTTTAAGACACCTGCAACATGCCACTGATGGAGTTGCTCTGAGCACAGCCATCCTGTGCGAGTGGGAAGGCTTAGCAAAGGTAGTGCAGGAGCATAGGGTTTCTTCGTGTCATTGAGTTTACAGGTTCTGGCAAGGCAAGAGAAAGCCATGCATGATAACCCCGGATGGTGATCCATAGAATGGTCAGTAGGAAACGATGAGCAGTGCATTAAGCCTTCCTTAAAAGTCTTTACTGGTAAACCCCATCTCATGCAGGGAGGTGGGCAGAAAGCCAGTGAGCCACCCATTGGACATCTGCAGCTGAATAAAAGCATTCTAAGTCCAGAAGATCTAATCCACCCGCAGTCACAGTTAGCTTTAGAGTGGAAAGAGCTCCCGATGGTGCCGCAGCGACCAAATCAGATGTGTGGCCTGTCTGATGAAGGAATGAAGGACGAGCAGGGGAAGGTTTGCAAAATAATACTATCATTGGGGTAGCACACCATCTTCGGTAGTGCCATATGGCCTCTACAGAAAGCAGAAGAGAAGACCAAAAAGCAAACTGGGCTTGGAGGGACCGTTCGCTCTGCTGAGATTTTCATCCTGGAAATCAGTGTAAGAATGGTGGATATTAATCACTAGGTATCAAAAGGTAACTGGTTCCCAGTTCAATCTGAGATCTAATTGTGTACGAAGGCGAAAACAGTGCCATATGTTAAAGAAACACTAATTAAATTTTAAAATTTGTAAATTTTGTTTGTGCAATTTACATCCCAAATATTTGGAAGATTCTATGTGTACTTGACACTTAGGGATAACCCAGATCTCTAGTTTGGCTTTTGCTCAATTTCAAAACCATATAAAGACATGGACTAAGCGGGCAATTGCCTTGCACAACCTTGCAAGGGGTCTGGCCCCTGCTCACCCTTTACAAGCACTAACAGCGAACCATTGCACCAGAAGAGTTTGCCAAGGTGGATGGGTGTTGATTGTTCAACCACTTGACAGTGCCCCTTCTGTTTCGCTCCTGTGTGCTGACAACTCCACAGGTACCCAATACCTTCAAATAGTCTTGGTGGACCCATCTTGTCTGATTTTAGGAATTGTCCCACCTTGTTCTTCTCTTCTTTATTTATCCAGTTGTTAGCAACAACCCTTTGAATTACTTGCCGTGGATCTCCCATTTGATCTCGATTTCATCCTACTCTTTTATTATCTTTGATTGGTAGTCCGGGCTCCCATTTCTGAGATAAATGTAGAGTCCCAAACATACACTCTAGTGCAGTGAGACTACAGACAAGTTATGGGTACATCACATCCTGTCATTAGGTGTGAGACTGTCACCCACACCATCTGCCCTGCCTCTTTAAAAAAAATGAGGTTGAAAGTCCATGGGCGGTTGGGGTAAGACAGATGTTTTTGTTCAATTGGTTTAAACTAGCATAAGGTTAATTACCTTAATGTTTCTCAAACTGTTTGCCAGGAGTTTTGAAATGTTCAGAAACATAATCAACATTTTGCTGTTACTTTCTCTTCAGGAAAGATCGGGTAGATTTGGGTAGGGGTGATGGCCTTGCCGCGAAGGGCATTAATTTACTACTGAACAAGGACGTAATGTGACACCTTAATGTAGCACACCAGGAGGCAATCACAAAAGGTCCACAGTGAATAAATAGTGCTATGTTAAAAAAGAGTACATAAATGCACTGACAACATAGTGAGGCATGGTCTCTCTTGCGTGTATCTGTAAAACTTACGTTTGTTCTTGAATTTTTGTCCTGAATTTTTACCCTTTGTCATGAATTTTTGTCCTGAATTTTGACCCTTTGTCCTGAATTTTTTACAGTCCTGTCCAGAATTTGCCTCAATGCCAGGTGGTCACCCTACCTCATGGCCAAATATGTAATGGTCAGGCAGGGTCCAGCGTGTAGTTAAAATTTTGATTTATTTCTGGAGAAAATACACCCTTGACCAGGAGTGTCCACCACCTGCAAGCCTCTCCTGCAGCTGAATAACATTTCCGAGAGCCTCGGGTCCACCACCTGGGAGACTCTCCTGCAACTGAATAACATTTCCGAGAGCCTCGGGTCCACCACCTGCGAGCCTCTCCTGCAACTGAATAACATTTCCGAGAGCCTCGGGTCCACCACCTGGGAGCCTCTCCTGCAACTGAATAACATTGCCAAGAGCCTCGTAGGTGGTGTCCAACCCACGCACATGGAACACCACTTAACAATATGCAGCATTGGCATGCACAGCCTCCAGAGACCGCACCACCAACCAGTATGTCTTGTGGCTACACAAGACCAATCTAACTTGCATGCCTCGTGGCTACACAAGACCAATCACTACACCTCCGAGTTCGTCACCTCAGCCCACTTTATCCTTTTGCTGTCTAGCACTGTGAGTGACAGCATTCTGTATGATCACGTGTTACAGCCACCTGAAAAGTGTTTACTTAGGTGGCAGGGCAGACGTGCTGAACTCATCTACTTGCATATTTTGAATATGATTGTCATTTTTTTCCTATTGCATGTGTTTTCAAATAAACATTTCACGCTTGCCAAGACCAGCCATTTGGCTTGGCCATCCATTATTAAGAAAGTGGCTATTTAGTTCTGTTTGTCACTTTCATCCCTCAGAGAAATGTGAAGGAAGTTGCTGAGAGAATGTGCGGGTTATGAAATTTGGGACAGCGGGAGGAAGTAAAATCATCTAAAAATTGCAGTCTTTTTCACACAGGGCGTGATGGTTATCCTGGCTATCTCACTGTCTGAATCAAATTATATACTTACAATTCACAGGTGATACCAAAAAGTGACAGCAGCCTTGCAAAACAGGAACGAAAACAGAGGATGGATTTATTTTTTCACAGCTCATTACCACTAAGTAATTTGCCTCCATGCATCGTCTGCCTGACGCCCAAACTAATGAGAGCGTTTCTGTTCATGTATTGCTTTCTCTTTTGCTTTGTTGCTTTTGTGATCTGAGTTTTCTTCCAAGAGACAGATGAAAGTATATTTTTGTTTGCGAGTGTTGCCGTTTTTGACGTTTTTACTTAGCGACGAACAACTAATTATCTGTAAAGAAGCACCACTATAAAGGACACTTTCCTGTATTTTTGTTTCTGATGTGCCTTTTGAACGGCTTGAAAGGGTGGTCTGGCATCACTATGCCAGCAACTTTCAAATCTGTCACAATCTAAAGTGTACTGAGGTATAAAACAAAAAGGACACCAGCAGCGCTTGTTTTATGTCGGTGGTTGCAGGTGGTTAGTATTAGCTCTAATTTTTGGGGAGCGGACCTTTATTTTCCTCATCCGATTTTGGCACAGAGCAAGAGAGAGAAATGCAAACAAGGGAGAAAGATTGATTTCGAGCAAGATAGAAAATCAGTGACAATGGATGAAAGCAGGATGAAAAAATAACCCCCTTGAGTGTGAGATAAAGAGACAAAAAGTTGTGGAGGAAAGAGTCACAAGGTGGAGCAGCCTTCGTATTTTACATTTGGCATTCGGTGACACCAGGGCACGATCTTATGAAAAACTTTCCCATACCCACAAATTTAGGGGCTTATTAACAAGCCCCGTGGCGCAGGGCGCGCAGCAAGGGGCATATTTTTACTCTGCTTGAGCCGGATTTGCACCATTTTTTTTACGCATTCAACGCAACACTAAAACCATATTCATACTTTGATGCCTGACCCCGCGAATGTCAACATTTCTCAGTGTGCGTCATTTTCTGGATGCGTGAACCCATCTTGTATTAATGACATGCAAGGTAGGCGTTCCCGTCCAAAAAATGACTTAAACACCCATGTGCCATATTTATCCAACCGGGCCAAAATGGCGCACGGCTGGGAGGCAGAGCCGGAAAATGACATAAATCTCGATGTGCGTAAAAAATTAACACCTGGGTCAGGGAAGGCATTATGGGACCTGTGGGCTCTTTTCCATGGTGGAAGACCATGGAAGCAGTCCACAGGTGCCCTTCCCTGCACCCAGGGACACCCCCTGCCACCCTAGCCCACCCCTGGAGGACACCCAGGCATGGGGGGACCCATCTATGGTGAGTGCAGGGAAATGCAGGTAAGTATTTTTTTAGATTTATTTTAAGTGGCATGGGGGGGCCTAACCTGGGCCACTGTGCCCAATGGCCATGCCACTGTGCCACTGTGCCCAATGGCCATGCCCAGGGGACAGAAGACCCCTGGGCATGGCCATTGGGCAGGAGGGTATGACTCCTGTGTTTGCTAAGACAGGAGTCATTTCCATGGGGGTTGTGTGTCAAAAAATGGAGCAAGTCAGGTTAGAGTCAATATTTTTGACTCCAACTTGATTTGCACCATTCTTTGACGCACAACCCCCATTATTCCCTATGCCTCCGCTGCCCGGTTTGAGTCATTTATTTTGACGCAAACCAGGCCGCAGCGCCGGCTAACATCAGTCCATAAATAAGGCGCCCGGCTGGCGCGTTTGAATGGCGTTAACCGGCGGTAACCTTTTTGATGCAAATCTGCCCAAGCGGTGATTTGCGTCAAAAAGTGTAAATATGGGCCCAAGTTTCTTGCTGCACTGCATCGCCTCCTGGAAGGGGCCGAAATGCACCATATCTGTAAGATACAACGTATTTCTGTCCTCTCCCCTGCACTGGCGCTAAAATTAGCTGCCTAGCGCCAATGCAGGCAGCCTTGCTTTATAGTATTTGATTATCTTTCTACATGTATTTGAAGCCTGAATGAGAACGAATAAAGGAGGAACATTATAGCGACTAAGTAGTGAATTGCATTTTCAATCATTCTTCTCAGTGTAGTGTAGGGCATTTGTAAGGTATTGCTATCTGTGGACCCCTTTGTCTGTGCCATAAGACCATTCCCATTGTGATCTACTAAGACACACTTATCTTCACTGAAGTATTTGCCTCTAGCTACCCTTCCAATAATCATCTGACTATGTGGTAATAGTCATTTGTCCAGGTTGTTATAGAACTGAAGCCTTGTTGTAACTATCGTCTTTGAGTAAATCTTTAATATGTGTTTCTGCTGACTCACAGTAAAAAAGAAACAGTACTGGACTTCAAAGTTTTTCTGGGTATTTCCAAAAAGGCATGCTTTAAAGGTAACCTTGGTGGTCATGAAATGAATCACCAACCAAACCCATATAGCTTGGCATAGCGCATATTTGTGTTCATACGCAGACTCAAAACATGAAACCCTAAACTCAATCATGATAGCAACACTCACCAACCACAGTGTCTCTCCTAGGCTGAAAGCAACCACTCACATTCTAGGTGTAGCGTATTTCCCAGCATGGTACCCACTGAATGACTAAGCCACACGTGGAGCTGCAAATCACATTACTTAATTCCTCTGCGTGTACCTGTGAACGCTAACATTTTAAACCAAGCATTCATTACATTCTATTCTAGTGATTACGTCACACTGATACAGAGTCATCGGTCCTTATGGAGCCAGAAAGGCTCCATTCTAAATCATGCAAGACAACATACTAGGAAGGTGAATCCCACCTCACTTTCGGAAGCCATAAAATTCAATAGACAAGTCCCATCTGAAAAAGCGGGTTGGCTTAGCAATACATGACTGTACCTGAATTACTGGAACTATCAGTGAGGTATACTGGAAGTGAAAAAGTGTTTTGGCCCTGAACTGGTTGAGATGAAAAGAAAAAGTCACAGTCTGAAATAAAGCTGCAGAAAAGATGTTGACACACAGAGATTCACTCTGTAATATCTGGATATCGTTCAAGCAGGCTAAATAGGCATGCTCATTATATAGGACAAATTGGCCAAGTGGCGAACTAAGTTGGATACATGTTTTGGGACATGTGTGAACCAAACGAAAACAGTCACAGATTGTCCCCAAAATTGTAAAGCATATTGATTCTTTTTTGAGACAAAAATTAAGAGAGCTTGGGACTCAAACCTAGAAAATCCAGAAAATCACCATTCAAAACAAAGTAAAGATTTACGCTTGAAAACTGCACACCTTCATTGACACTGCTGAGCTCCACAAGGATAAATTCCTTGGCTAGAGCCTTGACTTTGCTGATAAATACATCTTTTTGCGAGGCTCAAGCTCCAGGGTGCTCAAGTAGACTATTTTAACTCCACCGCTATGAAAGTAAAGTGGGCTCCAAATATCTCCCCAATCACTATACCTTATCTAGTCTTACCTTTACATGCAAAATCATATGCAGAGAGGTCTCATGTAGGCATGGCCGAACTTTCTCTTTGTTGATACGCAGCTGACAGATTCGAAATTTGGCTTTTTTCCACACATTTCTGCATATTCACCAGCCTCCTGAATTGCTTTTTGCGATGGGACACTGTAAATGCATTTTGTTACCTTTTGTGCCCTTTTTACAGTTTTTCAGATCCTCTCAGACCCCCATCACCATACATTCCATTTAACAAAATTGCTGAGTTCTATCCCCTGCCCCTTACGCTTCCTGTGCTTTTTTGAATCCTAGGGCTTTGTAGTCTTTTCATTTACATCAGGTACTTTGGATCCATGAGTCTTGCACTTCTTGTGCACCTCAATTCTCAGGCTTCATCAGATGATTCCAGAGCACCTCACAGTAGAGAATCAGCAGCACTGCTCATTTGTGGGTCTATGTGCTTTGATCTTCTCATACTCCTCAGTATCATTGGGTGACGTTGCTCCCATGTTTCTTCGTGGCTACCAGTCACCACATATTCTTTGTCCGAGTTCTTTGCTCTTCTCAACCTCTTTAGGATCCAGGTGTTATGTAAATCCCATGTTTCTTAATGGCATCCAGTCAGCACAAGTTCCCAGTCCAAAGTTTCTCGTGCTTTTACTGTTCGTTCCCTGTACAACCCCATGGATTCTATCACCACCACCACCTGTGTCTTAAGAAATAATATTCTGCTCAAATGTCACTCAAAAGCACCAAATCTAATCTGGCTATCATATACAATCTCCACTATCACCGAAGGATACAGAGGAGCATGAAGCCCTGATCTTGTTAGACATGTCAGAAGCATGTCACCCTTGGATCAAAAGTTTCTTTAGTCCTTCTGGATAATTTTTAGGTGCTCACATTTAGCCAGTCAAGGGTTCTTTTTCTTCTTGCAGAGGCGATTCAACAGGTCAGATTCAGGACCACCACACATTCTGGAAGACTGGTCAAATTTAGTTTCCTACCAAGATCTATACTATTGAATACGGGCTAAATACCGGAATTCCAAATGTAAACAGGTGATTCATTGGTACATATACTTCTAGTGAACACTGTCCTAGAATTACTAGATGAAAAACATACAGTGCTTCAATTCCATCAAAAACAAGATAATTCCTAGAGAAGACCCACCACCATAAGCTTTTACTTATTTTTCACTTTACAAACTGGGGATAAGCACCTCATTCTGTGCAAAACAGGAAAGCAATCAGGTGTAGTTTGACCTTGACCTCGCCTTCTCACAACAAACCTTGTCTGTTATAAATAGCACACACCTTCTTATTACTATCTTATTAGGAAGCATCAACTCCTCTAAACACTACTTCAAGCCCATGGTGATATCTAATCCGAACTAATGAACTAATTAACTAATGTGTATGCATTGATGGTAAATACAGAAGCTGCAGAGAATTCAAAGCCAAGCAGCAAGGTCATGTCTAAATTAGAAGCAGAGCTACATTACCAGAGCATGAAAGATGCTTCAATAGGTCCACCCAGAGCAAAGAATTATATTCAAATACATTGGAAAATGTACTACATATCACAGCCCCAGCCCAAACCTCAAGTTGGGTAGTTAGAAGCTAGCTGTCCATTTAAATTATAATCACAAGCAATACTGGGACAAAACCATCTGATACTGCCAATCTTGCTCCCATGTTTTGGGAGAAAGTTAGTTAACATTCAATCATCTTGAAGACTGATCTCTTTAGAAAGGCATTGAACATACATGTCCAGGATCAGTCACTATCTGCCTATTCACTTGCCCACACGAAAGTACCAAGCCTCATTAACTTTGCTCTATCATAATCTGGTTAGCCATGAAAATCTAGACCATATTTCTAAGATGATTAACTAAATACATATTTACTGTTTCTTAAGTAGCAGAAAGACAGCATATTTCTAATGACTAGCCACTGTAAAACTTGATTATGAAGATAAATAGATAAATAAGTCTTGAATTCTACATATGTCTTCTTTCAGGCAGATATACAGTAGTTAAGTGTTGTGAGAAAGTAGCCTCTTTCTAGCCTTGTTACCCCCACTTTTGGCCTGTTTGTGAGTGTATGTCAGGGTGTTTTCACTGTCTCACTGGGATCCTGCTAGCCAGGGCCCAGTGCTCATAGTGAAAACCCTATGTTTTCAGTATGTTTGTTATGTGTCACTGGGACCCTGCTAGTCAGGACCCCAGTGCTCATAAGTTTGTGGCCTATAGGTATGTGTTCCCTGTGTGATGCCTAACTGTCTCACTGAGGCTCTGCTCACCAGAACCTCAGTGGTTATGCTCTCTCTTTACAAATTGTCACTAACAGG
Source organism: Pleurodeles waltl (assembly GCF_031143425.1). Classification (NCBI taxonomy): domain Eukaryota; kingdom Metazoa; phylum Chordata; class Amphibia; order Caudata; family Salamandridae; genus Pleurodeles; species Pleurodeles waltl. The sequence goes on from NC_090444.1 coordinate 1,016,466,322, forward strand.
CTAGTGACCAATTTTACCAATTTACATTGGCATACTGGAACACCCTTATAATTCCCTAGTATATGGTACTGAGGTACCCAGGGTATTGGGGTTCCAGGAGATCCCTATGGGCTGCAGCATTTCTTTTGCCACCCATAGGGAGCTCTGACAATTCTTACACAGGCCTGCCACTGTAGCCTGAGTGAAATAACGTCCACGTTATTTCACAGCTATTTTACACTGCACTTATGTAACTTATAAGTCACCTATATGTCTAACCTTTACCTGGTAAAGGTTGGGTGCTAAGTTACTTAGTGTGTGGGCACCCTGGCACTAGCCAAGGTGCCCCCACATTGTTCAGGGCCAATTCCCCGGACTTTGTGAGTGCGGGGATACCATTACACGCGTGCACTACATATAGGTCACTACCTATATGTAGCTTCACAATGGTAACTCCGAATATGGCCATGTAACATGTCTATGATCATGGAATTGCCCCCTCTATGCCATCCTGGCATAGTTGGCACAATCCCATGATCCCACAGGTCTGTAGCTCAGACCTGGGTACTGCCAAACTGCCTTTCCCGGGGTTTCACTGCAGCTGCTGCCAACCCCTCAGACAGGTTTCTGCCCTCCTGGGGTCCAGCCAGGCTTGGCCCAGGAAGGCAGAACAAAGGACTTCCTCAGAGAGAGGGTGTTACACCCTCTCCCTTTGGAAAATGGTGTTAGGGCTGGGGAGGAGTAGCCTCCCCCAGCCTCTGGAAATGCTTTCATGGGCACAGATGGTGCCCATTTCTGCATAAGCCAGTCTACACCGGTTCAGGGACCCCTCAGCCCTGCTCTGGCGTGAAACTGGACAAAGGAAAGGGGAGTGACCACTCCCCTGACCTGCACCTCCCCTGGGAGGTGCCCAGAGCTCCTCCAGTGTGCTCCAGACCTCTGCCATCTTGGAAACAGAGGTGCTGCTGGCACACTGGACTGCTCTGAGTGGCCAGTGCCATCAGGTGACGTCAGAGACTCCTTCTGATAGGCTCCTTCAGGTGTTGCTAGCCTATCCTCTCTCCTAAGTAGCCAAACCCTCTTTTCTGGCTATTTAGGGTCTCTGTCTTTTGGGATTCCTTAGATAACGAATGCAAGAGCTCATCTGAGTTCCTCTGCATCTCTCTCTTCACCTTCTGCCAAGGAATCGACTGCTGACCGCGCTGGAAGCCTGCAAAACTGCAACAAAGTAGCGAAGACGACTACTGCAACTCTGTAACGCTGATCCTGCCGCCTTCTCGACTGCTTTCCTGGTGGTGCATGCTGTGGGTGTAGTCTGCCTTCTCTCTGCACTAGAAGCTCCGAAGAAATCTCCCGTGGGTCAACGGAATCATCCCCCTGCAACCGCAGGCACCAAAGAACTGCATCACCGGTACCCTGGGTCTCCTCTCAGCACGACGAGCGAGGTCCCTTGAATCCAGCAACTCTGTCCAAGTGACTCTGACACTCCAGTGCCTCTTCAGTCCAAGTTTGGTGGAGGTAAGTCCTTGCCTCCCCACGCCAGACTGCATTGCTGGGAACCGTGACTTTTGCAGCTACTCCGGCCTCCGTGCACTTCCGGCAGAAATCCTTTGTGCACAGTCCAGCCTGGGTCCACGGCACTCTAACCTGCATTGCACGACCTCCTAAGTTGTCCTCCGGCGGCGTGGGACTCCTTTGTGCAACTTCGGGTGAGCACCATTTCACTCCACTTTGTAGTGCCTGTTCCAGCACTTCTGCGGGTGCTGCCTGCTTCTTAGAGGGCTCCTTGTCTTGCTCGACGCCCCTTCTAACCCCAGGCGCAATTGGCGACATCCTGGTCCCTCCTGGGCCACAGCAGTATCCAAAAACCCTAACCGCACAATTTGCAGCTAGCAAGGCTTGTTGGCGGTCTTTCTTCAGGAAATCACTTCTGCACAACTCTCCACGGCGTGAGGAATCCGTCCTTTAAAGGGGAAGTTCCTAGCCCTTGTCGTTCCTGCAGAATCTTCAGCTTGTACTGTCCAGTAGCAGCTTCTTTGCACCCACAGCTGGCATTTCCTGGGCATCTGCCCATCTCCGACTTGCTTGTGACTTTTGGACTTGGTCCCCTTGTTCCACAGGTACCCTCGTTTGGAAATCCATTGTTGTTGCATTGCTGATTTGTGTCTTTCCTGCAGAATTCCCCTATCACGACTTCTATGTCCTTTGGGGAACTTTAGTGCACTTTGCACTCACTTTTCAGGGTCTTGGGGTGGGCTATATTTCTAACCCTAATTGTTTTCTTACAGTCCCAACGACCCTCTACAAGGTCACATAGGTTTGGGGTCCATTCGTGGTTCGCATTCCACTTTTGGAGTATATGGTTTGTGTTGCCCCTATCCCTATGTGTCCCCATTGCATCCTATTGTAACTATACATTGTTTGCACTGTTGTCTAATACTATACTGCATATTTGTGGTATTGTGTACATATATCTTGTGTATATTTGCTATCCTCATACTGAGGGTACTCACTGAGATACTTTTGGCATATTGTCATAAAAATAAAGTACCTTTATTTTTAGTATATCTGTGTATTGGGTTTTCTTATGATATTGTGCATATGACACTAGTGGTACTGTAGGAGCTTCACTTGTCTCCTAGTTCAGCCTAAGCTGCTCTGCTAAGCTACCATTATCTATCAGCCTAAGCTGCTAGACACCTTATACACTAATAAGGGATAACTGGGCCTGGTGCAAGGTGTAAGTACCCCTTGGTACTCACTACAAGCCAGTCCAGCCTCCTACAAGTGTCTGTTGTCTTCTGACATTTGTATTCATTAAATAAACTTCACATTGGGATTTTGCAGGAATTGACTGCTGTGAAACAGGGTTTCTTGCTATTGAAACCCTTTTGTAGGTCAGCCAGCTGAGTATCCCCAACTTATCAGCCTTGGTTTGATAACCACCTTTCAATAACAGATATTAATCAGAGAAACATCTGATCACATCTTTCTTTTCTGCTACCTAAGATAAACATCTGATCCCTGTTTAAAGCAAACACCCCGCATCTAACATTTATTTGAATGTTTTACAGGGTGCCGATCTTTGACTTGAGTGTTTCTGTTGGACTTGGCCCTTTCTGCAGGGTAATCCCCAAATATTTTGCCTTTTTCTTTCTGCTTTTTGCTGAATTTGTTGTTGTTGGCTTTAGAACTCTGTGCACTTTACCATTCGTAAACAGTGTTAAAGTGCCTGTGCCCTTTTCTTAAAACATGGTAACATTGGCCTGTACCTAATTGGCATATTTAATTAACTTGTAAGTCCCTAGTAAAGTGGCAATATGTGTCCCAATGGCCTGTAAATTACATGCTACTAGTGGGTCTACAGCATTGATTGTGCCACCTACTTAAGGAGCCCTTTAAACATGTCTCAGGCCTGCCATTGCAGCCAGCATGCACAGTTTTTTAAACTTCCAATTCGACTTGGCAAAGCAAACCTTTTGCCAGGCCCAAACCTTCCTTTTCAATACATATGTCACCCCTACGGCAGGCCCTGGACTACCCAGACTGCAGGGTGCAATGTATTCAAAAAGTAGCACATGTACAGTAAGTTTTACATGCCCTGGTAGTGAAAAACTCTTAAACTTGTTTTTACTACTGCAAGGCCTATATCTGCTATTGGATAACATTGGAGTTATCTCATTACATTTTGTAAGTGTAACTTCCAAATGGGAACAGGTAACCACTTCATGTTTGATGTCACTGGAATCATAATTTAAAATCCTAACTTCTGGTGAAGTAGGATTTTAAATTGCAATTCTGTAAATGCCACTTTTAGAAAGTTGGTGTTTTTTTACCTTAACCATTTGGTGCCTGCCTATTGGTCACATGACTGGGTGTAACTGACAGTTGGACTTTGTGTATTCATCCTGGACAGGCACACACAATGAGGAGCTTAGGTGTGACTGGATGGGCCATCACTGACAAAATGGTTGGGAGGAGCTGGGCCCAGCCCCATTTGCACTTGAATAGGCTGCATCCTGTCTCCACACAAAGGTCGGCATGCCCCCCTTAGTTAGTTGGACGCCAGTGGCAAGATGGTAGGGCATCTGTGCACACCAAAGGCATGCCTGTAGAACCTTTTCCCTATTGCAAAGGCACAACTTTGAAGTGATGCACAAATACTTTGCACACTGCCTCCAAGTAATGCCTAACTGCTCTGTACCAAGCTACCAGAGGGTTGATCACAGGTTAATTTGGGGTTGGCTTGTGCCTCGCCATGGCAAGGAGTGTGGTTGCTGCCTCTCCAGGAATCATGCTCCAGTCAACCAGTAACCCGATTTCTCACAACTTTGTAGCACAATTGCAGATTAATGAGTACATTATTTAGAAAGTCCTAATCCTAGCCTGCACCTCTACCCCTATAGAATGACAGGTCTTGTGGCAGGTTAGCATCATCTAGAGTTCACTGAACTGCAATGATTGAAGAGAGTGTCTTTGCCTCTTTAGATCATTCTCTCTTGAAGGGGAGGGTCATCCCACACACTTCAGAAGTGGGGAGAAAAATAATACATTTAACATAGGTCCACCATGCTTTAAAGGCAATACAGAGTAGTTTTCACCTTACTCCCTGTGCTAATGGGAGCCAGTGAAGGGCTTTGAGGGTCACAGAGGTTTGATATGATCTCTTTAAACTGAGACAAAGTGTGGCTGCTGTGTTTTATATCCATTTAATTTACAAATTACCTTTTTGGGGGGTTTTGCATACAGCCAATGCTGCATTAATGGGGCCTATTTAACACCAAGGCCTTGGTCAATGTGATGTGATGTAAAAAATGGGTCAGTGACAGAATAGAAGAGATTGAAGTTGATTTGTAACTAGTGTGGAGATTTGTTGGTCAAAGCTTCTTATTGAACCACAGTCCTACAGTTTTTACTGTACAACAAGGGGATGGGGTAGCAGCTAGTTTGTTTAGTTGTCTCTCACAGTGACCATTTCAGCATTAGAGACATTTGGAATGAGATAGTTCAACTTAATGCAGTGACAGACATTTTCATCTGCATAGAGATGCTTTTGTTCTGCACTTCAAGATTGTCTAGGCCAATATGCATTTATACATTGTCTAGATACATTTGGAATTTAATTAGATGCTCTGATATCACATGGCCCAATGGTTTCATGTAGATATTATGTAGCATACAAAACCGATTCTTAATCTATGGTCTGCAGACCCCATGGCATCTCCTATGAGTACTCATGGGATCCGCAACTGCATAGAAAATCAAATAACTTTAGCAGATCAATAAATTATATATAGGTAAAAAATGTAAATTAAAATTGGAAAATAATTAAATGCTCTGTAAATGTGAATGAGTTTGTAAATAGAAGCTAAATATTAAATTAGTATCCTTATCTTGATTTATGGTAGAAGCACATGTATAGAAAAGGAATCTAGATTGGATGACTGATGGCCTCAATTTAAACATGCTTCCACAGGAAAAGAAATACAAAATGATATGCTATGACCAGCACACCGCTTCATCTTTTTGAAATATAACTACATTTTGAAAAGTTCCAACCTTCTCATTAAAATTAAAATTAATTTTTTTGCATATTTTTGTCTGCAAATCAATTAAAATATTTCACAATTAGAGCATTTAATTTTCAGTGTTTTATGGGTGTTTCTGTTGTTTTGAGATTAAAATCATGGAAATTGCTTTGGTGGGGGTTCTCATCCTCAACGCATCTACTGGGAGTCCACAGAAGACAAACAATTAGGAATGTTTGGCATTGGAGATAGAGAAGAACCCTGTTGGACCCTACATGTGACCTCTCTAATTGACAGGGAAATTTTGCTAAATCTAATTTATTGAGTTCTGTTAGAGAAGAAAGTTTGAAACCCTTGGAGTACCTTACAGTTATCTTGAGATGCTTCTGAAGCATTTTATAGTTCTAAATGTCACGTGCTGATATATTGAGATATATAATGTTTTCTGGTTGTCCTGCATAAAGGGGGATGGTCAAATCTTCTCTAATGTCAGCAATATAATTTCCTTTTCCTGTTGTAGGTCTAAACTCTTACTGTAATTAAGGATGTTTTTTGCCTCTACACATTCTTACAATTGTTATTTATCATCCGCTTCCATGTTTTTGATGACAAAAGGAAGATTTAAGATGGGTCGGTAGTTAGCTGAATTCTTTTGATTAGCCTGCCATCACTTCAGATAACCATGGATAATTGCGAGTATGGGGACGTTATGCACTCTTTCTTAGAAGAATGAAGACCTAATAATTCCATTTATTTCCAAGCCCAATTAGAGCAGGCTTCTTTCCTTTGTTGCAGCAGAAGAAGATCCAATAGAGATATTTGAGGCCTTCATTTTGTCCAGTGCTATAACTATTTGATGAGGTCTGCAGTTGTAAAAGATTAAAACGTTTATATGATGGGATTTTCAAATGCTCATTAAAGGTAATCTTGGAATTTGCAATGATGTTGGCCGCTAACTTGAAGATCTTACTTTTTGAATGAGTACAAAACATACTGCCAGTATTAGTTTGAGATGATAGGCTCCTCCTTTAACACCTCTGCCTCTGGCAATCATTTAACACCACCAGCTCTGTTAGGTCCCTGGAGATTGTAAGAGCTCCATCTTTTGGTTTGTAGCCAGGATAATTCAAATTGCTTAATGCCCTTTTATATGCTTTTGCTGTACTCTGAGGCACAGTCTCATATGCTTCTACAAGTCTATCTGCCATTAGCTGATTAGAATTTTCTCCATATACATTTTAATATTCACATTCTTGCTGTATAGCCAGGTCTTAGCTAAACCACATGTTATTTGCATTCTCAGCTAACTTTGATTTTTGGTGTTTTGCATGGGTAGCCCTGCCGCTATGGTTGAAGAGCATCGCCCCACTGCTGAAAGGAAGTAGGAAAGCTGAAAAATGAATTTATAATAAAAGCATTTTATTATTATATAATTTTTCCACTTAGGTGGGGTGAGGCAAGGCCAGCATCCTCCCTGTCAGCGGGGGGGAGGGGAGTAGGGGAGGAGTGCTAGGTGCACTCTAAGTGCGCATGTCAGTTTGGCCAGCAGTCCGAGGCTGTCAAAACCAACATGTACAACTAGAATTCTTCACTTGGCTGTGTTTCACAGCTGGGTAGAGACCAAGTCCAGACTCCCAGTTCCTCATTAAGCGGTCATTTCAGCCTGCTCAGGCATATTCCTGTACTTCTCTCATGCTGTGTGACACCGAGGCGGCGGAAGTGGCAGAGGCGAAGTAGAGGCAGGTGTTATTTGTATTTATTTTGTTATTATTGCCACCAACGCCATGCTCTGCTCCATCAGTCCTTCCTGCCAACAGCCGCCCCTAATGTTTTGGGGAGCATAACTAAGTAGAGAGATCTTGACATTGTGTAGCAGAGAATATCAATCAGGGCATCCAGATTGGTATTTGCTGCGGAAGAGGAACACTTCACTGTATTGAATAACTTTGGGTGTCCAGTTAGCAAGACCTTTTCAGAGCCATCTGTGATTTAGGTTGGCCATACTGGTGGTTTTCTTCTGGTGTGGTTACATTTAAACAGTGTAGGAAATGTATTGAGGAAAGGTTCTACCAACATCACAAAATTATATCAATAATGTGTGATGTATTGCGCAATATGCCACTCTTGGAAGGTGTATTAATGAATAATTTGAAGGAAAAGGTGGAACAGCACTAGTGTCCACCTCACATCTGATGCATAAGATCAGAAAGAAATTCCCTGACAATGCAACATTTACTAATTTAAGGGACACACTTTATGAAAATATTCATCATTGACCTTATCGCCAGTTTGCCTATGCTGTTAATATTTCATATTCCTGCCCCATACGGAGGCCTCCGAATCTGCCATCTACATCTTCATCCTCCCACCAATGTCCTTATTACAAGTTTGGAGACAATTACAGGTTGTTGCTGATTATCTCACCTTCTCTGTTTTCCCTGATAGGGTCCTGTAGGTAAAACCTGGCAAAACTTACTGGGGTGAAAAAAACTGAAGAAAGGTGAAACAAGGGAAAGACGGTGTATAAAATTGATTCTGTATTTTATGCCTCATTTTGATGTCAGTTCATAATAGGAGGTATTGTAAGTAGGTCAACCTGTTAATTCCTGGATGCAGTAAGTGCCTTACCCTGTTCTTCCCAACTACCAATAAGGACCCAAGTATTCATCACTCCTTAAAGCCAACAGTGCATCTTTCCTTGCCACGTCTATCCATCAGTGAATTGTTTAATTTTGCACACTGTCCTACCAGCCCCCTAATCTTTCATTCAGCATGTGGAGTACCAGATCAACTGTATTACTTTTAGAACTGATCACTCTACCCACATCTGTTTGAATTTTCTCAGACCTGTGCACACATTGATCTCACAATCACCCCAGCAGAAACACACGTTGGCGACAATATATTCAATCAATCTCACTGTCTAAATGCTAATGCCTCATGCATGACACATTTTACGACCATTGTATCCCAATCCCGGATGTCAAGCTTTTCCCTTTAGAATACTTAGGAATCCTATTCAAAATACAATTTGCATAAATACCATCCTTGTCTGATGCTAGAACCCATGTTGAGTCAAACTCTGAAGATCTAAACGTTTTCCCCATCCACAAAAATCGAAATCTCAAAGAGGGCTTTTTCCTTATCATCAACTGAATTTTCCTGAAGGTCCAACTTTCAACACCGTTATCCATCTAGAGTACTGACAAAACCTTCTCCCTTCCTATATTAACTATGTGTTTACTGCTTTAACTGTGCCTTCCATATATTTGGGTCTGGATCCATGGATTGGAATGAATGCATAGTGATTTAGTTCCTCCTTTGTTAATTGTGCCATGCACCCATTAACAAAATCATTTCCAAAAGTGTGAATTGTGCTTTACACCCATTTAAGCCAACAACTGTGTTCCCCACCTGAAAGCCTCAGCAGATTGTGATTTGGTCAGGGTTCTTAAGGCCACTAGAATGCCAGCATGCTCCCTGAAGCAACTTGATCCACAACACTTATTAAGATACTAGTTTAATTTGCATAGCACCACTACCCATAGCAAACCCCCAAACGGTCTGCATAGTTTTATTTGGAAAATCGCAATGTTCTATGAGTTTCAGTTGAACTAAAAATGACAAAAGAACTGTTACAAGCATTTAAGAAATGAAGCAGAAATGATAAGGGATTGTAGAAGAACACAGGACAGATACAACACTTTGTGGCATATTCACAAGCCCCTTGTGCCACCTTAGCGCTGTTGTAGCATCATTTTTGTATGCCATTGCAGCGCTAAGATTGTTTTTCTGCTGTGCCATATTTACAAAGTGGTACATTGGCATTCCCACACTACCTCTGAGGGTTTTTGCCACAGATCTCTACCTACTGATTAATTGCATCAAGCATACAAAAAATGTTGGGAGGAATGTTGCAACTAGTGCAACCACTGACAATCGCTCTGGACAGCATTCCAAATCATTTTCTTTGCTCAGTATGCCGCTTCAGATTAGACACAGCCATTGTAGATCAGTGTTGGTGCTGCTCCAATATTAACATTCCACACCGAAGTGCAAACCCAGGTTCACTCTCAATGGAATGCATGCAACCCCCAAGACCAGTTTTGGCCTAGTTGGACCTCTTCAAATGGGCGTAAGCTTGGCTCCAGTGGCATAGTGAGCATGGGGCTTGTCTCTGGGCATATCCTTGGCCATTAGGGAGTTACACCAAACACACAAAAAGTGATTTAAGGAATGCTTGCACATAGTCCAGCTGCTGGAAATCACTCTGGGTAGCATTCCATCCATCAGAGAGTGATCAAAAAAGGAGACTAATAAAATGTAGACCAGGAATGGAGACGTAATTAACATGTCAAGAGAGTGACATGGGATAGAGGATGAATAAAAGGACAAAACACAAGTTACTCATTCACAAGTACAGCAGCAGATAGGTGCTTGGGGTCTCTTTGAGGTTTGTACAAGAACATTTCTGGTGATTCACTCCCCCTTACTTACTTCCTACAAAGATGAATTAGTATTGCCTTTTTGGTGGAGGCCTCTTGTCTTGTAACAAACACAATTATACAAATAAAGAACTGGAATGATATCGAGAAATGTGTCTGTATCAGGTGGTGCCACGAAGATCGCTTGGTACAGATGGGTTTCTGAATACCATTCCAGCCTTTCTTACTATAACAATTTTTGGCATATGATTGCTCATTCATACTGTGTTTACCATAATATTTGATTATCTGTCACACCCAGGTTTGATAACCTTTTGATTATCTTTTCACCCATACCTAATTTTTATGCCCTGGCAATGCCAAGGGGTTAGTACGAAGTAACAAAACACGTGTTGTCTGGCTAGAACAAGCTTTATAGGGAATTTTGCAGATAAAAGATTTGTCTTGCCAAACTATGATGACTCTTTGATAATTTAGCCGGGATAGCAACCTCTGTTAGGTCAAACAGCAAAGTGCCATCTATTGTCATGAGCAGTGCTTGCATAAGTGAGTCAAGTAAAATGCAAGCAGACACGTTGAGCAGAATATTCCCCGCCACACAATCTTGTCCTCCTTATTGATCATTTTCCCGAAAATATATATGAGGTTTAGAACCTGTTTTTTTAATCTTGGAGGGTCCATTCAATGTATTGTTACACTGTTTTATTCCTGAATCCAAATGACAGAAACACTTGATGCAATGAAAGTTGGATGGCCAAAGAAGGTTCTGTGTTCCCGTCTCATTAATTCCCAAATGACTAGCCTGCATTGGTGAAGAAAAGACGGAGGGCAATGGTGTTGGTTTTACTCTGGCTATGGAGGACATGGTTTTCTCTTCTAGGGTACCTTTCATGACAACAGCACTGGCCACTTCTATTAGTTGAATCTCCATTGCAGTAATGATATTTGAATTACTCTTTTCTCCCTTGGTATATGGCCTTCCGTCACTTCTACAGATAATGTGTGTGTGTGAGAGAGAGATGGTATTGATCATGATTTATCTATTTCTGCTCTAAGAACTCAATAAGTGACAGCTAAAGCATTTACAGAAATATTTTGTGAAACATCTATCCTTTGTTGACCTCAGGAAGTCTTTTTGGTGGCCACTACTTCTGCCCATGCAATAGAGAAGCTGTGTTCAATATTGTGTACAGCTCCATTTACATCTATCATGAATGATCCTGAATGATAAAGCACTTTTGTGGCCCTTGTTCCAAAACTAGCATCATCATTGCGTAAAAGCTCTGGATTTCTTTTTTTTTTTTTCATTTTCTTTCCTTTTCCCACTTCTCCAGAAGACGACAAGTGGAATTTGCAGAATGTATCTGGAAACAGCCCAGTTCTTTAGGTTATTAATCATTTATAACATTTGGGTCAGCAGATCAAGGTCAGCAAGTTTTTTGCATAACTGTTAGTGAATTTGATCCACCATTGCATTGACTTATTCATTTGTTGATGTTCCTCTTACTGCTCAAAACCAAAAGAGGTCTTCTTGAAGAGTCATTTTAAAGAGATTAGAGGGGTACCTGAAATTGGTAGAGCAGCTATGTGGCACTCCTCTAGACCTTGTTCAAAATTATAGACTGTACAATGTGGCTAATGCTAGGGTGAACTTGGGCATGGGTTGCATACATTCCTCCCTTTCATGAACCGTTCTGTAGTTTCTTTTGTTAAAAGATAACTGTGCTAATGCATTGATTATAGTGGTTTACTTTATTTTTATCACTGATGGCTGTTTATAGTGTTAGTACTCATCATGAGTAAAGAATGGGATGTGACCCAGAGAGGTAAAGGTAGTTTACTACTTGCTTAACAGTAATCTTCACTACTCCTAGTCCTTCACACCTTTGTCCAAGTAATTTCAAACTGTGGATCCCTCACCCAGCCTGTTCCAGACTTCATGTACTCTTGCTAAGTCAGCAGTATAATAGTAAGGATAATAGTATGGAGATGCCATGTGATGTTCCCACCCATTTCATGGCCTCTCTGAATGACAGATAAGTCTAGTGCCTGGTCCTGGCATAGAGGGTGGCTGACGCCAGCTACTGCCAGCCTTCGGCACTTCATGTTGTGTTGCACAGAAGCTGGAAAGACGTGGGCAGCTAGGAATTGCTGGCATCTGCCTGATGCAATGGAGTGTATGCTAGGAGTCTGCTTATAAAACTCTGACCTTTTCTAATAGGACCCACAGAAAGAGGAGACCTGCTCCTGGACTATTGCTCATGAGGGCAGCGAAATGTTTTAAATCTTTTTGACACCGTGCTGAAACTTCACTGAGGACATCAAGACACGTATCATTTTGTAGTACAGCTTGTTTACTTGTTGCCTATCTGTGACTAACTTTATTTTTGCAATTAAAAAAAATATTTTATAATTTTAATCCAGAATGTTTTAGCTGCTGTACCTGACCTCACTCTGTTACTGTTGAATTGATTTTTAATGCATGCAACACTTTTTTAGGCATGTGGAAAACTGAGACCTTTATTGAGTATAGAGCATCTGAGTCTGTGCTGTAATTGTAGGTCACAGATCACTCATTTTTGTTTTTGAACATTTGCCTTTACTGGTCCTGTGGGAGAGTTTTGTTTGTGGGGGGCATTTTAATGTAGGCTGCACTTGCACTTTTCAGTGCCAGGAACATATTAGGATTGGAGACTCCCCTACACCATAGGTAGCCACAATTTTTTTAGGCAGGTGCTCTAGTTTTGGCAGAGGATGTCCCTTAGGTATTTAAATAGAGCCAATATGTGCATACGCCAGCAGACACATGTATGGGCATGCCAGTAGCATGTTGAAGGTGTGTCTAAGGCAAGCCTGTCTCCCTCCATTTGCACTCCAACTGTTCTCAGCGTCAGCCATGCTGTCCCTTTATGTCATCTCTGGGGCAGTGTCTGGTCTACTCCTCTCAGCAGCTTCATTCACTATGCAGTGACAGCTACTGTGTTGGTATGGGAAGTCCGGTATTTAGCCTACTTCCTGTTTACTCGTTGGTGTTCCAGCTTCTGCCCTTCTTGCATCTGGACTGAGATTAGCATGCAGAGGTCAAATACCTCCAGTAAAATGTCTGGGGGAGAGCTAAAGGCACAGGCTGCACTTATTAATGTGTGATCTCTACATAAGAACTGACTAAATATCTTTGAGCTTCTCAGTGATGAAAATCTAGACATCAAATCCCTTACCGAAACCTGATTAGCTGAAACCTTGGCACCTGATATTGAAATAGCAATCCCGAAAGATTATAGGATGCTCCTCTGCAACAGGATAGGCAATTAGGGGGAAGTGTTATCGTTTTCAAGGAGTCCCTTAAATGTGTCTCATTTGAGGTTACAGAGCTTGAGGGGACTGAGTCACTTGCTTTTCATCTTACATTACCTGCTAAAAAGACCTTAGCCTGGATCGTAATTTATCACCTACCCACAAATTCCTGGATTACTTAGATGAGAGTCTATGTAGGAGCCTTTTGGAATTCTCCAGTTTTACTGTGCAGGGAGATTTGAACCTCTACTAGACACTATTTATGATCCATACGGTCAACTACTCCTTGACAACATGTCCTCCTGGAACTTGAAACAATTAGTAAGACAATCTACCCACTCTGCGGGTTATATCCTGGACCCCATTTTTTCAAATGATCAGACCATGGTGTCAGACATTCTTCTCAACAACAGGTCCCACCATGCCATGATCTATTTTTCTTGGTGGATGGAACAGGGACCAATAACTAGAAGGACCATTCCCTCCCTCCTCCATAGAAAGTGGTCAAAATTAAGGAGTGAATTGACAGCTGACACTCTTGGTTCCTGTATCCTAATGTTGTGTGGGGATACCGAAGTTGATTCTTAGGCAGCTAATGACTAGCTTTTACAGATGGAAAACACTGTAGTCACAATTGGGGAGTGATCTGGCTCAGCTAAGAGCAAACATGTATCTGCTCCATGGTTCAATGATGACCTTAGGAGCCAGCGCAAGTAGTATAAGAAATTAGAAACATGCTGGAGAAGAGACTACTTGCCAGCAGATAAGGAACTGTACAAAAATGCATTGAGGGCCTGCCATGAAGCTCTAAAGAGGGCCCAAGTGGATCTCTTTACAAGGCAGTTAGCAGACTCCAGGTGTAGATCCAAAGATGTTTTTAGAAGTGGAGGCAGTCCAACTCCCATTAGGTGCCTCCAACAAGCTGTGTACTCAGTTAACAGATTATTTTGATAACAAAATCGGAAGTATTGTGAATGCTCTGAAGGGAATAGACAGCTCGTCGGAGACAGATATTGCTGATGAATCACTGGTAAGACTCATTCAGTCAGGGGTTTGCTGTCTTCATTCGTTTAGCCGATTATGCTGAAAGACTCTGAGCCAGCTTGTAAAGCCTGTAAATTGAGGACACCTGATAATCCAGCCATCCTCAGATTCTAACAGATAATTGTTTAATTACCAACCCTACTCTTAACCTTTTCCTGAATACTCTCTAAGCTTAGGTACTATGCCAAAAAGCTAGAAACTGGCTGAACTAATTCCCTTGTTGAAGTAGCCTACGACGTATAGGTCTTTCTTAGACAACATTAGACCTATGTGTCAACACCAGGACAGTGCGCGCTCTACGGGCATCTAGAATGCAAAAACCCAACACTCGCAAGATAATGTAATTTATGCATTGTGATGATATGTTATTGTTTAACCTTTTGCATTGCAGAATTCCATCCAAAAGATTCATTTTTAAGGTGCTTATAAATAATGTACATTTGCAATGTATTGCTGCAGACATTCAGAGTGAGTTAGGGTGTGGCAGGGTGTGGTCCCTTTCCAGGGCCTTTCAGAGACTTTCCCTGCAACATGCCTGGGCGTGGTTCTAGGTGGGGCCAAGACTCTATAAAAGAGAGTCAGCCCAAATCCCACTGCTCACTATTCAGAGGTCCCGGTGCAGAGCAGCAGCTTCTTCCTGAGCTCCTGTCCCGGCGGCCTATTTGGATTTTCCAGTCTTCTGCACTCATCTCTCATTGGTGATCACTGTTTCCAGGCGGTAAGACGGTGTTTGGACATTTCCCAACACCGTAATTGAGAATTTTCCTATTCTTGATTTTAATTCTTAAATGAATAACAGATTACTTGTGCGCTGCCATTTTTTGACATTTGTATGGTGGTTTGCAACTAGGGAGGCCGCGCAAATTATTCCATAAAGATTTGACTTCGTTATTACATGGTTGTTCATTGTGCGCTGATATTTCTTGACATTTACATGATGTTTTTCGAGTTGGCAAGACGTGCAACTCGTTTCATGAGCATCTAACTTTGTTGTTCATTGCGCGCTACCATTTTCTGGCATTTACATGGTGGCATTCGAATCGGCAACACGCGCAATTCTTTCCTTGAGGGTTTTTTCATGTTGTTCATTGTGCGCTACCATTTCTTGATATTTGTATGGTGGCATTTGAATCGGCAAGACGCGCAATTCTTTCCTCGTGTATAAATAATGTAAATTACTATGCGCTACTATTCTAAGACATTTTCTTGGTAGCATTTCAAGTTGACACGTTGCGTGATTTATTCCTTGAATCTACGTTGTGTGATTTCATGGTGCACAATCCTTTATGGTGTTTAATACTCATATAAAAATCTGCAATGTGCGCAATTCACTTCCCAATGTTTTTTCTGAGATGAACACAACAATACCAGAATTCTAGATGTAATGCTGTGTGTTCCTGATATGTATTCTTAAAAGGAGATTCATATGGTTGTTTAGAAATTGCTCAGAGTGTTTCCTGATTCTCATGCTAAAGAAAGTACTCAAATCTGAAAGTCCTATTTAACTTTTCCTGTTTCCTCCTCAGGTATTCGGTCATCTAAAGCCTAGTCATTTTTAGGACTATTCTAGGGTTGTTCATGTTTTTTGGAAAAGACGAAGCTTAGAGTTGTAGCATGGTACTGAATTCATGAGATGTAATTTTGATGTTGTGTTTTAACCTTTTGCTTCCTACAGGTCTCCTTCCCAGCTGTTCCCCTTTTCCCCACTTGGACTCTCTTAGACTCTGTGATAAATCTAATCAGAGTATTGGAGCTGTCTTGTGGTGGAAGTGTTGGGAACGTGCACAGACCCCGAGAATCTGGTGACTCTGACACTATGACGGTCATTCTGACCCTGGCGGTTGAAAACCGCCAGGCAGAGTGCCGCGGAAGCACCGCCAACAGGCTGGCGGTGCTTCATGGGCAATTCTGACCGTGGCGGTAAAGCCGCGGTCAGAAAAGGGCAACCGGCGGTTTCCCGCCGGTTTACCCCTGCCCCAAAGAATCCTCCATGGCGGCGCTGCTCGCAGCACCGCCATGGGGATTCCGACCCCCTTCCCACCATCCTGGTCCTGGCGGTAAAAACCGCCAGGAACAGGATGGTGGGAACGGGTGTCGTGGGGCCCCCTAACAGGGCCCCATAATGATTTTTAGTGTCTGCCTAGCAGACACTGAAAATCGCGACTGGTGCCACTGCACCCGTCGCACCCCTTCAACTCCGCCGGCTCCATTCGGAGCCAGCTTCATTGTTGAAGGGGCTTTCCCGCTGGCGGTCGCCCGCCGGCCCAGCGGGAAAGTCAGAATGACCGCCGCGGTACGGTCTTCTGTCGGTTCCCGCCAGGCGGGCGGCTTCTGCCGCCCGTCGGGGTCGGAATGACCCCCTATGTCATTACCGCCAGGTTTTTCAAAAATATGGGAGAAGTGGGTTAATCAGCTGTTTTCTGAATATCTGGAACAACACCAATTATTATACCCTTCTCAATCTGGTTTTAGACCAGGTTTCAGCATGGGATCAACTCTTTTTGCCGTGCATAAAAGGAAGGAGTGTTAGCCACGGATCTACACATAGGAGCCCAATCTCTAGTTTTTAATGCAGTGATTACTCAGTACTTGGGTTAAATCATTCTTATCAGGCCATAACCAAGCAGTCTGGATTGCTCCATATTCTTCTGATCCAAGCCTCTTCAGTTTGGTGTCTCCCAGGGCTCGGCCTTGAGCCCCACTTTGTTCAATGTATACATGCCACGTCTTGGGGTGCTGATTGAAGCTTTCCTATGCAGTCAATACTCAAATTATCATCACACTTAATAGGAACACCCCCAAAAACCTCAATACCTTCAAGTCATGCCTTTCAGCTGTGTTCTTCAGTGTGACACCAGCAAGACTGAGATTTAGTTATTTAGTTCTCCTTCCCTGGTGCGGGATGGCTTATCCTGGCCCATTCAGGCACCCCACTCCAGCCCCCTTTGGGGGTGAAATGAGATAGCATGACTTTGTTTGGGGCCCAGGTCAATAGCACTGTGGGCATCTGCTATGGCCTGTGCCCTGTGCAGTATATGAAAATGATTATCCATGTTTTTATAACATCCCTATTGGACTATGTGAATGCCCTGCTCTGAGGCCTCTCTGCATACCATTTGAGAAGATTGCAGTTAGTTCATAACACTGTAGCTCGGCTTGTATTGTAAGTGTCAAACGTGAGTCATATCCAGCAGCATCTGGAAGAGCTGCACTGGCTCCCCATTAAGGAGAGAGTCCTGTTGAAAGGGCTCACGCTGACTCACAGAAACTTTCACCAAAAAGGGCCATGTTATCTGGGGAACAGTATCAGACTGCACATTCCAACTCAATCCTTGTTTCTCAGATGCTGTGTTGGCGATGGCCCCCAGAACCAAAAGGTAAAAATGAGGTGGTCCTCCTTTTTTTTCCTTGCCAACACTGCCTGGAATTCATTCCCTTTGCAACTGCAGGAGATGAAGAATGAACAGACCTTCAAACACCTTCTTCAGACCTGCCTATTAGATAGAGCATTTAAGTAATTATGGGGGTGATTCTTACCTTGGCGGGCGGCGGAGGCCGCCCGCCAAAGTAACCCCGCCAGAACACCGCACCGCGGTCGTGAGACCGCTGCGGTGATTCTGAGATTTGCCCTGGGCTGGCGGGCGACCGCCAAAAGGCCGCCCGCCAGCCCAGGGCAAATCAACCTTCCCACGAGGACGCCGGCTCAGAATTGAGCCGGCGTAGTGGGAAGGTGCGACGGGTGCAGTTGCACCCGTCGCATATTTCAGTGTCTGCAAAGCAGACACTGAAATACTTTGTGGGGCCCTCTTACGGGGGGCCCTGCAGTGCCCATGCCATTGGCATGGGCACTGCAGGGGCCCCCAGGGGCCCCACGGCACCCCCTACCGCCATCCTGTTCATGGCGGGTTTCCCGCCATGAACAGGATGGCGGTAGGGGGTGTCTGAATCCGCCGCCATGGAGGATTCACTAGGGCAGCGGTAAACCGGCGGGAGACCGCCGGTTTACCCTTTCTGACCGCGGCTGAACCGCCGCGGTCAGAATGCCCTTCGGAGCACCGCCAGCCTGTTGGCGGTGCTCCCGTGGTCGGTGACCCTGGCGGTCACCGACCGCCAGGGTCAGAATGACCCCCTATGTGTCAGCTATGATAATCAGCAAATCTAGTAGAGCCGGGACCCTCTCCAAGTAGCTGTGCGCTCTACAAATTTGATGATTGATTGATTTACTTCTTGGTAACTACTGAGCAGCACTTATTCCAGGAAGCAGTGCTAGTTTTGGATTCATGCTATTGGAAAATTTAAGACAATACAGCTACTAAGCCTGGCCTCAGCTCTCTGGTCACCACCACCCAAGGGGGTTGGGCAGTATGCGTAAGGCTTTTTTATAGCCTCTGCCGTGCTTTATATCTTTGATGGCATCATTGCTCTTAATAGTAGTCAGCAAACAAGCATCAACATTATTGATCCTGATGTGTGCCTTCTCATGTACTCGTAACACCATGCAATGCATCACTTTCATCATATCAGATACACACTGTGAGCATTTAGAGCACATTCTACCATCAGTCAGCAATCACAACAATCAGTTAATCATTCTGGGTGCCTAGGCAGAATGCCCAGTCGGGGAAGTGTGTTTCAGCCACCATTTAGACACTCTGGTTTGTTTTCACCAAGCTCTGTGCACCAAAAATGCAGGAACTTATATAAGTACAAATGTCACATATTTGATACAGATGACTGTGTATAGTCCTTCTTGTATAAATGTAACCTCCTTTCACAGTCGCCCTGTTCAACACAAGTGGTAACACCTCTGTTCCTTTGTTCTAGTGGATACAGTAAATGAGGAACATGGGGCTGTTTCGCCTTCCCTGAAACATCAAATTCAAAGAAAAATTTGGATCACGGGATCATTAAAAAAGAGAAAACTGAGACCTTATCACTGAGTTATAAGAAAAGGTATGAACCTGATTTTGGGCTCAGGTCTTATTTCCTAAGCCGCAGGCAGAAAATTGCAGGGAAAGGATAATGAAGAGGAAAGAAATATGTGTGACGTAAATGCCATCTTGCAACCAACAATGCTTTGTAAGCACCCATAACACATGGTCTGCCTTCATTTTTGACCCCTTCCCTGCCACAGACGTAATGGTTACGTCCGGTGGCGCGGCGCTGAGGTGCCTCGGACATTACCATTACATCCTGGTATAGGCCCTCGGGAGAAGCAATAGGCAGGGCAGGGCTGGAAGGGGAAATGCTTCCCCTTCCACCCTGACCACCCCCGAGACCCCAGGGTGACGTCTGATGAAGTCAGCTCGCCAACATAGGTCAACTCCCATGCTTCCAGCATGACCCGAGGAGAAACTGATTAGTTTCTCGGTGGTAATGGGCAGGAGAGGCATGAAAAGGGAAGGAAAACCTTTTCCTTCCCTTGTCATGTCTCTCTGAGCATTCCTGCAGCATGATCGCATAGTGATTGTGCTGCAGGAAGCCACTAGATACCAAGGAATATCTATTTTTATTTTTAATTGTCATAAGGGGAGTATTTTAATTAAGGCCATTTCTGCCCCCCCGGGGCAGATCAGCCAATATCAATTAGGACGATCTGCCCCCGGGGGCAGAAGCCATTAGGCACGAGAGATGTTTTTTATTTTTTTATTTAAATTGATAAGGGGAGCCACCCCTTAGGCTAGGGTCGCTCCCCATGGGGCAATTTTTTAATTAGGCCTTTTCTGCCCCCCAGGAGCAGATCGGCCTATATTAATCAGGCCAATGGGCCCCCGGGGGGGTCAGAAGCCACTAGACACCAGGGATGTTATATTTTTTTTATATTGAAAAGGGGAGCGACCCCTTAGGAAAGGGTCGTTCCCCAGGGGCAATTTTCTTATTAGACCTTTTCTGCCCCCCTGGGGGCAGGTCGGACTATATTAATTAGGCCAATCTGCCCCTGGGGGGGCAGAAGCCTTTCAGCACCAGGGATTTTTTTATTTTTTATTTATATTGATAAGGGGAGCAACCCCTTAGGCAAGGGTCGCTCCACGGGGGGCAATTTTTTTTACTAGGCCTTTTCTGCCCTCCCCCCCAGGGGCAGATTGGCCTATATTAGTTAGGCCGATATGCCCCCGGGGGGAGGGGCAGAAGCCACTAGACACCAGGGATTATTTTTTTATATTCATGAGGGGAGCAACCCCTCAGGCAAGGGTCGTTCCGGGGGGGGGAGGGAATTGTTTTTAGGCCATTTCTGTATTAGGCCGAACTGCCCCCAAGCGGGGCAGAAACCACTTGGGCACCAGGGATTGGTGTGTGTGTATGTGTGTGTTTTGTTTGGGGGGGCAGCCCCTTGGGGGCACATTACTGTTGGCCATATCTGCCCCCCTTGGGGGAAGATCAGCCTATTTTTGGAAGTAATAGGAGGCCATACCCCCCCCCAAATAAATGGGGCCAAAGTTGTTCTGCCCACCAGTGGGCATATGGGACACTTACCCCCGATCCACACCCGGGGGACAGAAAGTCTACAAGATGCCAGGGAATTTAAAAAAAAGAATTGTGTGGTGTGGCTACAAAACCAGTATGGGCATGGTTTTACCCCCACCCCAACTGAAGGGGGAAACAGTCTTTCAGCTCTCCCCCCACACACTAAAATAACTTATCCCATGGCAAGCAAGAGGACATTTGATTATCTTGGGTTTTGGCTTTACATTTGGGCCATGAGAGCTTGGCTAACTCTCAAAAGCATCCCACTTGGAATGGTGAGGGCTGCACTTTTTAGACTTTGGGAAGCTGACATGTAGAAAAATGCACAAGACCTAGAGACATCTGAAAACTGAACATCTGGGTGAGTCCAGGTTGGTGTGCTTCACATGTACCCCGCACCATTTTCTTATCCACAATGCCCTGCAAACCTCCAACTTTGCTGGAAATCACACATTTTTCCATATTTTTGTGGTGGAACCTTCCGGAATCTGCAGGAATCTACAAAATTCCTACCACCCAGCATTGTCTCATCTATACCAATAAAAATTCTGCCCCACTTGTCAGCCTAAAAATGTTTTTTTTCAAACTGCCCTTTTGGATCCGTTTTGGTTCTCCCTCAATTTAAACTTGTTTTTGGCTCTTCCCTGTCACATCCCACATAAACAAGTGAGGTATCATTTTTACCAGGAGACTGAGGGGAACGTTCGGTGGTAGGAAATGTGTCCCGATGCAGTGATCCCACACAGAAATGTGTGAAAATTGATTTTTTAGCTAAATTTGAGGTATGCTGAGGATTCTGGGTAAGAAAACATTGGGGGATCCACACAAGTCACACCTCCCTGGATTCCCTTGAGTGTCTAGTTTTCAGAAAGGTTTGGGTTTGGTAGGTTTCCCTATATGGCTGCTGAGCCCAGGACCACAAATGCAGGTTCCCCCCGCAAAAACGGTTAGTTTAGTATTCGATAATTTTGATGTGTCCACATAGTGTTTTAGGGCATTTCCTTTCGCGGGCACTAGGCCTACCCAAACAAGTGAGGTACCATTTTTATTGAGAGACTTGGGGGAACGCTGGGTGGAAGGAAATTTGTGGCTTCTCTCAGATTCCAGAACTTTCTGTCACTGGAATGTGAGGAAAGGGTGTTTTTTTTGGCCACAGTTTGAGGTTTGCAAAGGATTCTGGGTAACAG
Source organism: Pleurodeles waltl (assembly GCF_031143425.1). Lineage (NCBI taxonomy): Eukaryota > Metazoa > Chordata > Amphibia > Caudata > Salamandridae > Pleurodeles > Pleurodeles waltl. The sequence continues at coordinate 1,016,488,264 of NC_090444.1, forward strand.
AACCTGATGAGAGCCCCACAAGTCCTCCCTTCTTGGATTCCCGTAGGTGTCTAGTTTTTAAAAATTTGCAGGTTTGGTAGGTTTCCCTGGGTGCCGGCTGAGCTAGAGGCCAAAATACACAGCTAGGCACTTTGCAAAGAACAGGTCTGTTTTCTTTGGGAAAATGTGATGTGTCCATGTTGTGTTTTGGGGCATTTCCTGTCACGGGCGCTAGGCCTACCCACACAAGTGAAATACCATTTTATCGGGAGACTTGGGGAAACACTGAGTGAAAGGAAATTTGTGGCTCCTCTCAGATTCCAGAACTTTCTGTCACCGAAATGTGAGGAAAAAGTGTTTTTTGGCCAACTTTTGAGGTTTCAAAGGATTCTGGGTAACAGAAGCTGGTGAGAGCCCTCACAAGTCACCCCATCCTGGATTAATCCCCCTACTTGTCTAGTTTTCAAAATGCACAGATTTGGTAGGTGTCCCTAGGTGCCGGCTGAGCTAGAGGGCAAAACCTACAGCTAGACACTTTGCAAAAAACACGTCAAATTTCAATGTAAAAATGTGATGTGTCCAAGTTGCGTTTCCTGATGGGAGCATTAGGCCTACCCACGCAAGTGAGGTAGCATTTTTATCGGGAGACATGGGGGAATATAGAATAGCAAAACAAGTGTTATTGCCCCTTGTATTTCTCTACATTTGTTCCTTCCATATGAAAGAAAGTGTGTGAAAAAGACGTCTATTTGAGAAATGCCCTGTAATTCACATGCTAGTATGGGCACCCCGGAATTCAGAGATGTGCAGGTAACCACTGCTTCTCAACACCTTATCCTGTGCCCATTTTGGAAATACAAAGGTTTTCGTGATACCTATTTTTCACTCTTTATATTCACCAAATGAATTGTTGCATACCTGGTATAGAATGAAAACCCATTGCAAGGTGCAGCTCACTTATTGGCTCTTGGTACCTAGGGTGCTTGATGAACCTACAAGCATTATATATCCTCGCAACCAGAAGAGTCCAGCAGACGTAATTGTATATTGCTTTAAAAAATCTGACATTGCAGGGAAAAGTTACAGGGTAAAATGTTGAGAAAAATGGCTCTTTTTTTCAACTCAAGTTCAATATCTTTTTATTTCAGCTGTTATTTTCTGTAGGAAAACCTTGTAGGATCTACTCAAATTACCCCTTGCTGAATTTAGAATTTTGTCAACTTTTCAGAAATGTTTAGCTTTCTGGGATCCAGCATTGGTTTCATACCTATTTCTGTCACTAACTGGAAGGAGGCTGAAAGCACAAAAAATTGTAAAAATGGGGTATGTCCCAGTAAAATGCCAAAATTGTGTTGAAAAATTGGGTTTTCTGATTGAAATCTGCCTGTTCCCGAAAGCTGGGAAGCTGGTGATTTTAGCACTGCAAACCCTTTGTTGATGCTATTTTCAGGGGGAAAAAACAGAAGCCTTCTTCTGCTGCCCTTTTTTTCCCATTTTTAAAAACAAAACAAAATTGTTTCTGTATTTTGGCTAATTTCTTGGTCTCCTCCAGAGGAACCCACAAAGTCTGGGTACCTCTAGAATCCCTGGGATGTTGGAAAAAAATTACACAAATTTGGTGTGGGTAGATTATGTGGACAAAAAGTTATGAGGACCTAGGCACAAACTGCCCCAATTAGCCAAAAAAAGGCTTGGCACCTGAGGGGGAAAAAGCCTGGCAGCGAAGAGGTTAAACAGCAGCTCCCTCAACTCAGAAACACACAAGTCAAATGCCCAAACTACAGCAAACTCTGGGGCATATTTATCAAATATTCATGCAGCACAGCAAGCCACCTTGCTGCACTGCTCTGCATGAAAGGGAGAAGGAGGAATGCACTGTGTTTAACATTATACAGTGCATTCCAGCTCTCTTCTTGTGCTGATGCATAAACTGCTGTCCAGCACTAACCCAGGCACCCTTGCACCATGGTGGAAGGCTGCCTGCATTGTAGGTAGGGTTGTTTTGTGCAGGGAAGGACAAATTCCTGAACACAAACAATTCTCTGTGGCTTTTTCCTCTTACTACGTGTACTGAGAATGCAGCATATGCAGAAATAGGAAAAACAAAGAAAAATAAGCATATTTCTTCATGTTATGCATTCCCTGGTTAAGACTAAATTCATGGGAAGATGAATGAGAACAACCATGCTCTGCCCATGGAGAGCCTTTCTGGGGAAGAGCAAGTCCAGGCAGTGGCTTGTGCTGCCTTGCATTACTCCAGATTTAAAATGCACTGAGGGCCATTTGTGGCTTGTTTAAAGTAATTTTAGGTTTTGCAACACCCTTGTGTCCCATTGCGTGGCACCAGGGTTACGCAAAACTATGATAAATATAATCCTCTGTTTGATTTTTAAAAAACTGAACACCAGAGACAGGTCTGAGAAACAATCATAAGACAGCACATACATACATCCCCTCTGGTGAGACAGCATTTGGTAGGAAAACTGTGCAAGTATCAGAAACACTCATCAGTAATTCAGAATAAATTCTGTCATGAACTCTTCAGGTACCTGTGCTGCTACACATCTTTCCATGCGATCTTGTCACTCATTTGCAGACATTACATCTAATGGAGCTTGATTTCTTACACTCAATTTAAGGGAAGACTGATCTATTTTATAATTGAATCAAATGCAGAAATTCATTTTCTTTTTATTCCATCCTGATCTTCGATGTCAAGCTCGCTACATTAGTCTATTTCTTTCATATTTTTCAAGATTAAATGGACAATTTATCTTGACATTGATATTTCAGAAGAAAATGTGCTGTCTTATTTTCTGTCTGAATTGATTGTCCCACCACATTATGAGGAAATTGCTTTTTCGTAGCGCATTAAATGCTTTTCGGATGCTGATAACTTATGATTGACTGGCGAGGGAAATAAGGATCTTGATTTTCAATATAGTATATGTCAACAACAATGGCAAATGTCGAAGATGCAAAAAACGATTACAGGTTGTATGTCGGAGTAGCAAATAGAAAAATATTGACCTGACAAAAATAGTGCCCAAAATATTGCTACCATAATCTTGTGACAGTAATTTGTACAGCTAAATATAGCTTTTACTCTTATTTCCTCCACACTCATGTACGCTGAAGACAGATATATATTGTCAAAGTGAAAATATGTAGAGTTATGCATAGTACACCTACTCTGATATATAAACCTACTTTCATGATATTTTCACAGTTGACATTTTGGCCATGTTATTTTTTCATGTCGACATTTTAATCTCAAAATTCTGGTAGTAAACCAAGAATACATGACAAAGATTAACCCGTGATGGAGGTGAAAAGTTATTAAGGGCCTCATTACAACCTTGGCGGGCAGCCTCAGCCGCCCGCCACGGTTGGACCGCCGAGCGGCTGCCTATGCTGCCGCAATCCCACCGGCTGCATTACGACATCCCCGCTGGGCCAGCTGGCGGAAACAGAGTTTCTGCCATCCGGCCCAGCGTGGATGTCGGCCGTAACATTGAAGCCGGCTCCCAATGGAGCCGGCGGTGTTGCGGCCGTGCGACGGGTGCAGCTGCACCCGTCGGGCTTTTCACTGTCTGCTATGCAGACAGTGAAAAGCAGGGTGGGGCTGTGCCTGGGGGCCCCTGCACCTCCCATGCCAAGTGGTCTCTACCGTCATGGACAGGCTGGCGGGAGGGGGAGTCGTAATCCCATGGGCAGCACTGCAAGCAGCGCTGCCCTGGCGGATTAAAACCGCCGGGACAACCATGGTGGGAAACCGCCGGGACAACCATGGCGGGAAAACGCCGGGACAAGCATGGCGGGAAAACGCCGGGACAACCATTGCTGGAAAACGCCGGGACAACCATGGCGGGAAAACGCTGGTCCCGGCGGTGCGACTGCAGCACTACCACGGTCGTAATAAGGCAGATTGTACTGCCAGCCTGTTGGCGGAACAATTGCCAAAACAACCCTGGCGGAAAAGACCGCCAGGGTTGTAATGAGGCCCTATATTCTTTTCTACTGTTTGTTAACTAATTATTACATGCACTGCTTATACCATTTCATTTTACATCCCTTAAACTATCTGAAATCATACCAATAATAAAAGCACTTATGACATCTCAAGTCCTTTCATTTTGGGAACACAGTGCATGGTACAGTGGCAAGTTATAGTTATTGTTGTGTATTTAATGAAGTGAAAACAGTGTGTATGGAGGAGTGCTGTTTATAGTAATGTGAAGGTGGTACATAAATTATAAATTTAAGATATAATTATAACATTAACATTTTTATTTTGTGTGGACTTTAAGATTCCTTTTATAAAAAGAAGAAATTAATTTATAGCAATTTAAATGAGTGCATACATTTAAGGTATAGCTAAAACTTTAGAATTAATAATGTTTTTGTTGTTTAAGTTTGGTTTGTATGAAATAAATAAAGTTTTCCTAACTATAACTGTGGATCTGGTTTAGTTTGTCGCGGAATTGGTTCTGCCGTCAAAATGCCATTAGTCTTCCCATCTGCCGCCTTGGCAGTCTACCTGCTCTATTTAGATGTTGATGGTCCCAGAGATGAAAGATCGCCGTTGAAACGCCATCACAACTATGAATCTTCATCTGGGTCAAAGACACCATAGTAAAAAGTGGCTGGTGGTTTCTCTCCAGCCACTTTTACCAGTGAGCAAATCACGAAGTGCCTTCCTGCAAGCGTAACTTTGGTGACTAAACCTCCAATCCTGAGTTGGCGGATTGGGAGGGATATAAGCATTCAACTCAACTTTTTTGGAGTTTTCACATTTCCTGCCACCGTGAAACTAATTGTACAAGTCCTGCTTTTGCTGCTGCTGCTGGACCAAGATGAACATTAACCCTGTTGTCGCCGGAACCGAAGGTAAGTTACTGTTTTACGTGGCATCCTCAGACTTACCTCTGTACATTAAGCAATAATACAATGATGTCCAATGCATATGTCTGTAATGTGGTAGTTACAAAAACTTAAAATAAAACACCTTGACATATCACTCACAATCACCAATATGTTGTCAAATGTCTGCATGCCAATGGACACCTAAACAAAAAGACACACCAATCACTAAATGGAAATGTGTCAATACAGGTGTTTGTAATCATTGAATATAACTACCACATCATAGACATAAACAGTACACATCATTGTAAATGCATAAAGTCAATACAATTTTGTATTTGCACTGCACAATGAAACATGTGGATTTACACAGAATGTACAACAAATATAATCTCTAAAACTCAAACATGCTAGAGATGTATTAATGTCACAGGTCCCTTGGGTTTGTGCAATTTCTATTAACTATTAGGTACCATTTAACTCTAATATGTCATATTTCATGTGTATTGGTTTTGAGCTCATCATAAACAGATCAAATAAACACACATGCATTCTCAAGTCACAAAAATGAAAACATAAAAACTTTTGGTGAAACCATCCAGTAACAGGATGAATGCCTGCACCAAAAGCAACATGTCCCTCACAAATGTACAACACTTATGTATGCACCATAGAAATATGTCAAAAATATAAGCTGGTTATGTCCCTGTCAGAAATGAAAATAAGTTCATTTAACAGACATTTTAAAAAATAACATTGTCAACAATCAATTAGTAAAAATATAAAAATTCTCCAGGGATGAGCTTAGTGAAAATAAATGTAAAGGAATTAAAGAATTAGATACCGCTCTCATATTGAAAAACAATTTTTAACAAACGATGATTGTCCATACAGTCTAAAATAGGTGGGCTTCAGGCCCAGAACTTGCCTTCTAATTACACTGCCAAGTACAACCCATTCAGCAATGGGCATCCAGTTGGCTCAGAGCGGGCACTTGAAAATTCTTACTTGGGAGTGAGGTTGGGTTTGGGAAGGATGTGTTTATGTTTGGGTGGGGTGGTTTGGGGATCTGGAAGGTGTCAGGGCCAAGCCAAATCAAAGGTATTCCTTAGGAAAAGGGGAAGGGTGGTTGGCAGAGTGTTCAGGTTGGGAGGTAAAGGGAGTAGCACTGTGTGATGTGTGAGTATCTGTTGAATGTTTGGTACAACTGTCCCTCATAATATCGAAAAAATGTAGATACCCTTTTTTCTTATGCAGCCATGTGTCTGTTCAAACCAGTACTTGGCTTGTGACGAGGAATCTAGTGGCAACCTGTAGCACAAATCAATACCCCAAACACAGCATCAGACACCGTAAGGAAAACCTACACCTCCAGAAATCCTAGGTTGTGTTGGATATTTGTCAACCATTATGTTGATGCCATAAAACGTTGCTGTAAATAAAAAAATTATGAAATAACAAAAATGGCTCAAACAACAACTCAGCCCCTTGATGCTGCTGTCGGGGCCCTCAACTGCCCATCGAGCTCTGGGTATGCCACGGCAAGAATGCTGGCCATTAAGGGGGTCAGGGAGCGGCTCACGCACTTGCCTTTTTTGGAAGACTGACTGAGCTGGACTTCAGCTGACTTTCTGGTCCAGTGTACAAGGTCCTCCCACCTCTTCCCGAAATGCCAGCTGCACCTCTTATGGACCCCTAGGTTCTGCACCATCTTAGAGATGGCCTTCCAAATCTCCCACTTTGATGAGCATTGACCTGATTAGAAGAGAAAAAATAAAAACAAAATACGTGTTGAGTGTCTGTAGTGCTGTGACACAATTTTGTTTCATCTCTCACATGCATTTGTAAAACAGTCAGTACAGATTTTATGCAAACATTTCAGAGTTCCTGGGAAATACTAGTTTGCAGTGACCTGTTGAGTACCCTCAATATTTTCTATCTCTACATGTTACCAATCTACACAAACATCACCTAGGCCAGGGTTATGAAACCTTTCTGTGAACTACTAAAGGCTAAACAACCCGTACATTATTTGCCCATACCCCCACATACAGATACATTGGCTTAATGCTTAATCTTATAAGAGTCAGATTATATGAACCACATACAGTGACCAAGAGCAGTTTGGAAGGCGCTGCCATGTGTGATGTATGAACAAGTGTTGTCAGTAACGAGACACATTTGTATAGGTGAGTGGGAACCTGTGTCATTTAGAGTTGAGGCACAGGAAATACCTTTCCCCATATGTGACACCACGATATGTTACAAACATACAGATACTGTTCTTAAACAATATGGGGTATAGTTTAGCTTGAAAGAAAATTGTCAGACAACTCCATAACTCAAAAGTTTCTTCTTGCACTTTATATTTATCTAATTTCAGCATGGGCTGTACGTTTTCACTTATGCTAGTGGTACAGTGTCTACTGGTCACTGGAAGTAAGGGGCCTGAGTTTGTCTCAGGAAATCTGGAATTGTGAGTAACATGAACAGAATAGTCAGATTATTCTTTCAGGTGACTTTTCATTTGAATGTGCAGACATTTCTAACATTGCCAACGAATGATCTACAACATTCTGTACCCAGGTAAATTAATCAGTTCCATAGGCTCCAATAAGAATACTTCATTCATGAACAAAAAGGGACTAATTAGCCTGTGTATAAAGAACGAGCAAGTTACTTGGTAAAACATTTCCCACTCAAACATGTACATGTTCCTCTCAGTTCTCATGCAGGTGGCTGTACAAGAACAGGACCTCTTTAGTGAAGAGATCCAACTCCTCAGGGGAGAAGGCAGGGGCACTCTCACCTGCTTTGCCCATCAGTGTATCTCCCAGAGGTCGGTAAAAAGCAGCAAAAGTCGAGGAGGTGTTGTTGCCTGCAGTGTTGGGAAGCAAGTGAGCTTTTTTCCAGATACCACGTACAGGTACATGGTGTACACGATCTGCAATGCAGATGGACACAGCCATTGGCTTTCGTGCATAGCGGTCACACATGTTAATCTATGGCTGTAACCGTCATGGAGTTTTGCACCTATTACGCGGTCAACTTCCTCCGAAAGTTGTCGAATTGCCAATGTCCTTACATCAAGATCAGGCAGCCGCCATTTTAGGATTTAAAGAAGTGTATTTTCAAATTTTTGTACGTCACCATCATTCAAAATGGTGGCTAGTTCATTTACCAATGCAGATGAATACAATACTGTTTTTGCACAAATATGAAACATAAAAAGTATACCATTACTGTTTTTAACATCGATAACGATGTTATACTTCCATTATTGGTAATTAAAAAAAAAAAAATAACATGCAAATAATATGTTTCAAATTTATTATTTACATTATGTGTAAAAAATATCAGACGTTAAAGATTGAGGTATTAAATTGATACATTATGCAAAAAGCATGTGTACATACAAGGCACAATAAGAGACTAGTTTTACTTAGACAGAAGATGTGTGTCAATTATCAATGTATTATATGACCATTTTAAGTGATAGTTTGTTTTCCTTAAATGCAGACGTATGATCCCTGAGAGTGGTAGAAGACGAAGTCCTCAAGTCTTCAGACCATTTCCAGACCTTGCTACCCTGGAGGAAAGGGACATCATACCGAAATTCAGATGAAATAGGCAAACTATACTGGATTTATTTCACCAAACAGAGCCTGTTCTCCTGCCTCACAATAGGACTAAAACAGCAATAACACCAATAGTGAAACTCATGGCATTACTTCATTTTGTAGCCACTGGATCTTTCCAATACACTGTGACAGTATCGGGAGGCATGTCACAGCCAACTTTCAGTGGTGTGCTACAAGAAATCCTTGATTCAATGATGAGACACATCAATAGCATCATCCAGTTTCCAAGACACCAGGATTTGACCAATGTAAAGTGAGATTTGTATGCTTCAGGTGGCCTACCACATATGGCTGGAGCAATTGATGGCACACAAATTGTCTTGTGCCACCATACACCAGGCAACAGGGTCTACTTCTATCAGAAGAACTTCCATTCCATCAATGCGCACGTTGTAGTCTAGTTACTGGATTTGTACATCTCAAGTGTGTGTGCTCAAAATGGCACAACTTGGAGGGCCTGACTTCTTGGTAAGTACAGTATTACTTGAGGATCATTTGTTTTAATCTTAGTTTAGGAATGTACAATGGCTTGATATGATTTTAATATATCAAGTTATTGCGTCTATGTAGGAGACTCAGCATATCCTAACCGATCATGGTTGTTTGCACCGCTGAGGAATCCAACAATTGCAGTTTAAGTCTGCTTCAATAACGCCCATGGATGAACATAGAGGCCAGTAGAGTGGGATTTTGGGCGACTGAAGGTCAGATTTCAGCTTCTGGACAAGACCCGTGGAGCCGTCCTCTACTCACCCAATAAGGTGTGGCAAATCACAGTTGTCTGCTGTATGCTGCACAACATCACCCTGCAACGGAACATCCCAATTATGGCAGAGGATGGAGACCACGAAGAGCCACCTGGTGAAGATGTTAAAATGCTCAATGAAGTTGACAGTGGTGAAGAGGAAGGAATTGACCTATGTCAAGATGTTATTGACCACTTGAGTGTAAGTGTACTATTACCTATTGTAACAATCAATACCAGAATAACTTGTGACATACTGAACATGTCTGTCTGTGATAGTAATATAGTAGAAATGGTTAGTTCAGGAAAAACCAAGGCAAAGATGTTTGTAGATCAAAGTTTCCCTATGTCGCGTAGACTCTCATTATTTAATGAGACTACTGGCTTTTGAGCGGCAGAATCGCCCGCAGTGTGGGGAGACTGAGCCTGACCCACTGCAGGTGACACATGTCGCTACAATCCGAGTTTTGATCTGGCCAACTAGCAGTGCCTCATGTCTACACGAGGGCAGGGATGACTGAGCAGCCGAGCACATGACATAGTCAGTTTCTCAGGGAAGCCGTGGTCACTCAGATCTCATCCGTTTCTCTCAATTACATTAGTCTCATATATATAATGACAACCAGAGGAAGTCTATGTTTCAATAATTTTTTAATGAAGCAACTGCATCTTAGATAGCAAAGATTGAGCTGCAATAACCAGGACGACACAGCATGACAGTATTAAAATTGTGACAAGGAGAGTGGAGCATAAGAATAAGGCTACCATATTGTCACTACAGTCAGTAGACTAACTCCTATCTAAGCTATAATTGAGCACAGCATGTTAAGCTCTAATTCTGCCCTTCAGGTTCCCCTGGGAAGACATCATACCCCATACCAGAGCAAAGGCCTGCGGTCTGTAAAAGAGCTGCATTGAAGCATTCGACAATCAGCATACAGACGTGGTTCTCTGGCTGGAATCTCCCTCTAACGTGCAAGGGACAGGGAAGTGTTTTTAGAATAATACAGCTGATATTCTGGGAAAATTTCCCTACGTAAGGATGTGTGTTTTCTACGAATGTCAGAGACTAAACTCAAACCACGTTCACCGGCAATGTACCTTGCTGTAGCCTTGGAAGAAGCACAGAGTGAGCAAGAATGTCTTGTTTGAGAAGAGAGTGCTGGCCTAGGCAAAAACAGTTAGATAAACAGAAAATAAAACAAGACCGTAAAAGAGCCTATTGTAACAATAATAAAATAAAGCCAAATAAAATATATCTAGGTTAGAGTGCACAGCGGGTTGGCCTAGTGTGTTAAAATAACGTGCATGAAGCTACAGCTAAAGTGGCTACACAACACCTACATTGACCACCGTGTTTACTGACATAGGTTATCTTTGCTTGTGCAAAGTGTATGTGTCCTCCTAACTTATCATTTGAGTCAAATTTCTTATGTGAAATCATTGATTTTCCATTGCTATTCTGTTTTGGGACCCTTCTACATGTCATCTTCCTTCGGACATTTCAAAGTTGTGACATTTGCAGTGATATGTTGCTTTTGGAAAGTGCAAAGTGAAGGAGGGTTGGTCCTAGTACAGACACCCACTTTAGATGTAGAGATCTTATACAAAGACAACTTGCACTGTCATTGAATAGACATTCTTGAGATTATATTAGGTGTGTATTCTGTTGGATGTTGCCATCAAGGCAATATATGCCATTTAACTTGCTCTAACCACATGTATATGTCAAGCCGTAGCATACTGATCTCCCTTCCTATTAGCTAAATCTTCAATTTGTGTTCATTGTATGAAGCTGTTGATGTGTCTCCTCACAGGTGAAATAATGTTTTTAGTACTAAAAGGTGGGTGTGACAGTCCACCAGATTCTCCCACAGTATGCTGAAATGAGCCTGTGGCCTCAAAGTTTGTTACTGCCATGATGTAGACTATTGTTGTTATTGCTGTAAGATTCCTACTATTAGGGCAAGATATCTGTCTCCAGCTGAAGTAATGAATCAATAACAGTTTGCCTCTTTAATATGGTTTTATGATTTTGTCACTTTCTTCCATGGTGTCAAGGTTGTGGAGTGTCAACTTCCCAAATAGCACAGACTATTTAGGTTATGCATGGTTTGTGTAAATCATTTTTTATTTTGTCAAAGACTTGTTACCTGCAAATGCATGACATCAATACGTTGTGATTTGGGAAACACATAACCAAGTTGGTATCTATTCCTTGTTTTTGATTCATATGGTTTGACATGTTCAATAATGATGGTCTCCGAAAGATATAGAAATTTAAGAACCACAATAAATACTACACTGGTCTTTGACTTTGTGTTATGCACATTTATTTTGAAAAAAAAATAATGAAATGATATTTGTCGATCAAAAATAGTTTGGAGCCCAATTATAAAGTACAACTGTCATCAAAAACATTAAATGTGTCCATGAAATAGTCCACAGAAGCAATGGTAGAAACACACTGGAGGAAATTAGGTTTGGCATCTCTTGGAGGTGGTGGTGGAGGTCTCTTCATCCTCTGCTGGTGGTACGGATGGACGTCCCATCCTTGTGGGTTTGTGGGGGGACAGAGATGCAGGGACTAGGGTGGGTGGAGCAGTCTCCTATTGCGGCAAGGCCTCCCTGTCTATGGCTGAGATGGATGTATTTTATCCTGATGTTGAAGGAACATAGACAGAGGTTGATGGTACAGGAAAACCCTGCACATATGATGATAGATGTCAAACATCACCTAAGTGAAGGAGCACTAATTGGAGTTGCTTTTCTGCATCTCAACATTGTGCTCCCTCTAGACCTGCTTAATGTCTTGGGGACCGGTTAGGACCTGGCCCATCACGTCTTGGGACTGTTGTAGTGCTCCCAAGAGTCGGTCGATGGTGGTCTGGGTGACAATGATGCCAGTGGCCTCACTTTGCTGACCCAGAGATTCCCCCCCATTATCCCTAACCCCACTGCCCTGTGCCCTTGAGGCAGTGTGGCCCATCCCACTGGCGCAACTGAAGGTGGTGGTCATTGTTGCTCAATAGTAGCCAGGATTGGGGGGGCACAAGATGGGTGTTATATTCCTTTGAACACAGAAGGTGGAGGTATCCTGAGGCTGACGTGTTGTAGCAGCAGTTCATTTCAGTGTACAATTTAATTATAAGAATTTGGACTGGGCTCAATTTGCACACTACTACTAGTACATTGATGGTAGGCTGAGTCAGACAAAGTCTTTCCCATTCAGTCTTTGAGTGTGCACACATATGTGTACACTTGTCACACAGAACCAGCCCCCTTCACAGAGTCTGTTTCATCATATGAAAAAGGCAGATGCCCTCATCAAATAAAGCTAAGCACTGACAGTTGAGGCTCAAATCCATTTTACCAGAGCATTCGAGTGGGTGGCACACCACAGGGCAGGGGGATTTCTACTCCTGAAAGTGTTTTGCCATACTTCTGTTCACGCTGCATTTGACGTGATTCTGCACCAAGATGTATTTTTGCTGCTGAATGTGGTACCACAATGTTCCTTAAATTACACCTAGAGAGACTGTGCACCAAGCATTGTTTTAAAACCTACACATGTTTTGTGCTACTAAATGTTTACAATACATAGACTTATGCTACACAAAGGATAGGTTTGCACCCCAATCAGCTGCCATCAAAATATGATGCTTCACTGATGCACATCTTCAACCTGTAAAGGGTAATTCTGCACGTAAATTAAATTTTACACCAAAACATACTATCACAATCCTGCTCACCCATAGCCAAGTGTGGTTTTCTACCTAAAATTGCATTCTGTACCTAAATGTGGCTTTACATCCATGTATAATCTGTGTTTTCTGTACTTAATTGATGCGGCAGCAAAGATGATGGTGCTGAGCTTCTATATACTGGCAACTAATGTGATTTCAAAAAGATACACATCTTTTACACAAATTGTGACATCTTACTACCACATTTTCTCCATGTACTCAGAGATGCCTTAGGGCTGCATAATGTGCATGCCCCATAATGAATCTGCTTCTCAAACTCAGGAGCCTACACATTTTCCTTTTGATATTTTTGTGGTCCCCAAACCTACAACATTCATTTCAGAACTGACTCCAGGATGCATTTAACAATACCTAACATATTCTATTTTCCTCTAGAGTATTAAAAACTATCCACAAAATACCAAAAATACCACTAACACTAAGCCCTGATGGCCAACACGCAAACCTTAATCTGTGACAAACACCATAAACTCAAACTGGACTCAATTAAAATGAACCTCCTTTCTGTCTAATGACATACCTTCTTGTACTGTTATTCTATGGTTCCCCCCCTTAGTCTCAAGGAACACCTAAATAGGGTAGCCTATTTTAGTTGTAAACCCACAATAAATGGTAAAACCTCAATGAAAGAGAAACTGCCTTTCAATCAATCAATCAGTGTTTGTAAAAAGCAGCTACTCACCTGTTAGGGTCTCAAGGCGCGGGGGTGTAGTGTGTACCGGTGAGGTGGATTAAAAAAGCCATGTCTTCAGTTCCTTTGTGAAGCTGAGGAGGGAGGTGGTTTGTCTGATGTGGATGGGTAGGGTGTTCCAGGCGGTTGCTGCGCAGTAGGAGAAGGAGCGTCCTCCTGTTCTGGTTTTCCTGATGCGGGGCACTTCTGCGAGAGAGAGCTGGGCTGAACGTCGGGCCTTGTGGGGTACGTGGAAGTTGAGTCGCTGGTTCAGGTGGGCTGGTCTGGTGTTGTGGAGGGCTTTGTGTGCGTGGGTGAGGATCTTGAAAGTGAATCTTTTCTCTATGGGGTAAAAAGTGCAGTGTACCTAGGTGTTGCGAGATGTGGCAGTGTTGCAGTACGTGGAGGATCAGTCTGGCAGCGCATTCTGGATGTTTTGCAATTTGCGGGTGAGTTTTGGTTCATTCTGGTGTAGAATGCATTGCCGTAGTCCAGTCTGCTGGTGATGAGGGTATGTGTGATGGTCTTTCTATGTTAGAGGGGGATCCTTTGAAGTTCTTGCGTAGGAGTAGGAGGGTGGGAAGCAGGAGGAGGTGACTGAGTTGATTTGATGGTTAATACTGAGGTCGGGTCCAGGATGATTCCGAGGTTGCAGGCTTGGCTGGCGGGGGTGGGCGGGCTTCCGTGGTGGGTGGCCACTAGGAGTCACTCCATGAGTTAGGTTGAGGGTTCATAATGAGTACTTCTGTCTTGTTTGTGTTGAGTTGAAGGCAGCTGTCTCTCATCCAGTTGGTGACTGCTTTCATGTCTTCTTGTAAGTTGTGTCTGGTCTTGTCAGGTTCATTGGAGAGGGAGAGGATGAGTTGGGTGTCGTTGGCATAGGAGATGATGTTTATTCCGTAGCTTCTGATAAGGGTGGCTAATGGGGCCATGTAGGCGTTGAACAGCGTGGGTCTGAGGGAGGATCCCTGGAGCACTTCGCAGGTCGTGGGTGAGAGATCTGCGAGGAAGGGGACAAGTCTCACTCATTGCGTTCTGCAGGAGAGGAAGGATTGGATCCAGTCGAGGGCCTTGTCTCTGATGCAGGCTTTGTGAAGTCTTCTTATCAGGGTGTGATTGTAGACTGTGTCAAAAGCTGCTGAGAGGTCAAGTAGGATGAGTCCCGCCGTCTCTCCCTTGTCCAGTAGGGAGCAGATGTCATCTGTTGCAGCCAGGAGGGCTGTTTCTGTGCTGTGGTTTGACCTGAATCCAGATTGGAAGATGTTGAGGATGTTGTGGTCTTCTAAAAACGTGGTGAGTTGGCTGTTGACCACTTTTTCAATGACTTTTACAGGAAATGGAAGTAGAGAGATGGGCCTGAAGTTTTTGAGGTAGGTGGGGCCTGCCAAGGGTTTCTTGAGGAAGAGGTTGATCTCGGCGTGTTTCCAGTCGTCAGGAAAGGTGGCAGCCACTACTGTGCTGTTGATGGGGGTGATAGTGTCTGCAGCTCTGTTGAAGATGTGATTGGGGTATGGGTCCGTGGGGGCCCTAGAGTGTATGGACTTCATTGTTTTCAACGTATCTTTGGTGGAGAGGGGCGTTCAGGTGGAGATTGTAGGTTTTTTTGGTGTCACGGTTTGGAATGGGGGTTCTGTGCGTGGGTTGTCCTTGTTGAAACTATCATAGATGGTCTTTATTTTGTGATGGAAGTAGGTGTTGAGTCAGTCACATAGGCCCTGTGAGGATGGGATGTCTGTTGTTTCACTGTTGGGTTGGGCGAACCCCTTGATGATGCTGAAGAGTTCCTTGCTGTTGTGTGCTTGTGAGGAGATCCTGTCTTGAATAACCTTCTTACTAGTGTTTCTGATGAACTGGTTGTGTGCGGTGGTCGCAGCTCTGAAGTTGTTGTGGGCTTCTGGGGATTTGGTGTTTCTCCAGATTTTCTCGAGACGGCGACAAGTGCATCTTGATTCTTGGAGATCGGGGGTGAACTAGCTGGCTCTCTGTGCATGGTGGTGTTGATCTTTTTGAGGGGGGCTATGGTGTTGGCGCAGTCCGTGATCCATTTGGAAGGTACGTGCTGTGGTGTTTGGGTCGTCACTGCATGTGATGGTGGGGGTGGCAATGACAAGGGCAGCGGTGAGCTGGTTGTTGGTTATTCTTGTCCAGTTTCTATGCGATGGCTGGAGTTGGGGTCTGGTGATGAAGGGTGTGTTGGAGGTGAAGTAGATGCATCGGTGATCTGTCTGTGGGAGTTCTGTGGTGTGGCTGAAGGTAGCAGAGGTTCCTATAGTGAAGATGAGATTGAGGATGTGTTCTGCTCTGTCACAATCGGTTGGAGTCCTATGTTGTGGAGGTTGTCTAGGAGGGATGTGGTGGTGGGTTCTTGTAGATTCTCAAGGTGGAAGTTGAGGTCTCCCAGCAGGGTGTAGTTGGTGGCTTCAATGGCTTGTGCGGAGATACAGTCCGTGATGGAGTTGGCGAAAGATATGCAAGGTCCGGTGGGGCGGTAGATGATGGTTCCCATGATGGTGGATGTTGGGCTGGTGTGTAACTTGAAGTGGAGGTGTTCCATCAGGTACACGAAACGTACCCACGGACCCTTCGTATGTCACAGCTGCAAACTTACCTTCCACCACGAAACCACCACGTCCACCAGCCCACGCGCCATCAACCACCTCAAATGCATCCTGATCAACGCACGCTCCGTCCACAAGCACGCCGTTGAACTCTGGGTCCTCCTGGACTCCACCGCACCAGACGTCGCCTTCATCACTGAGACCTGGATGAACGCCTCCTCGGCCCCCGACATCGCCATAGCCATCCCCGAAGGCTACAAGATTTCCAGGAAAGACTGCACCAACCAAGTAGGAGGAGGAATCGCCATCGTCTTCAAGGACTCCATCAACGTCACCACCTCCACCGAAGACACCCCCCTCGCCGCCGAACACCTGCACTTCCAGATCCGCACAGACCCCAGGACCGACTTCATCTCCCCGCACGCCCTTGCCTCGCCGGACTACATCCTCCTCGGCGACCTCAACTTCCATCTGGAACAGAACAACGACCCCAACACCACCGCCCTGCTCGACAACCTCGCCAACCTCGGTCTCAAGCAACTGGTGAACACCCCCACCCACATCGCCGGACACACGCTCGACCCCATCTTCTCCGCCAGCAACCACGTATCCTTCAGCCACTCCTCCGCTCTACATTGGACCGACCACAGATGTGTCCACTTCACCTTCCGACGCGAGACTCGCCACCACCGCACACAACCCATCCCACGTCGACAGTGGAACAAAATCCCCGAAGAACAGCTTCTCTCCACTCTCATCGACAACCAACCCACCTTCTCCTCCGACCCCAACGACGCAGCCCTCAGCCTCACGAACTGGATCACCAACTGCGCAGACAACCTCGCTCCCCTCAGACGCCTCCCAAGACAGACCAACACCAAAAAACCTCTCTGGTTCACTGACACCCTTAAGGAATCAAAGAAAACCTGCCGCACTCTTGAGAAAGCCTGGCGTAAGGACCACAACGCAGATAACATGACTGCCCTCAAGAACGCTACCCGCGAACACCACCACCTGATCCGCGCCGCCAAAAGGAATTTCTTCACAGACAGTCTGGACAAAAACAGCCACAACAGCAGAGAACTCTTCAACATCGTAAAAGAGCTCTCCAACCCCAACGCCATCACACTCTCACAAGACCTTTGCAACTCCCTCGCCACCTTCTTCCATCGTAAGATCACCGACCTACACGACAGCTTCGGACACCAGACCCAGCCGACCACCACAGAACCCACAACCCCAGCCATCACCATCAACGCCTGGACCCACATCAACACAGAAGAGACCAAAGCCACCATGAACTCCATCCACTCCGGTGCCCCCTCGGACCCCTGCCCACACTTTATCTTCAACAAAGCCGACGACATCATCGCCCCTCACCTCCAGGCCATCATCAACAGCTCCTTTTCATCTGCTACCTTTCCCGAGAGCTGGAAACACGCTGAAGTCAACGCCCTACTAAAGAAACCTACGGCTGACCCAAGCGACCTGAAGAACTTCCGCCCCATCTCGCTCCTCCCCTTCCTTGCCAAAGTCATAGAGAAGACCGTCAACAAGCAGCTTACCAACTTCCTTGAAGACAACAACCTTCTCGACCCCTCTCAGTCCGGATTACGAGCCAACCACAGCACAGAAACCGCCCTCATCTCAGTCACAGACGACATCAGAACCCTGATGGACAACGGAGAAACAGTCGCCCTCATCCTCCTCGACCTCTCGGCTGCCTTCGACACCGTCTGCCACCGCACCCTAATATCCCGCCTCCGCTCCACCGGGATCCAAGGACAGGCCCTAGACTGGATCACCTCCTTCCTTTCCAACTGCTCCCAAAGAGTCTACCTCCCACCTTTCCGCTCAAACCCCACCGAGATCATCTGCGGCGTCCCACAAGGCTCCTCGCTCAGCCCGACTCTCTTCAATGTCTACATGAGCCCCCTCGCTGACATCGTATGCAAACACAGCATCATCATCACCTCCTACGCCGACGACACCCAGCTGATACTTTCCCTCACCAAGGACCCCACCAGCGCCAAGACCAACCTGCAAGACGGAATGAAAGACGTCGCAGACTGGATGAAACTAAGCCGTCTGAAACTGAACTCAGACAAAACGGAAGTCCTAATCCTCGGAAACACCCCGACCTCCTGGGACGACTCCTGGTGGCCCACGGCCCTTGGCACCACACCGACCCCCTCAGACCACGCACGCAACCTCGGTTTCATCCTGGACCCACTTCTCACCATGACCAAACAAGTCAACGCCGTATCATCCTCCTGCTTCCTCACCCTCCGCATGCTCCGGAAGATCTTCCGTTGGATCCCCGCGGACACCAGAAAGACCGTGACCCACGCCCTCGTCACGAGCCGCCTGGACTACGGCAACACCCTATACGCAGGAACCACCGCTAAACTCCAGAAACGTCTGCAACAAATTCAAAACGCCTCCGCCCGCCTCATCCTCAACATACCCCGCAACAGCCACATCTCTGCACACCTGAGACACCTGCACTGGCTTCCCGTCAGCAAAAGGATCACCTTCCGACTCCTCACCCACGCACACAAAGCCCTCCACAACAAGGGACCCGAATACCTCAACCGCCGCCTCAGCTTCTACGCTCCCACCCGTCTTCTCCGCTCCACCAGCCTCGCTCTCGCCGCCGTTCCTCGAATCTGCCGCTCCACGGCGGGTGGGAGGTCCTTCTCCTACCTGGCGGCCAAGACTTGAAACACCCTCCCCACCATCCTCAGGACCACCCAGGACCACTCCGCATTCCGGAGACTACTCAAGACCTGGCTTTTCGAGCAGCAGTAACCCCTTCCCCCTAGCGCCTTGAGACCCGCATGGGTGAGTAGCGCGCTTTATAAATGTTTATGATTTGATTTGATTTGATTTGTAGCTTCTTTGGAGTCTTCGGAGTGTGTGTTCAGGTGGAGGTTGGACCTGTGGACGATGGTGATTCCCCCTCCAGGGCGGCTGGGGCGGTCTTTCCGGGTGATCTTCTATTCCTGGGGGATGGTGATGGTGATGTCTGGGCCTGAGGTGTTGTTGGTCCAGGTCTCGGTGAGGGATGCGATGTCCGGGGTGGTGCTGTCGAGGAGGTCCCAGATTTCAGTGGCATGTTTATGCAGGGAGTGGACGTTGAGGAGGATGCACTTCAGGGGTTTTGGGTTCAGAGAGTTGTTGCGGGTGGGTTGTGCTGGGTCCCGGTTCTTTGTGGTGGTGCAGGTATGACGGCTGCGGAGACAGCTGAAGGGACCATGTGTGTTGCCTGGAGATGCTTGCTTGCAGTTGTTGTTGCATCCTGGGTTGAGTGCAATGAGTTTTGCTGTTGTGTAGAGGTGGTGGGTGGCAGGATCAGGGGTCCTGGCGATGGTCACATTCGGGTCGCGGACGGGTGCAGACGGATGCAGATGGGCTTGAATTAGTCACGGCTTTGGCGCACCAGCGGCGTGGCCGCGCAGCAGGTGCCATTAAGTAGGGTGGGGGTCGAGAGGACAACTGGGAGGCAGGAGAGGGAAATGGCTCAAAAAAAGGGGGCAGCCTGCAGGGGCAGCAGTGGCAGGTATAAAGAGCAAGAGAGATGAGGTGGTGGGCCACAGGGGCAGCAGCGAAAGGGGGCTAGCAAGAGTGAAGAGAGAGAGAGCAGAGTGAGGGGAGAAAAACGAGAAAGAGAGAATAAACGCTGAAAGTGAAAGACATAAAAAGAATAGGCACACAAAGAGTAAAAAGAGGCAAAAGAGGAAAAAAGAGAAAAAAGGCAGAGGGCAGCCTACCAGAAGAGCAGAGTTCTCCCACTAGACACCAGGGATGAGGCGCTGGCAGAAGCCTGGGGGTGGAGGAGGGCCACGAACTCCTGACAGAGGTCAGAGTTCAGAGGTGTTAGAAATGGGGTCTTTGGTTGGCAGTCAGGTTACCCCTTGTCCAAGCAAGGACCCTCACTCTAGTCAGGGTAAGTCACACACAATCCAAATTATTCTGTGCCCACTCTCTGGTAGCTTGGCACTGAGCAGTCAGGCTTAACTTAGAAGGCAATGTGTAAAGTATTTGTGAAATAAATCATACAATACCACAATTTAACACCACAGAAATACACCACACAGTGTTTAGAAAAATATATAATATTTATCTGGAGAAATGCAGATAAAAATGATTAAAGATGAAATAAGCAAATATAGGGATATCACTGTAGTGATATCACGTGTCTTAGAGTTGAAATATTACTGTAAAAGCAATAAAAAGTGTCTTAAGTTCTCCTAGAAACAACAAGTGTCTCTTACAGTGCAAAGTACCTGGTTTGCGTTGAAAAGTCCTTGCAAGGGACCGCAAAGGAGGAGATGTGTGGAAAACAGTGAGTGTGCATCAGTTTTGACCCTTCGCACACAGACTTCCGTCATTATTTTCCATGCGGGGAAGATGTTGCGTCGATTTCTGGCACCTGGGCTTGGATCCTCTTTGGGTTGCGGGGGCTTCAGATGCCTGGGGACGATGCGTGGAATCCTGGGCTTGCGGAGCGAAGTCACATCGGCTGTGTCAGTTTTGGTAGGCGATGCGTGGGATTTTTTTCTGCACGGCAGACGCTGCATCGATTTCTCTCAGGAAGTCGGGCGGCGTCGTTCTGAGTCGTCTTGCGTCAATCCAGTAGGGCTGTGCGTCAAAGTTCTGGTTGCATCGCTGGCGCTGCGTTGATCTTCTGTCGCGAAGTCGGGCTGCGTTGTTCCGAACTCGGCATGTGGTGAATTTTTCACCCTGAGCAGGCTGTGCGTTGTTCTTGGCAGGCGATGCGTCGAATTTTTGCCACACTGGGATTCCAGCTGCAGGAGAGAAGTCTTTTTGTTCCTGAAACTTCAGGGAACAGGAGGCTAGCTCTATCCAATCCCTTGTTGAGCACTTCTGCAGCAAAGCAAGAGAGCAGCAAGACAGCAGGGCAACAGCAAGGCAGCAGTCCTCTTCAGAAAGCAGTCAGGTGAGTCCTTTAGGCAGCCAGGCAGTTCTTCTTGTCAGGGTGCATGTTCTTTTGCAGATTTCTTCTCCAGGAAGTGTCTGAGGTGGTAGGGCAGAGGCTCTGTTTTTATACCCAACTGTGCCTTTGAGTGCCGGAGACTTCAAAGAGTGGCTTAGAAGTGCACCAGGTCCCTGTTCAGTTCAGTCCTGTCTGCCAGGGTCCCACTAGGGGGTGTGGCAGTCCTTTGTGTGAGAGCAGGCCCTCCACCCTCCCAGCCCAGGAATACCCATTCAAAATACAAATGTATGCAAGTGAGGCTGAGTATCCTGTGTTTGGGGTGTGTCTGAGTGAATGCACAAGGAGCTGTCAACTAAACCCAGCCAGACATGGATTGTAAGGCACAGAAAGATTTAAGTGCTGAGAAATGCTTACTTTCTAAAAGTGGCATTTCTAAAATAGTAATATTAAATCCAACTTCACCAGTCAGCAGGATTTTGTATTACCATTCTGGCCATACCAAATATGACCTTCCTACTCCTTCCAGGTCAGCAGCTACAACTCAAACAATGCAGCCCCAATGTTAGCCTATGAAGGGAGCAGGCCTCACAGTAGTGTAAAAACTAATTTAGGAGTTATACACTACCAGGACATGTTAACTACAAAGGTACACTTGGCAAGTACTTTTTTTAATGCTAAGTTGAATTGGCAGTGAAACTGCATACACAGCAATGGCAGGCCTGAGACAAGGTTAAGGGGCTACTGAAGTGGGTGGCACAATCAGTGCTGCAGGCCCACTAGCAGCTTTTAATCTACAGGCCCTGGGCACATAAAGTACACTCTACTAGGGACTTATAAGTCAATTAAGTAGCCCAATTGGGTGTGATCCAATGTTATCATGTTTTAAGGGAGAGAGCATATGCACTGGTTAGCAGTGGTAAAGTGCACAGAGTCTAAAACCAGCAAAAACAGTGTCTCACAAGTGGAGGGAGGCAGGCAAAAAGTTAGGGGTGACCACCATAAGGCTGTCAGGTCTAACAAGAGGACAGAAGGGCTTCACTTGCCAGTGGAGCTACGAGGTGGCAGAGCAGTTCACTGACTAGGTTGGTGAGGTTGCTCATCCTACCGCCCAGCGGCAGCCATTGAGTAGGGAGGGGAAGGAGATGACAGCTGGGAGGCGGGAGCGGGAGCGGGAAATGGTGTGGGAAAAGGGTGGTGGGGCTGCAAGGGCAGCAGCAGAAGGGGAGAGACAGAGGGGGAGAGCGAGAGTGAAGAGAGAGAGCGGAGTGAGGAGAGATAAATGAGGAAGAAAGAATAAACGCAGAAAGCGAAAGACGCAAAAGGAACAGCACACAAAGAGTAAAAAGAGAAAAAAGGCAGAGGGCAGCCTAGCAGAAGAGCAGAGCTCTCCCACTAAACACGCAAGATGAGGCTCAGGTAGAAGCCTGCGAGTGGAGGAGGGTCTCGAACTCCTGACAGACGTCAGAGGACGGAAGGGCTTCACTTGCCAGTGGAGCTACCAGGTGGCAGAGCAGTTCACTGACTAGGTCTTCATCAGTGTAACCACAAAAGCACTAGTAAAAACCTATACAACCACAAACTAAATTGCCATTCATAGAACGGAAAGTAGAAACCATTAGCTGACCTCAGCAAACTCAAAACTACTGACCTGTCTCACTACTACTAATCTTTCCATCCAAAGTCATGAAGAAGGCAAGCCAGCAACTTACCAGACCCCTGGAACACCACCAACAGGAATACATCTCCAATGCCACACTCATCCTTGACCTTCCTTGACACAGCCACATCATTCCCCACCTCAGACAGCTGCACTGGCTCCTGGTCCAGAAACATTCCCAGTTCAAGCTCCTCACACATGCATTCAAGACACTGCACAACTCTGGGCCCTCTTATCTCAACCACCACCCCACTTCCATCAAAACACCAAAAGCCTTTGCTCTGCCTCTCTTTCTCTCGTCCACACACCTCACATACACAGAAGCAGGACTGAAGGACGATATTTTTTCCACCTTGCAGTGAAGTTCTCGAATGACCTCCCCCATCAGGACCTCCACATTGCTGCTGAAATTCCAAAAGCAGCTGAAGACCTAGCACTTTGACTAGCACTTTAGTCCTTGCATCGACCGCAGCCAGACTCAAATATCACCTGACCAGTGCCTGGATACCCTCACAGGTGATAAGCTGTGCTCCTCAAACCCTCTAACATAACAATATAACCTATGGGGAAACTTTGCAGCTATGTATGTCCACCCAACAATATTACCACCTTGGTGTAGTTAGGCAACGAATGCAGAAAAGCAGTGGTGAGCATGCTTAAAATATCAAGGTCCAAGTGCCTCAGAATTCATGGTTATAACTTATTCTGGAGCAATTCCAAATGTTAAAGCTTTCCTGAAGTAATATGGGGTTGGCAAGGTTGGCCACCTCTACAATGTCATAATATTCAGTAAGGAGTAGGTGAATGATCCCCAACTGTGTCCAGGAATTTGTTTATTAAAACATTTGAATGTGCCACTCTTACATAAATCTCTTTTTTTGGAAAACAACTTAGGAGCATCATATTTACAAGAAAGTGGCACATTGGTTCCGATCCACCACTTTTCTTGTGTCGACCCTGACCTATACAGCGACACCATGGCTGCACCATTTACAATACGGCACACCATGACAGTCATTAGGACAATAGTGTCAACCTTTTTTACACTACTGTGGCGCTTTGCGCAACTAGCATCAAAAATGTTGGTGCTAGTGCAGCAAAGCACAGAGAGGCCGATTGATTAAAATGGATGCATCATTTTAACACCTGCTCTGAAAATGGCAGAAAACATGGCGCAGTGAAATGTTGTAAATTTCACTGCACCATTTTTCCAGGCCTCCCTGCATCAGAACACCCGCTTGCATACATTATTCCTGGCCAAAGCACAACGTGGTGCAAGGGTTTACAAAGTGGTGCAATGAAAGCATTGCGCCACTTTGTAAATACGGTGGGGGAGAAAGGCCTCCTTAATGCCGCCTTAGCGTAAGAAAATTATGCATGGACGGCACTAGGTGGAGCTAGGGGCTTGTAAATGTGCCCTTACTGTCTCAGGTTACTATAGCCAGAAATGCAAACTGCACAACACTCTATGTTAATATGGGAAGATTATGATACAATTCTCAGACATCAATCTCCTGCCTGCTTCTTATGTTTTGATACTCGGAAGGCCTTAAAGGTTTCTACCATTACCAGGGACCTTTACACTGATCTCGCTCTCCCAGTTTCTACACACTGCAACTTCTCTATGTCCCCATTGTTTCCAACATACCCACTCAAGGTGAAGAGCCAGATTGATAATGCCAGCATAAATCAAGGCAGGAAAGCCCTGCCCTTCAGCATGAACAAAGCTATGCCTACACTAACACAAATTGTCAAGGACCAAAACCACAGTTTTGCCAGTAGCCACCACTTCTCTGCCGTACAGCCTCTGTCTCTCAACCAGCCACCCAGTCCCATCCACACAATTTCTCTTACCTTTAATGCACATCACATACCTGAATACTCCATGATCATAGATTCCAAAGCACATCCTATTACTTCAATCTAAATAAATCAACATATAAAACGGAATCAATCAAAGACCAATTGGCACAAGTAACTTCAAAATAAACACTTCCTTTCAAACCAGTGAACTATCTCTTATGCATCACTTCAAAACTCCCCTCCTGATCTGTTGGTTTAGGCTATGTAATGCAACTTCCATATATGCTGTCAGCCATGATTTTGGCCTTGACACTATTGCATTCACAGAAAACTATCTTGGCTCACCCTGGGATACAACATTCTCCTCGACAATAGGGCATTAAAACATGTAAAGGTATTGGATTTATCCACTACGATTCCCTTAGGTGCAACTGATTAACTTATTAACTCAATAGATCTAGGGCCATATTTATACTTTTTGAGGCACAACTGCGCCAATGCAGTTGTGCGTCAAAAATTTTAACGCCGGCTAACGCCATTCCAAAGCACCATGCGGGCGCCTTATTTATTGAATGACGTTAGCCGGCGCTGCTGAGTGGTATGCGCCAAAAAAAATTACTCACACAAGGCAGCGCCGGCGTAGGGGAAAATGGAGCTTGGGCGTAAAAAAATGGGGCAAGTCAGGCTGAGGCAAAATTTTGGCCTCAACCCGATTTGCGCCATTTTTTTTGACGCCCAACCCCCATTGAAATGACTCCTGTCTTAGCAAAGACAGGAGTCATGCCCCCTTGCCCAATGGCCATGCCCAGGGGACTTATGTCCCCTGGGCATGGTCATTGGGCATAGTGGCATGTAGGGGGGCACAAATCAGGCCCCCCTATGCCACAAAAAAAAAAAAAAAAAAATACTTACCTGAACTTACCTTATGTCCCCTGGGATGGGTCCCTCCATCCTTGGGCGTCCTCCTGGGGTGGGCAAGGGTGGCAGGGGGTGTCCCTGGGGGCATGGGAGGGCGCCTCTGGGCTCCTTCCGAGCCCACAGGTCCCTTAACGCCTGCCCTGACCAGGCGTTAAAAAATGACGCAAAAGCGGCTGGACGTCATTTTTTATGGCCCGCCCACTCCTGTGCGTCATTTTTGCACGGGAGTTTAAATAAGGCGCACATGCCTTAGAGTAATTTTTTAGAAGGGAACGCCTACCTTGCATATCATTAACGCAAGGTAGGTGTCCACGCTAAAAAATGACGCAAACTCCAAGATCTTTGGCGCTAGACGGGTCTAACGCCAAAGTATAAATATGGAGTTAGCTTTGCGTCGGATTTGCATCAAAAAAACGACGCAAATCCTGCGCAAACAGAGTATAAATATGCCCTCTAGTGTCTTAATGTGCAGATTACATATATGACACTAGAACCACAGAAGCTGAATATCGAAAACATCCAAGTGTCAATAACGACCTTTATTGGTAGTTTCCTTGATAATAGCATAGATCTGTGGACATTCTTTTGAAAATCAAATTTTCTGAGATTTCAACTGCTCAGAGAAAGAAAAAAAACATACATTCCTGCTCAACTACCTCTTATCAGGGGATTACCTACCACAACAATGGCATCTATCCTAACCCACAATAGGTGCTGTACTCAGGATATGATTTCATAAAGAAATTCCACATACAAAACTCTACCATTATCAAATCAGACTGCCTAGGTCACTTCTTCATTCCTTACAAAATCCTGACCTTACTGCACCATGCCCATTCAAAAATGAAACGGAAATGGTAAAAACTAGAGATCTCAAATACATATACCATAAACATTGGCAAATCTAGTTTTCATAAAATCCGGAGGCATGTAAAGACAGGCATGCCCAAACGTGAACAGACAATTTAGGCCATGTCCCTATTCAACGTGTCTGCCTCTCTCACATTTCCTTTTGATCCTTAATTGGAGTCCGGCAGAGGAAACACAAAGGAAAACATGCTCCACCGAGATAGGACACAGATAGTCTCTGCTCATTTGTGCATGCCTGTGTAGGTATGCATTAGCACAGCATTGGCTTGACCAGTGACTGTTAGAATTAAAATATATATTTTTTGTCAGAATGTTTCCTCATGCTGAGGAAAGGACTAATATTTGGCATGCAGCAGCAGCGGCACCGCTATGTTCAGACAAGCGGTCTTGCCCTCCATAGTGATTTTTGTGTGTTTATCGAGTAAACATCAGAATAAGTGGTATTGATTTCCCCGTGTCAGAACTGTAGGTGCCATTATAGAATAAAGGCTAGAATTTCATCGCCTGAGAAATAGCGCTCAATAGCAGTCCCCTTAAATTTCTTTTACCTTGAATCTTCTTTCACCGATCCTGTGTACTTTCAAGGCTACCACTTCTTTTTGAGGTGTTTAAAGTGTTGGTGTTCTGGTCTATGAGCCAGAGCCATCCGTAAGTGTTGGCACCATTAACCTGAATGTGGAAGGACTAAATGGAATTCCACCAATCCAGCATTATTATCAAGCTTGAAGCAGCACGGCTAGCCGCGTGCAACTCTGCATCAAAACATCTCACCCAGCTGGATATGTTTAATTGCTGGAAAAGCACATAATTAAATTACCCGGCATTAATTAGCTGAATATTGACAGCCCGAGGCATTGGATACATTTCCTAAGAGATTGTGCATATGCTACTCTAATTTTCACCTCAGATAAATATTAGTCAGTTCGTGGTTTATCGTAGTACCGTGATTATCACCCATTCTATTAATCCCCATGCTTAATTTTGGCCGTGGCTGCAGATGGTGGGCACCTGGGTACTAGGATTTATTTTTCATCAACAGACTTTTATACAGTGGCGTAACGAAACTTTAGGCAGGCCTCCAGCAAAGTACGTGGAGGGCCCCCCTCACTGCACTTACTCAGGAGCTCTCAGGCCTGGGTACTGTGCTGAGGGAGACCCCCTGAAGCTCAAGGCTGCACCATGGGACCTGCGGGAGCCTTTGTTATGCCACTGCTTTGACATAAAGGAGAAGGAAGGCAAAAAAGGGAGAAAGAAAGACGAGAAAGGACAACAGTGACAAAAGTAGAAAAGACAATGTGAAAAAAGAACCTAAAAGAGCAAAATAGCATCTAGTGGTTCTGGGAAAATATCTCAATCTCGCGTGCCTAAGAAAAACATGAACCTAACCTTGTATTAGGTAATCTGGGGCTCAAGTAAAGTCCATAAATGACCTAAGGCGAGTTCGTTATATTGAAAAAAAAAAACTGAAAAAAGAAAAAGACAAACAGACAGGAAGTGTAGTGTGGTGGAAGAAAGGAAGAAAGAGACTAAGACAGCAAATAATAGGTCCCCTGAACCTGCAAACCTATTTGAGGGGGTTGGTAGGCACAGCCAGACTTTACTTTCTTTTGGACAATTGCATCTGTCTATATTTGTTTTATTCATGCATTTTTGACAGAAAAGGCTTCTACAAGCACTTGGGGGCACTCTTACCATTATTCCATGCAACACAGTGCACCAAGGGAACTTGCTGTGCTGCGTTGGGTGAACGAGAGATAGCAGAAATGCTCCATATTTACAAATGCGTATTTTGTGTTGCCTAGTGTCAATGCAGGCAGCCGTGCAGAATGACGCAAGGGTGTCAGAGTTATGGGCAGGATCGTTTTCCTGTAGAAAGGGATACCTTCCTGCAGAAAAGCAATGCTTCGAGCCATATTCCTCCTTCTAGGTGTGTTGCAATATGGAAAAAGGAAGAATCAAGCAGGAAAAAAATATTTCTGCTTGTTACACTTTGGTTGGGAAGGCACACCATTTTACAAGTATTTGTAAACCTTGGTTTGTATCAAAATAAATGGGTGTATGCAGGAGAACACCCATACTCCACCCATGTAATGTATACCCAACTCAAAGTAGAGAAAGGCAGTGGATAGAGCTGCCTTGCAATTCTTTGTACTTACTAAGCCATGCAAAGCCACACAAAGTGGCTTTGTCTGGCTTTGTAAATGCCCAAAAGGCTTTTGTATTGTGGCTGAGCTGCAAAAATTACACTACCCTGACACAAAATCATTGTAAATCTGGACCTGAATGTCGTGGCTTTCTTCTGATGAGGGGAGGCTAAATGGGCAGCAAAGAGAATACTAGGGTACATTTATTAAAAGTTCAGGCAATGCAAGGAAGCAAAAAAAGTTGCTGCGCTGTGTTGGGTGAATGGAAGAGGGCTGAGAATCAACATATGTAGTGAGATATGACACTCTTCAGGTCCTGTGGCATAACAAAACTTAAGGAGCCCGCCTGCAATAACTTTGAGGGGACCCCCTCCCTCCTGGACCCAGCCAGGTGCCTGCCACCCATGCCCAGTGTACTCTGCTGAGGGCCCCCCCCTTGGTGCTCGGGGGCCCCCACCTCCACCACAGGGGCTAAGGATGGCCTTTGTTCCACCTCTGCTCAGGTTTTTCCCAGTGCTGACAGACTTGACCCTTGCACCATGGTGGAAGAGTGCCTGCTTTTCAGGCAGGATTGTTTTTGTGCAGGAAGGAATGCCGTCTTGCACAAAAACAATAATTAGAGGCATCGTCTTCTTTCTAAGTGTGCTGCACAATGCAGCACACATGGAAAAAGGAAGTAATAAGGGGAAATAAAGATATTTCTCTTTGTTACTCCTCTGTCATATAGGTGCCCCATTTTAACGCAAACCCAGGCTCATAAGTGGGATGGTTGGAGCTTTTCCAAATTCAATAGAGGCCACTCATCATTCATACTATATTCTGCTTGATGCAATTGCACTGCTCACACAAATCAATCCAATTTCGAATACCTTCACATTTTCAGTAGGTTTTAAAATAAACTATTTTTTTATAAATGTTAGACTTTTCATCCTTGGCGTAATCTCCCTTAACTTTTTGCCTCTGTTCCCCAGGTTGTTGATGTGTGATGGACTCTGATTTTACTGTTTCTGTTACTCTGGGCACTTTACCACTGCTAACCAGTGCTAAAGTGCAAGTGCTCCTTTACAAAATGTGTATGTAATTGGTTCTCCATGATTGGCATATTTGTTTTACTGTTAAGTCCCTAGTAAAGTGCACTAGAATCACCTGTAAGTGCCTGTAAATCAAATGTTACTAGTGGGCCTGCAGCACTTGTTGTGCCACCCACACAAGTAACCCTGTAATCATGTCTCAGACCTGCCACTGCAGTGTCTGTGTGTGTATTTTTACACTGTAAATTCGACTTGGCAAGTGTACCCACTTGCCAGGCCTAAACCTTCCCTTTTCTTACATGTAAGGCACCCCTAAGGTAGGCCCTAGGTAGCCCCAAGGACAGGGTGCAGTGTATGGATAAGGTAGGACATATAGTAATGTGGTTGATATGTCCTAACAGTGAAATACGGCCGACTTCGTTTTTCACTGTTGCAAGGCCTGTCTCTCTCATAGGATAATATGGGGGCTACCTTTAAATATGATTAAAGTGTAGATTCCCCTAGAGAGTAGAAGGACATGTGGAGTTTGGGGTCCCTGAACTCACAATTAAAAAATATATCTTTTAGTAAAGTTGATTTTAGGATTGTGCGTTTGAAAATGACACTTTTAGAAAGTGAGCATTTTCTTGCTTAAACCATTCTGTGACTTTGCCTTGTTTGTGGATTCCCTGTCTGGGTCAGTTTGACAGTTGGGTTGTTTTTCACCTCACACTAGACAGTGACACAAAGGGAGCTGGGGTGTAACCTGCATTTCCTGATTAGCCATATCTGCTAGGAGGGAGGGGTGGAGTGGTCACTCTCATCTGAAAGGACTGTGCCTGCCTCTGACAATGCAGACTCCAACCCCCTGGTGTGTGTCTGAGGCCTTGCCTGGACAAGGCAGGATTTCACAAGTAGGTGGGAGTCCCCTTTGAAGAAAGGTGACTTCAAAGACTAAAATGGGTATAAGAAGGGTACCCAAATCTACAGACTTCAGAAACACGTCTGGAACCAAGAGGAACCTCTGCCTGGAGAAGAGCTGATAGCTGAGGAAGAAGTGCTGCCCTGCCTGTGACTGTGCTTTCTGGAGCTTTCCTGCAGTGCTGCTTCTACCAGAGTAAGAGGGCAAAGACTGGACTTTGAGTGCCTTCCATCTTGTGAAGAAATCTCCAAGGGCTTGAGTTAGAGCTTGCCTCCTGTTGTTTGAAGTCTCAGGGACAGCAAAGACTTCTCTCTGCCAGCACCTGGAGTCTCTGGAGAGACTCCTGCTCTGACAAGTGGTGCCCTATCCAGTCCCTGGGCCCTTGAAAGGGAAGCTGGTAGAAATCCAAGGAAATCGACTTCGGACG
Organism: Pleurodeles waltl; assembly: GCF_031143425.1. Classification (NCBI taxonomy): domain Eukaryota; kingdom Metazoa; phylum Chordata; class Amphibia; order Caudata; family Salamandridae; genus Pleurodeles; species Pleurodeles waltl. The sequence continues at coordinate 1,016,519,201 of NC_090444.1, forward strand.
ACTCCGGACCGACACCGCTGCTGAATCCGGTGACGCCGCCTGCACCCGACGCCGTAACCTTCGCTGGAATGCGACGCTCTTCGCAGGCCCGACGCCGCCGCAGCCCCACTGAAGTCCGCGACTCCGTGGAAGTCACCGCACCACGTCGTGACCGACGCCGCTCGAAGTGCACGGATTCAACGTTTCGCACAGACGCCGCGATCCCCGACTTCGCGCATCGGCTTGTTTTCACTCTTCACCAAAGGTACTGTACTTGGGGGTCTACACGACTCCGTGTCCGGCGCCGCTGGTGTCGGCTTGTTGGGAACGACTCCGTCACGACGCCGTGTTAACATCTCATCGAAGCATTTTTGTTTCTAAGCGCTATTTTTGAGTTTCATCTTTAAAAATTCATAACTTGACTTGTGTATGTCGGATTTTTGTCGTTTTGGTCTTGTTTTGTTTAGATAAATATTTCCTATTTTTCTAAATCTGTGTTGTGTCATTTTGTAGTGTTTTCCTTGAGTTATTGTGTATGTTGGTACAAATACTTTACACCTAGCACTATGAAGTTAAGCCTACTGCTCTGCCAAGCTACCAAGGGGGTAAGCAGGGGTTAACTGAGGGTGATTCTCTTTTACCCTGACTAGAGTGAGGGTCCTTGCTTGAACGGGGGGTAACCTGACTGTCAACCAAAGACCCCATTTCTAACAATACACTTTTTAATCTGTTCATTTTCTAAGCAGTCTCAGACCCAGGAGTATGCTTTGTGGAATCCCAAGGGTTCCTGGACCACAGGTTAAGAATCTCTGATCTAGATAGAACATGGTGGTGAATAAGCTTGGTCTATAACCATTATGTCCTTTGCCATAGAAGGCTTGATGTGACAAACATAAGAGTGCAATCACAAGTCAATGGAAGCTTCTGAGACGTGGTCAAATTTCAGAAATCCTGCCACAAGCCTGCCAGCTACGTTCTGTATAAGTTGTAGTTTTCTGATCATGCATGTAGGGACCCCGAGGTGACAAACATTGGCAAAATCCAGATAGGACACTGGATGCAGTTACTGTGTCGCAGAAAGATTAGGGTAGGAAAGGGGGGATTGTCTTCCCACATTTGAAGAAGGTTTCTGCTTTAATCTGGGGATCTAAGCGTGTGTCTTTGTCCAGTTACATGCCCTGACTATAACCTGAAGACACAAGGCATTACTTTTCCTGCTTCCATAGGCCAGAAAACAAGCTTCCAAGCTTTGGACGATTTGTTACATCATTTAAAGAAGTGCCGTGTTTTGAATGGTTTTACATTTTGTGTAGACAAGGCTCTCAAGAGTTTGGTCCCAGCATGGCAATATAACACATTGATAGAGAAGTCGTATTTTTGGGACCACAGGTTGTTCTTGTCCATCAGGCTACGTAGACATCAAAAGAGAGAACACCACAATAGCTTCTAGAGATAGCAGAAGTCAGAAAGTGTACTACCTACCCAACTCAAACGTACCAGATGCCCAACTGCCTTCGGACGTCTTTTTCTGGACCCCTTACCACCCATGTGCCACACCCATGTCCCTCCATGTTGCATATCCATTCTGGACCATAATCAGGCCTGATTTTACATGCATTTCAGAATGTACACTGCCATCTTGGTGACGCCATTTTTGAGAGTCATACTTCACCACAAGGCTGCCGTTTTGGAAAAGAACCTACGGCAGAGGACGCCATTGGAGGGGAGGGGCAGCAAGAGAGCACACAATACATGTTTTTGGCCCAATCTATACCTAATTCCTAAATATGCAATTTTGGAAGAATCTATACAATGATTGCCAGTAGTACATTATTGCTGAATGGCTTATTGTACACGTACACATAGGTTTCCAGAGTCCAAGGTTTCTGGGAGCAAGTGTCCGAGGGGTGCTACTCTCTTTACCAGTCTTCCTTTGTTCGCTCTACTATTACTGGTGATTTGAGTCATATTGCTCAGCTCCACAGGATTATTATTGTTTAAATAGGCCTAAAGAAGTGCATGCCAAATGTTGTTCAGCCTTTTCTTATGGCCCATTTGTTCATGGCTTCCTCCATAGACAAGAGCACGGCTTTTGATTTTTGCTTTCAGAGTAAAACAACCGAATGATTTATTAATGTTCTATAAGGAGGCCATATTTAACCTAATTCCGTAACTTCATAGACTGCATTGCTCAACCAACACCCACAATTTAGCGATGGTACGTCCCCTGACTTACTTTAGCCACGCCCTGACCACTACAGGTGTAATGCCAATATATGTTACAGTCCTTACTCTTTCATATAATACCTGGAATGTTGTTGGCAGACTTCACACATGCTTAAGAATACAAACACCTCATCCCCCAAGTGACAGAAGAACAGTTTATGACCTTTTGCCTGACTTGCACAAAAAGCCAGGTTTACCCTTGAAGTAAGGTAGGGGATGATGCTTAAACTTAGAGGATGAAATACGCCCAATCAACAAATTATTGTTGTGACATGGTTGCTAATGCTCATTAGGCACATTTAAAAACATGCTGCAGTTAAGTAGAGATTGAAACACGTGCATACAAAAATATATTGTAATCTCATGGGTCCTGCTATTTTACCAAATGTATACTGCTGCACTAAGGGCCAGATGTAGCAAGCTTTTTGCATGGCGCAAACCGCGAATTTAACTGTTTGCGCCATGCAAAAAGCACATTGTGATGCTCATTCCCATTTTGCGAGTCGGTAACCTGGTTACCGACTCGCAAAATGGGAATGCGACTCGCAAACAGGAAGGGGTGTTCCCCTTCCTATTTGCGATTCGCATCGCGATGTAGAATTGCTTTGTGACCGCAAACCCAGTCGCAAAGCAATTCGCAGTTACCACCAGTGTCACACTGGTGGTAACCCATTCGCAAAAGGGAACCTTTCTGAATGGCCCTGAAAACATTTTTTCAGAGCAGGCAATGGTCCTATGGACCACTGCCTGCTCTGAAAAAATGAAACAAAAACGTTTCATTTTTTCGTTTGTATTGCAACTCGTTTTCCTTTAAGGAAAACGGGCTGCATTACAAAAAAAAAAAACTGCTTTATTTAAAAGCAGTCACAGACATGGTGGTCTGCTGTCTCCAGCAGGCCACCATCCCTGTGAGTACTGCGAATCGCAAGGGGGTCGCAAATTGCGACCCACCTCATTAATATTAATGAGGTGGGTCTTTGCGACCCCCTTGCGATTCGCAGATGGTGTCAGGGACACCATCCTGAATCCGGGTTTGTGACTCGCAATTTGCGAGTCGCAAACCCAAAATTTCGTACATCTGGCCGTTAGAGACTTAAATATACAAACACATGTTTAAAAATCATTTGAAAACCATGGGCCTCATTTACAAAACATTATGGGGGTCATTCTGACCCTGGCGGTAAAAGGCTCCTACCGCCGGTCAGAAGACCGCCATCATCCCGCCGCGGTAAACCGCCACGGTCATTCTGACCCACAACTGCCAAACCGCCAAAAACCCGACATCCACTGAAGCCCGCCTCATCAGCGGTCAGCGATAAACTGGAGATGACCAAACCTCCACCGTCACGCCAACACAAACACGCCCATGCCATTACGACCCACGAATCCACGCGGCGGTCTTTCAACCGCGGTATTCCATTGGCGGTACACACCGCCGCGCTCAAAATACACACACCTTTACAAAACACAGCCACATTGGACAATTCGAAATACACACACCTGATACACATACACACACCACTCCCACACACCCATCACCATATAAAACACACACCCACATCACCCACAAACCCCCACAAATCGAAATTCAGAGACAAGGCGCAATACACAGAGAGAGAGCACAGGGAATGCAAACCACAACACACACAGGAAGCCAACATCATCACCCACACCACATCTACGCACAAAACACCACACACCACCACACTCATCACCACAAACACCACCCCACACCTCATCCACACCACCCCATGGCACCCCAAAGACACCCCAGGTTCTCGGACCAAGAACTCAGGGTCATGGTGGAGGAAATAATCAGGGTAGAGCCCCAGCTCTTCGGCACACAGGTGCAGCACACCACAATAGCCAGGAAGGCGGAGCTATGGCAAAGGATCGTCGACAGGGTCAACGCTGTGGGACAGCATCCCCGAAATCGGGAAGACATCCGAAAGCGCTGGAACGACCTACGGGGGAAGGTGCGGTCGATGGTGTCAAGATACAACATCGCTGTGCAGAAGACTGGCGGTGGACCCCCACCCACTCCACCCGAATTCACAGCATGGGAGCAAGAGGTCTTGAACATCCTGCATCCTGAGGGCCTCGCTGGAGTAGGCGGAGGAATGGACTCTGGTAAGTCTGATCTCAACTACTTCACCCCCCCCAACCACCAGCATGCCAACCCACACCCCCACCCTCACCCCTAACCCCCCCGCACACATACTCCCTGTTAATGTCTCACCAGCACAACCCACCCGACCCAACCCAAACCCCTGAATGCCAACACAAACCATGGACACCCATCACCTAAGCATGACCACTGCACATACCCATCCCCCCCCACAAACCACCCTCACAACTCCTCCCACATGGGACTGCCAGCACTGGGGGACAAGGGCACCCACAAATCGCACGCCACGGCACACACAAAATCAATAGCCATATTCTTTTACCCCTGCAGGGCCCGAACGCCAACACACCGGCCAGGAGGGTCCAGATTTGTCCATCCCACCCCCAGAACAGGCCCCCAGTGATGACAGCAGCTCTGTCGACCTAGAACCTGATGACCAGCCCGGACCATCGGGGACCTCTGGACAGTCGGTTACCCTCAGTCAGCCCCAGGCCACAGCAGACCTACCCCCCTCAGGAAACACCAGCACAGCACCCACCCAGCGGGCCCATGCTTCTGTCTCCAGGACAGGTCAAGCAGCGGTGTGTCTACCAGTACAGGGCACCCAGGGTAACCCAGAACCCCAACAACAATAGGGACCTGGGGGCACTGGTAGTGGGCACACCGTCCAGGGGACAGAGGCCCAGGAACAAAGAGGAACTGGGAGGGCTGCTGTGCGACAGAGGGAGGACAGGCCTAGGGAACCCACTGTCCAAGAGGCCCTCACCACCATCATGGGAGCGTACCACCACTCCCAAGAGACGAAGGCGACGGTCCTGGCCAGGTTCCAGGAGATCCAGGCCATGCAGGAGGGCCAGTACATGGGGTTCCGGGAAGAACTGCGCACCATCAGTTCCGCAATGGGTACAATCGTGGTGGCACTCAACCAGATTGTCACCACATTGCGGGACCATGTGGCCCCCCAAAGGGCCCCTGCCACTAGCATGGAGGAAGAACAGCCCACCACCTCTGCCGGCGCTAGTGGTCAGGAGGCCCCGACACAACAGCAACGGCCCTCCCGGACCCCACCCCCTGCAGAACAAGAACCACCCCGCAAGAAAGGCCTGAGATCGAGGAAGAAGACAGAGTAGGATGTCAAGACCCCCGCCATGCACGGAAACCCCCGGATGTCATCCCACTGTCCCACTTGTTTACCCTGTCCAACCTTGAACTGCCCCTGCTCCACCTTCCACAGGCATATGGACAATGGACCTGTCGGAACGACAGTCTGGACACTGCCATGGACATGCCTCCACCATCACCCTTTTTGAACTATACACCTATTTTAAAACTTCAATAAATACAATTATTGCACATTAACCAACTGGATTCTGCTATCTATTTATTTAAACCAACTGTTTTCGATATAACCAACAAAACATTTCTAGTTACATTGTGATGACAACATACCAGTGTCACACAGCGGTAGTCCATGGGGAAAAAAACCAGAGGGCACTCCGTGGGGATCAGATCACTGAAATAGGAAGGCAAATTCACAACTAAGTTACCATACATTGGGGTGAAAGGTCAGACAGTAGAGAGCCACTACAGTTACAGATATAATACAATGCAGGAGTAGATTATTACCTGTGTGTCACTGGAAATACTGCAGTATCACTCTGTCCCTGTTGTCTGTGTCGTCCTCTTCATCTTCCTCCTCTTCACTCTCCGCAGGCTCCACAGCGGCCACAACACCACCATCTGGACCATCCTCCTGCAGGAAAGGCACCTGGCGTCGCAAAGCCAGGTTGTGAAGCATGCAGCAGGCCACGATGATATGACACACCTTCCTTGGTGAGTACATTAGGGATCCACCAGTCATATGCAGGCACCTAAACCTGGCCTTCAGGAGGCCGAAGGTCCGCTCAATGACCCTCCTGGTACGCCCATGGGCCTCATTGTACCGTTCCTCTGCCCTGGTCCTGGGATTCCTCACTGGGGTCAATAGCCAAGGCAGGTTTGGGTAACCAGAGTCACCAATTAGCCACACACGGTGTCTCTGTAGCATTTCCATCACATAAGGGATGCTGCTATTTCGCATGATGTACGCGTCATGCACTGACCCTGGGAACTTGGCATTTAAATGGGAGATGTACTGGTCAGCCAAACAGACCACCTGGACATTCATCGAATGATAATTTTTACGGTTCCTGTACACCTGCTCATCGTCTTTTGGGGGAACCAAAGCCACATGGGTACCATCAATGGCACCAATGATATTGGGAATGTGTCCAAGGGCATAGAAATCACCCTTCACTGTAGGCAAGTCACCCACCTCAGGGAAAATGATGTAGCTCCGCATGTATTTCATCAGGGCAGACAACACTCTGGACAACACCTTTGAAAACATAGGCTGAGACATCCCAGATGAAATGGCCACGGTAGTTTGAAATGATCCACTTGCCAAAAAATGCAGTACTGACAGCACCTGCACTAGAGGTGGAATCCCTGTGGGTTGGCGGATGGGTGACATCAGGTCTGGCTCCAGCTGGGCACACAGTTCCTGTATAGTGGCACGGTTGAGTCTGTAGGTGAGTATGACGTGTCTTTCTTCCATTGTCGACAGGTCCACCAGCGGTCTGTACACGGGAAGATTCCTCCGTCTCCTCGCAAGTCCCAGCGGACGATGCCTAGGAAGGACAACATGGAGCACAGAGTCAAGCAACCCACAGGTAAGTGCCCACAGCATGCACAGTACACAAATCTCTCGGGATTGAATGGCTAGTATGATTGTCGGTGCAAGGCCTAGCCATGTGTGACGCAGTAGGAATTAAGCCATGTGGGCCCTTGAAATGGCGGCTGCCTGACCTGTGAAGTGTGACAATGTGAAGTGAGGTCATTGCGCAAGCGTGGCACACCGTGGCGGTAGGCGGTCACAGTCCGCGGCGCAAAGCCGCATTGGACAACATTGAACCCTATGGGTTTCAGGAGCCAATGGCAGTGAGCGCCGGCGGTCGCGGTACGCACCGCCGCAGTACGCACCGCCGCGGCTGTAACCGCCATTTTCTCTCTGCTTGTTCACACGAGACCTGAGCATCCACAGGAGAGGACCTATACTGCAAGTGCTGCTGTGACCTCGGTCTGGAAGTGACAATGGCTGCTGCGACTGGGGAAAGGGCCTCCGCCTTCAGTTCCGAGGAGTTGGAGAAGCTCGTGGACGGGGTCCTCCCCCAGTATGCGCTACTGTACGGGCCTCCAGACCAACAGGTGAGTACACGGGGGGCAATGCATAGTGCCCAATGCCTGAGTGGGGAGGATGTACGATGGAGGGGAGGGCAGCGAATGAGGAATGCATGGCACGACAGATGAGAGCATGTGCCACATGGCAAGGTTGGGGAGGGGGGCCACTCACATCGAGCATGCAGAAAAGTGATGATGTTTCTCTTCCCCCCCTGTACATGTCACATAGGTCAGCGCCCATCAGAAGATTGACATTTGGCGTGCCATCGCCAAGGACGTCTGGGCCCTGGGGGTCCACACCAGAAGGGGCACCCACTGCCGCAAGAGGTGGGAGGACTTCCGCCGCGGGAGCAGGAAGACCGCGGAGGCTCTTCTGGGGATGGCCTCCCAACCTAGGAGGGGTGCCAGTCGTACCTTGACCCCCCTGATGTCCCGGATCCTGGCGGTGGCCTACCCCGATTTAGATGGGCGCTTGAGGACATCACAGCAGACACAAGGGGGTGAGTACCAGCACATTCAGCTATTTTGCGCGCAGTGGAGGTGCCTGGGTGGGGGAGGAGGGCTGTGGGTATCCCTAGGCCAAGGCGATTTCTGTAGGATAGGCCCGTCCGTGAAGTATGGTCCTGTGCCCCTGCCCCCCACCTCTGTAGGGTGCCTAGTGACGCGATTCATGGACCTTTGTATACTGTGTGGGCAGTTGTCGCCGATAGGCTTGTAGGGCATGTCCCAGTGAATGAGTAGTGTACCCCAAGTGCGCAGCGTAGTGCAGGGGGCTTCTGTGTCTGTCCTCTCCGCCAACGGTGTCCCCAATGCATGCACTCAACTTGTCTTTATGTTTTCCACCCCACCCCCATTTTCTTTGTTTTTCTGTGAATGTGTGCATTAGCATCATCAGGCGGAGGAGAAGTGGCATCGGCGCAAGAGGGAGCTGCATCTCACATGGCCCCGGAGGGCCATGCAACGGACTCCGACATGACCAGTGAGATGGAGGATGAGGGGGGCTCCACCACGGGGACCCGTGGAGACGGCAGCGACACCGACACGTCCTCGGAAGGGAGCTCCCTTGCGGTGGCGGCAACATCCGTGCCCACCGATCCTACAGGTACAGCGCACCAGCTCCGCCCTCCCAGCAGCCCCTCGGCCTTCGGCCCGTACCCGCAAGGCCAGGAAGCCGCCCATCTCCTTCGCCCCAGGCACCTCAGGCCCTGCCCCAGTCACCCCTGCTGCCCTCAGTGAGGAGGTCATTGACCTCCTGAGGACCATCATTGTTGGGCAGTCTACCCTTTTGAATGCCATCCAGGGTGTGGAGAGGGAGGTGCATCAAAGCAATGCATACCTGGAGGGCCTTCATTCGGGTCAGGCTGCCCATCAACGATCGTTCAACGCTCTGGCCTCAGCACTGACGGCAGCGATTGTCCCTGTCTCCAGCCTCCCTCTTCTGACTCCCTCCACCCAGTCCCACTCCCCTGTTCCTCTGCCTATCCCATCCACACCTACAGACCAGCCTGCACACACCTCAACACCCAAGGCCAGCTCATCCAGACATAAGCACCACAGGACACACAAGCATTCACCCAAGCAACATCCAGATGCAGACATGCCAACAGCCACTACCTCCTCTGTGTCCCCCACCTCCTCGTCTCCCTCCTCCCTCCCTGTGATGTCTCCACACACACCTGCAAGCACACCACCATCAGCCATTGCACCCATCAGCAGCACACCCTCCACACCAGTCCGCACACGTGCAGTCACCACCCCCACTGCCATGTACACGTCCCCTGTGTCCTCTCCCAGTGTGTCTGTCACCCCCGCTTCCCAACCACACAAACGCAGGTAGGCACCCAAACAACAGCCATCCACCTCACGTCAGCCTCCTGCCTAAGCACCTGCACCCAAAGACAGCACACTTGACTCTCCTACAACCACATCCTCTTCCTCCACTCCCATACCCACTCCAGCCACCCTTCCCATGGCTCCAAAGAAAATTTTCCTCTCTAAAGTGGACCTCTTTTCCTCACCTGACCCACCCCCTCCATCCCGTAAGAGTTCCACAAACACCTCAGCCACCACCAGCCCAGCAACTCCAAAGAACGTCGTGTCTGGTTTTTGGAGTCCGCCCTTTCCTTGGGCTGGGACATCGTCCAGCAGCAAAGGCACAGCCAGTCCCCCCCCTGGGAAGAGGACCAAGAAACTGAAGGGCAGGCGCGACAGGCCTGATACGCCTGCCCCCAAGGAGGGTAGCCTTGCACCGTCAGCTGCCACATCGGGTAAGGGGGCCAAGGGCCACGGACAGTCTGCCAAGGAGGGCAAGGGCAGCAAGGAGCAAAAGGCAGGGAGCAGCCGACCTGGCCATGAGGGCCCCACCAGCCCCATTCCGTGGGTATCGAAGGAGAGCCAGGGCCCCAGGACTCCATCACAGGAGGGCCCCGCAACGGAAAGGTCCGATGCAGACTGAGCGGCAAGTATTGGCCAGGTGTGGTTCACTGGGAACACAAGACAGGCACCCCTGAACAGGGCCCCGCCGTGAGGAGCACCGCTGAACAGGGCCCCGCCGTGAGGAGCACCGCTGAACAGGGCCCCGCTGTGAGGAGCACCGCTGAACAGGGCCCCGCCGTGAGGAGCACCGCTGAACAGGGCCCCGCCGTGAGGAGCACCGCTGAACAGGGCCCCGCCGTGAGAAGCACCACTGAACAGGACCCGCAGTGAGGAGCACCGCTGAACAGGGCCCTTCATCTCAAGCACCGCTCCGCTGGGCCCTTCCTGTCAAGCACCGCTCCGCTGGGCCCTTCATCTCAAGCACCGCTCCGCTGGTCCCTTCCTGTCAAGCACCGCTCCGCTGGGCCCTTCATCTCAAGCACCGCTCCGCTGGGCCCTTCCTGTCAAGCACCGCTCCGCTGGGCCCTTCATCTCAAGCACCGCTCCGCTGGGCCCTTCCAGTCAAGCACCGCTCCGCTGGGCCCTTCATCTCAAGCACCGCTCCGCTGGGCCCTTCCTGTCAAGCACCGCTCCGCTGGGCCCTTCCTGTCAAGCACCGCTCCGCTGGGCCCTTCATCTCAAGCACCGCTCCGCTGGGCCCTTCCTGTCAAGCACCGCTCCGCTGGGCCCTTCATCTCAAGCACCGCTCCGCTGGGCCCTTCATCTCAAGCACCGCTCCGCTGGGCCCTTCCTGTCAAGCACCGCTGGCCCATTGGCAGTCCCGGTTCTGTGTCGGGCAGGCCTTCACGACGCACTCTGCCCACCATGCCTCCTCCATGACCAGTGGTCTCTGTATTCCACCTGATGGACTGTGGCTTTGCACTCCCCAGGATGTAACAGTGGGCAATCCACCCACTGTAGAGACTTGTGAGACTGTGGCTTTGCACTCCCCAGGATGCCACAGTAGGCAATTCACCCACTGTAGAGACTTGTGAGACTGTGGCTCTGCACTCCCCAGGATGCCACAGTGGGCAATCCACTCACTGTAGAGACTTGTGAGACTGTGGCTTTGCACTCCCCAGGATGGCACAGTGGGCAACCCACCCACTGTAGAGACTTGTGAGACTGTGGCTTTGCACTCCCCAGGATGCCACAGTGGGCAATCCACCACTGTAGAGACTTGTGAGACTGTGGCTTTGCACTCCCCAGGATGGCACAGTGGGCAACCCACCCACTGTACAGACTTGTGAGACTGTGGCTTTGCACTCCCCAGGATGGCACAGTGGGCAATCCACCCACTGTAGAGACTTGTGAGACTGTGGCTTTGCACTCCCCAGGATGGCACAGTGGGCATGGAGGCCCTTCGTGGATCTGGCGTCGTGGACTCATGTTGCTGAGGTGCCCCCCCCTTCCCTTCCCCCTGAGGTGCCTGTCTTTTTATTTTAGTGATGCCCCAGCAGTGTTCTCTCCAATGGACTCGATCTCGTGTGTGGGCTTTGCCCATGTGTTGCTGCACATTGTCCCACGGACATTTGGACTTTGAATGACTGGGCCGGACTTTTGCTACTTGTATGGATAGAGTTATAGATGTGTATTCATTCTTCATATATTGCTAAGGTCGCTATACTTTATTGTTGCAATAATATGGTTCTACTTTTACATTTATTGCCTTTTGTCTTAGTTTTTTGGGGGGGGTGGGGGCGTCACTCTGACTTTTTTATCTGCATAGGTGTGTAGGTATTTCGGTGGGGGTGAGGGTGGGGGTGGGTGTGTGGCGTATGTGTGTGCCCGTAACCTTTCTTCCTCCCCCCTCCCCTGTGTCGTAGGTGCAGTACTCACCGTTGTCGTCTGCGGCGAGGTTCGTGATCCTGGAAGAAGAGCAGGAAGGCAATGGCTGGGAGGATGTGGAGTTCGGGTTCCATTCTGTTCCGATTCCGCGTGGAGTGTGTCGAGGTAAGCGTTTTCCATTGGAGATGTCTGTTTCCGCCGTGTTTTGATCGGCGGGGCTCCCGCCCCGGAAAAGGTGGCGGATTGGTGGGTCGTGATAGGGTGGGCGGTACATTGTCTGCCGCCTGCCTTTTGGCGGTGACCGCCGCGCTGTTTGTTTGTACCGGCGTGGCGGTCGGAGTGTTAAAGTGGCGGCCTGTGTTGGCGGTTCCCGCCAGGGTCAGAATTCATATTTTTAGGCCGCCAACCTGTTGGCGGGTTGGCCGCCGCTTTTACACTGACCGCCAGGGTCAGAATGACCCCCTATGCATAACTGCCACAATGCAGTGATGCATCAAAAATGTTAATGCCGCAGTATGACAGATCCTAATGCAATGCTTGCACCAATCTTATGAAAAAGTGCACCGTGGTGTTAGGATCTTCTCTGCATCAAAAAAATGTATGCCAGCCTATGCACCGCGTGGGAATCAAAAATTACGTTACTGCTGCAAAAGCGACACAAGGCTGAATTGCGGCATGTAATTTGATGCAAGCCAAAGAAAGCATAAAAAAAAGTTGAAAAACGTAGCATTCAGCGGCAGCTCCTTTGCTAAGGCGCCCACACTGCTTGTGGGCGGAAGAAAAAATAAAATGATAATAATGGAACGTTATTATTATTTTATTTGTATCTGGAGACAGTTTCGGTGTGGTGGGGCTGGAGGAGGGCTGGAGGAGGAGTGCTAGGCGCACAATAAGTGTGCATGTCTGTTTGGCCACCTGTATTGAGCCAGCCAAACAGTCATGTGCACTTCACATTTCTCCACCCAGCTATATTGCTCAGCCGAGATGAGAACGTGCACAGGGTCCCACTCTCTGTATGAGTGCCGAATGAGGCCACTCACACAAATCACAACACTGCTGTCATGCTGGTGACAGCAGCATTGTGGTTGACTAAGGGAAGTGTGGGAGCCTGAGTGCTTCCTGGAAGAGGACAAGGCTGCTTGGAACGAGAACGGAGGAGATAAAGCCAACTTTAGACTAAACAGGTAAGTGGTTTTTAAATTTAAAAAATGTTTTTTTTATTTCCCCTTCCCACCACACCGCCACCCCTATTCAGTGGCTGCCGCCACTGGCTGCATTTGAAAAAAAAACACAGGACACACTCCAGAAGCAGACATGCAGAACCCAGGAGACCAGAGACCCCAGGACAGCCCCAACAACCTCAGTAGTAGCCAGGATTTTCAGACAGGCTCAAAGGAGAAGGGGACGAGGAAGTGCAAGTTTAGTGAGGAGGAGAATAACATCCTGATCAATGAGGCGACAGAGCACCAGCAATAGCTATTTGTCACCTCAAAATTGTCAGTAGGGACAAAAGAGGCCATAGGGAAGTCCATTGTGGACAAGGTCAACAGTGTGGCAAATGTTAAGAGGACAATGATTGACTGTAAAAAGTGTTGGCACAATTGCAAGTGCAGGACAAAGGAGAAATTGGCAAGCATCAGCAAGGCACCATTGCAGACCGGAGGTGGAAGTCCATTGCCCCAGGAGCAGCTGGATGACTTGGAGGAGATGGTGGCAGCCGTCATCCCTGAGGAGTTGGTGATAGGAGTCCCAGGACATGACAGTGAGTCATATGACAAACAACAAGAACCACAGGGTAAGTCTCAGCTAGAGGCAATGTGGCAACTAGGCAATGTTATAAGGCACAGGCAGCTATGTCCCAGTGCTAAACACACAGTCTGCAGGCCAAAGGGTAGTATGTTGGCACATCTATGGTTAAACAGCAAAGACAATGCACACTGACCACCCACAATTTACACAGCCTAGTCGAGAACCATCACCTTACTCCCTTCATTGTGTGAAATGGAGCATCAGACCATGTTTACCTTACTTTGTGTTCTGCCACTTGCAGTGCAATGTACAACAGTACTCACAACTACTATAGCTCAGAGAATACACAGAAAAAAAATGGACTGGAACAATACACCAAGCATGCACACTGCTACTTTGCACAATCTCACTGTTACTATGCAGGACACCATGTAGCAACTCGGTCTCACTTGGGCCTATGCGCACTAATCTAGAATTTATATCCTCAGAATGGAATGGCTGTGTCACAGGAGAAACAACGCATCTGAGAGGGGGGCAGGTGGGATATGAGAGGTATGCACACATAGGGACAGGAAAGATACACGTCTTTAGTACCCTGCATGAAACTATATTGCACCCACCCAACTGACCTGGAGTGCAGAGTGAGTGCACACAGGTGTCAGCTGCCATGGAAGGGAGCACGTGAACTCCTTGAAAATAATCACTTGGAAGGGGGAAATGTAAGAGATGCACACCATAGGACCATGTATGTACAAACTAATGATAATGTGTGGGCATGGGGGACCACTGCTACTGCTGTGCATTGTAGGTGCTGACTGTGCATATCAAAATGACATTCAATTTGAATAGGGAGACTGTGCATACTGGGGAGGTGGGAATGGGCATGTGTACTGCATTGTAGCTACACAAATACATATGCACTGCTGGGTATGACTGTGCACCGCCTGTGGCACACCTGGCAGAGAACTGCCCATTGGGGGACTACAACCTACATGTCATGTGCACCAGGAGGAACATGTAATACAAGTGTAATGCAACATTTTCTCACGGTTTCAGCTATAAAATTTTGTGGATGTCAAACAGGGGCTTGACAAGGGATACCTAGAACAACTTAACCATCCCAAATGACAGAACTCATGGACGAACCCAGGCTGAAGTGTGTGGGCCTACTGATATGGGGACCATATGTAGGTACTTGCCACTAGTCACACCATTACTATCATTTGTGGTGAGGCCTCACCAAAAGCTTTCCATAACAGAGCAACAAGTAGTATCATTGAATATACCCATGCATAATCCACATGTCATAGGCATGTAAGAAGTAAAGTGTGATCTGGGTAGGATCACTGTATGGCACTAACTCATGCACCAGGGCCCAAAACTTGACAACCATAGGAGGTATGTACTCACACAAAGGCGTGGGCCTGAGTCACATGACGTGTGACACTCTGTAGATAAACAACTCTGATCGTGATGAAATGGAGAGAATGTCAGTGAGCTTAAACTACCCAGTAGGACAGTCCATCCCCTCAGAGTAGGTCCACAGTTCTTGTGAGAACAATGCAGAGATACTGCCATTTATAATGGAAATGCTGTGAAACCCTGCATCAATAGCCATGCTCAACAGGTTTACTACACATCACGTTGAACTGAGGGCCCCATTTAGGAGGAAATGACGCAGTGTGGTGCTGCAAGCCAGCTTGCTGCGTGGCACTGATCATTTTGCAAGTTCAGGGATGCATTGTATCTAAAGAAATACAATGCATCCCTGTACTTTCCGCAGCGCTGGTGCACAAACTGCTGCCTACAGCCAACACAAGCACCCTTGCCCAATGGTGCAAGGTTGACTGCCTTGCAGGGATGATTGCTTATGTGCAGAAAGGGACATCTTCCTGCACACAAACAATCATTAATGGAATCTTCCTCTTGCTAGCTGTGCTGCAGAATGCAGCACACTTAGAAAGAGGAAAAAACAGGGAGAAAAATGTTATTTCTCCCCATTGTGCCACTTTAATGCCACCCATGACCTGCTGTTTGAATGTAACGCAATCCCAGGCTTGTAAATCTTGGAATGCCTCAGATTCCTTTGAATTCCATGGGTGGTGTGTGAGAACATCGCCCTCAACACTCATGGAACAAACCTTTCACACAGTGTCATGAGTGAAAGAGGTCCATATTTACAAGGTCATCAAAAGTCATGCAAAGGGGCTTTGCATGGCCTTGTAAATATGGGCCGGCACTCTGCGCTACCAAGGCGTGAAAAACAATGACACTCTGGTTATGTAGTGTGCCGCTAGGGCCTAATAAATGAGATCCTGAAGGGCTACATATGAAACCTTGAATGTCAAACTGATTACTCATGTCAAGAGGTAGCAGAGATCACCGTTAATATATCTCTATCTCGTTGCAGAGGATAAACCCATACCTCCTGGCCAACTGACTGTCCTGAACCTTTCCGATGATGTGGAGCTACAGCTGCTATCCATACATCCTGACATGCTCCAGCAAATCCTGGGCACCATCCAGACACTATCTCCGGTCACAGGGAGGCTTGACAGTGTTGCGGGGTCTCCAGATGATTTGCACAACATCTAACATACACCCTGCCACCCCACCCAGAGCCCTGGACTCCCAGGACCCAGAATTTACATTCCAAGAGACTGCAGTTGGAGTCTAGCAGGAGCTGGGAGATCAGTTGCAGGTGGGGATGGAGACCATGGCAGGCACCCTAGAGTCAGTCCATAGGTGTTTCAATCTGAATAAAGACAACTCGGCCACCTTGTGAGAAACCTACTCTCTGCTCTGTGACCTCCAGCAGTCCCTGGCTGACACCTCTGGTGTCATGAGGCAGAAGCATGAGCAAATGTCCTGCCAAAGTGGCACCAGTGAGGTTGTCAACAAGCTGAGGGCAATCCAAAATGTCTTGGAGTCCATGGAGCAGAATCCGTACTCCATCATGGCCACCATAGGTGCCTACCACCATGAGGTTGCTGCTGTGTTGCAAAACCAACCGATCCTCCTTGCTTCTGTGCTGCCTTATGTGTTGACACAGCTGAGAGCTGCCATGGACATGGGATCTACATCTTCACCCCTGATGTGCGTGTGCCTCCCTCTACTTTAACACCTACAACAACCCTGTCATGGGAGGCACCACATACATCAGAGGAAGAAGATATGGAATACACATCTCTCACCAGAAAAAGGGCCCAGTAACATTTCTCTGTGGAACATACCTACTTTCTCCTTTGCTCTGTGCTTAAGATCACACCAATGTGCCAAACAACTGACACTGTCCTCAGTTTGACTCTCCCTCTGTTGACCTCTCTCATTTGTGGCCTGTCATTATTGCCAATCTATCCTAATGGCAATGCGGTCCTCCTCCTCACTGGAACACTCCTCTCCTACACAGCTCCCATGACATGTCCCTCCCCCACGGTCTCAGTCCGGACATCCAATGGCTTGATACATCTGTTGGGGCTGTTGTCTCATGAAATGTACATTCCATAATTTTGCACTTGTAAATAAAACCACTAACTACAACTTGTGGGTTGCACGTGTCTAAATCTACACCAATTTGAACATGTTGCATTGTGTTACATAGTATACTGACTACTTCTCAAATGGGACATGTGTGGATTGGAGCCAGGGATAAGGTCACATAGAGTGAGAGAAACATATTTGATGAATACGAAATGTATGTCGACTAGCAAGCAGTTTCTTAGTCTCCCAAGCATGCAGTGCAAGCCGATGTAACACACCACAGGTGGCTGGTCTAAGCATGGATATTAACAACCAAACAACATTGACGTGAGAACCAAATGATGCAAGTGTGAGTCTGTAAGAGGCAGGCATCAGTGTGTGAGAGAAAAAATCCTTTAATTAGGGTGAGTACAATAACAACATCCCACCAATGAATGTCTCATGACTTACCTACACAGATCGACTGTATATGAATACCTCTGCTGGGATGTGTATAAATTCACATCCAGATTGTCACATGCACTGCTCAACGATGTTTGTACATAGCTTATGTGATTCCATGGCCAACCTGAAAGGTACCTGCCCATTGGAAATTCACCTAGTCACACATGTAGACAAATACTGCCAGCAAGGGCATGTAACTAACATTACCTGAATTGACATGCTAACTCCTACACAGTACACCATGATGAAGACTAATAATAAAGCCTTAAATATATGTCACTAAAATACCTAAACTACAAAACCTAACTAACCTACTCTAACCTACACTATCTTATACAAATTATTACTTACTATCTTAACTTAACCTATCTCATCCTATACATTTAACTCCACAGTATAAACAACTACCCCCAACCCACTTAAAATGCGTCTTCAGACAAGGACAATGGTAACTACACCTATAAATGAACTAACTGAATGCCTAGGCCTAAACAAATATATATTTGCTTGTAATTTTTTATTAATTTCTTTGTTGTATTTTTCAGTTTTTATAAACACATACCTTACACATCAAAACCCATCTACTAAAAGCTCCTAATATAACCAAACCCCTAAAATGTACCCATCCATACTAAAAACTACAAAGTACTAAATCTAGCTTGCACTACACTCATTTGCCTGAGCTAGCTAAAAACATCTACAATAAAAACAACTGTCTACAAGGGGAAGGGAAAAACGGTCCATTTGGCTCATCCTTCCCCTCAGTGTCTCTGCACGGCCTGGTTGATTTCCTACAGCAGGATGAGAGTGCTGTCCATCTTGTGCTCCGGGCTGAAGACATGAAACTTCATGTCTGCAACT
Source organism: Pleurodeles waltl (assembly GCF_031143425.1). Taxonomy (NCBI): domain Eukaryota; kingdom Metazoa; phylum Chordata; class Amphibia; order Caudata; family Salamandridae; genus Pleurodeles; species Pleurodeles waltl. The sequence continues at coordinate 1,016,537,490 of NC_090444.1, forward strand.
TCCTTGCTCATGTCCTGTTCGAAGTCATGGGACAGTACTTGTGTTGGTGCATGAGAGACTGTTTGGGCTTTGTGACTACTGGTGGAGGTGAATGGTCCTGCTCTTGCAGACCCACCCTTGTCTGCACCCCGAGCCTTGCTGGTGGTAGCTGGTCCCATTGTAGGCACACCTTAGGGAAAGGCCCTCCAGGACTCTGATGCTTTTTCCTTCTTGACGGTCTTGCCCATATTCCTGAAGGTGTTGGGCACTTGCTTAATGTGCCTATAACATTCTTCCCTCGGCTGGTGCTGTTTCTTCTGGGATGGGTCATGTTCACTGTGTATTCATAAAGAAAACATGTTACATAAAAGTTAACTTGGTAAATGAACATCAACCATGTCATATAAATCCTATCTTCAGACATTACATGTTGCACTTTACATATCCCAAATACATCTTGAAGTTCGAAGTGCTCATACATCTGCACAATATCCAGCATCTCACAATTTACTATGGTCAAAGTACCAAGGATAAGCTAATATTGCATAATAGCAATGCACTGTCTTGAAACATCCAAGCACGGCCATGTCAACAATGGCTATGCTTAGCAACAATGCTGTTTTGTGACCATGGTGTGGCACACTCTTCATGTTGTATTGATCATCAGTGTCCCTTCTGCATCCTGCAATGCCCTTGATTCCATTGGCATCAGCAAAAGTAAGTTGAACGAGAAATGCAAGTTACAAGGTATTGTGTCAAAACATTGGGTGGCTAATATGGCAAGGGCATCTATCTGGACACATTACTACATAGAATCTACACAAGCCAGGTACCGTATGTGATAATGGAGGGTGGATAGCTCACTCACATCACACAGAGATGTTTGAAACAACTCCTATAGCACCTCCTGTTAGTACATGGTAGGCTGTGCCACGACTTCTTGCGTACTCCCCAAGCAACTGCGTGTGTACCACTATGCAGTCAATTGCCTGCACATAAGTGTCCAATATTCATGTCACCTTGCTGTACACCAACCCTCTGCACAACAATTTGATGTGTGTGTGCATGCATGCCCTACATCTCACCTGTACATTGGTCTTGGGATGGCAATGGCTAATGCTGTTCCTAGTATGATCCTGTTTGTAGTGCATTTTGGAGACTACAATGGTCAGCACCATCTGAAGATGGATTGGACATTGGCATGTTTCATGACAATGCTGTGCAGACATTCCTCTGGTCCAACACACATTGCATTATCTGAGAAGATGACAAGGGATAGCAAAATTGATCCATCCAACATAGATTATGGGGCAAGATGCCACATGAGTCGACAATTCAACTGCAGTCCGAAGTGTGGAATTCTGACCGCTGTCTTGCTACACATAGAGCCTTATTCACAAGTCCCTCAGTCCTGAAAGAACATAATTTTCTGTGATGGTCCTGTGGCACACACAACAGAAACATAATTTGAAAACGACATGATACCACCCTGCATGACTTGTTGGGACCCTGCATTTCTGGCACATGTCCTTACTGTCATTACTGTGTTGTGATTCATCCCTCCTGTTGGGGCTAGCCATAAACATTGACATTGATTGCACTGTGAGTAACAACAGCATATCTGTGCATCTGAAATGCATTTGTTAGGTATACCATCCCCTGCCATGTTCACCTATGAATCCACCACCACATATGTTCACAGATCCTGGCACTGTGGGCATTGCGCTTTGGTCATACCAGCAAACATGTGGCCCCTCGGTGCTAGCAATCAGATCCTCCTTGACTTTAGTCAGAGGTAACTCCACATCCAGAAACAACCTCTACCTTCCTATCCATATGTATGTGTAACATATGGAGTTGATTTGGAATACATGCACTTTGAACATGGCATTGCACACAGCATACAACGTCACACACAATCCTTGCACTACCCGTTAGACATATAGGATGACACTTATTGGTAGCACCAGGGTCACAAAAGCTGCCAACCTCTCCAGTGATGTAAGGCTTGGGTCATAAAACCAGCGCTGATTCCTCCGCCAGCAGCAGCAGCTGCAAACCTTTAACAATAAAACAATAATAAGCTATGTTTATTATCCTTATATTGTAAAAGGGGAGGGCCATGGACATGACAGGGACTTGTGGCCCTGCCCTGAGTCAAAACTTAGTGAATGAGGCCCTATGGCCACAAGACATCTACATGCAAGTGAAATCCAAAGAATAATTCACAAAGTATGTGTACTTACCAACAGCTCCACTGACTCCCATTCTGAGGTAGTTGAGGAGATCACATTCCCTTCTGATAATGTCGGCCCAGGGATGACTCAGCTGGTGGGTAGTCCGCTCCACCTCAAATATCCACTGCATGTGGAAGCAGACCTCTCTCACCACAGCTTGCATGCCTCCATCTTATACCCTTGTGTAACAGGTCCTCCCATGGCCACCATGTTTGGCAGGTAGTGCGTCACCAGCCAGAGGAATCCGCCAAACTCCTGGGCACTCATGTTTTTTGTCCTTGCGTTACCCGACATGTCCCACGCCAAACACACAATGAACAACCCATGGAAAGAAACCCCAAACCACCCCCAGCTACACGTAAGAACTATCATATCCCAAAGACGAACACCTGACAATACACAGTACATTGCAATACAAAACACGAATACAAAGAACAATTGAGTCGTGAAGGACACAACAGAAACAGCAGACAGCACAACAGCCTCCAAAACAAGCAATCCTCTCTCCACCAACACTACAGCACAACCTCTCCCAAGCAGAGATACAAGGACTGTGAGTTGAAGAGAACATGATAGTAACATCACAGTTCCCGGATTGCATCATGGCTGACCCATTGCATCACTTCCTGGGTGGTACAGCATGTTTTCAGCGATCTTTCAGTTTTTTTACACTTCAGGACAATGCATGGATTCCACAGAAGGTATGACAAAGCACCATAAGGAAATTCTGACATGTTGGGAAGGAAGCGTCATTTTTGGCTGAGGTGATGGCTGAAAAAACCACGTATTGGGCTTGTGTATCTATTTTTTTGACGCAATTAGAAAAATATGTAAATTTATGTACAGTGTGATGTGGAATGCTTGTAAAAAGTAATATGGTTTCCTGTGTTGCTTGTGAATAGTTGGGTTTACCTGCTTCCTGTCTTTCTATGTGTCCAGTGTGTGTTGGGAGTGCACATATGTGAAAGTGCATGCATTACTAGGATCAGACTACGCATAGGGCACAATCCCTATGTTTGTGTAACGGCACAGCTTAGAATGGTTTACCCATGTGGCAACTATGTATTGACACCTGATTTCATTGCTTAGAATGCCCCCAGGGATGTCATAAAGTTGCCCTGCAATGGGGATAGCAGACCCACATCTAGGACAGCACAGACGTCTGCCAATCGGTGCTATGTCTCAAGGCGCAGGCAGCAGGCTGTCAGGCAACTTGTTGGGCAGGGGTACAGTCTCCTTTGCAGGCACCTGTTGTGATAGCTTGGACACACATGTAAAGGAATGTATGGATGGTGCCTTATGCCCACGTTCCCCCATCCCGGGGGGCTCCCATCAGGGGACGCACTGCCAGTGCACCTCCAAAGATTGACTTTTCCCTGGTCCCAAATCTTGCATACAGTCCAAATCAGAGTGGGGTTCTAAATGAAAGGTGCCCACACACCCATGCTCAAGAGGGTGCCCCCTCTGTTGATGTCACAGCCACTGTCAGTCTCCCTACACCACAGCTTTGTCATGAATGTCAGCACATACATGAGCAGCACCTTTTGGTATTTCCGTGGACAACAGGGAAACACAAAGTGTGTGCAAAGGGCCATTGTGCACCTGCAGTACTTATACCACACAGAACTTGGTGTGGCTACTGTTCAACTTAAGGTACGATTTCTGAATAGGGTAGCATGTGAAGGTGCCCTGACTGCTCCATTTTACATGATTTGTGGTACACATGATTTCCACTCATGCTGATGGTGCAATGTTACTACACAATGCCTGCCTTTGCATGACCTCAGACATACTAAAGACAGCAAGGCAGCGTACATCAAACCATTACTACACTCTGCATCAAGGTGGTGTTGCTTGTGCATAGCAGTGGGTGTACACATGTAATACCCATGTAGCTTAACACAGTAACAGGTAATGGGACTCACGTGGACCAGCCTCAGTCCCAAACTTGTTAGACATTCCCAGGAGAGCATAAACAAGGATGTATCAATTGATGTGACCGTGGCCTACCTGTTTCAATGTGTCCTGTATTATGTAGCTCACATTGGCCATGTTGGACTGGGCCATGGATGGTACATGTGCATGAAGGTGTTCAGTAAACTGTGAGGCAAAATGACAGCAGATCATGTGGGTATGTGAGCCTCTTCTACAGCCCCATGTTGACATCTACATGTTTATATTTATCATCCAGGTTATTCATGTGGTTTGTCCAGCAATGATGCACCAACAATGCCCCTTCAATAAACCCATTACACTGAGTGACATTTGTGTGAGCCTCTTGGGGTGCATTCAGTTACTCCATAGCTACGAGTCTATGAGGAGCCACACTGCTGGACTTTGAATGGCCTCATGGATATTCTTGAGAGGCTTGTACCACCAGATGGTCCATGGGAGGTGTGACTCCAGCATTATCGGCCTGTGTTACCTAGGCTCATATCTGTATGACTTGCCATCCAAGGAGAGGTCACTTACAACCTGGGATTTGGTTTACCTGAGAGGAAGTCTTATTTTTTCTTTCTGTATATACAAAAAAGTATAAATATGGGCCTTTGTGTAAAGTATTTGTACACACACACACACACTCACACACGTACACACACACACACACAGTAACACAGTGAGAATACCACAAAGGTACTCCACATCAGTTTAGAAGCCAGTCATGCTCCTTTGGCTTCCAGGTGTGCAGCAATTGGGCTTAAGCATCGTCCCCCATGGGCATGTGAATTTCCTAAGAACTGTTAGTGCATGGCTTAGTGCCCAGGGCTGCTCCCTTTGTGTTGCGTCTGCCAACGGTAGTGGTGTTGCATGCACTGAACATGTGTTTCTTCTGTCTCCCCCCCCCATTTTGTTTTGTCACCCTGTTCTTGCATGCATTAGCATCATCTGGTGGAGGAGCAGAAGTACCGGAGCAGGAGGGAGCTGCATCCCACATGGCCCTGGAGGGTGAAGCAACGGAGTCTGAAGCCACCAGTGGGACGGAGGGCGAGGGGTGCTCCACGACGGGGACAGGAGCATACACCAGCGACTCCTCCTCTGATGGGAGCTCCCTTGCGGAGGCGGGCACCTCTGTGCCCACCACATCAACAGGTACAGCCGCCACCCCCCCTCCCAGCACTGCCCTCCCAGCAGCCCCTCAGCGTGAGTCCTGTGCTCGCTCACCCAGGAGGGTGGGCACCTCGTTCGCCCCAGGCACCTCAGCCCCTGCCCCAGTCAGCCCTGCTGCCCTCAGTGATGAGGCTATTGACCTCCTGAGATCCCTCACTGTTGGGCAATCTACCATTTTGAATGCCATCCAGGATGGTGAGAGGCATTTGCAACAAACAAATTCATACCTGGAGGGCATTCATTCTGGGCAGGCGGCCCAACAGAGAGCATTTCAGGCTCTGGCCTCAGCACTGATGGCAGCCATTGTCCCTGTGTCCAGCCTCCCCCTTCAACTTCCTCCACCCAGACCCAATCCCCTGTACCTCACCCTATCGCAAGCACGCCATCAGACCAGCATGCACACTCATCAACACACAAGAGTGGACATGGCAAACATAAGCACCACAGGTGCTGACACATGCACCACTGCCAGCACCTCCGCCACAGGCACGTCGCAAGCACCGCCACCAGCCCCACTACGCGCTCAGACAGTGCCAACACATCTGACATGGCTACCATCCCCAGTGGGCAGCCGTCCAAGGCTGGAGGAGACTTCCTGACCCTCCCTAGCTTCCATGAGGCATGACTCTCATCACTGTTTGCACCTTCAGGTGGCAGGCGAAGCCGCAGCAGGGTGGGGTATGTCTCTGCCTCCATGGCGTTTCATGCTACCTGTTCCTAGGCAATCTCGTGGCACACACACCCATGTGAGATAATGGGACCAGCCACACTGCATGTGAAGCATTCTGGGCACCAAGCCCCCTCCAGAACCAGTGGAGAGATACCTCCACTAACTCAGTCCTTGGCAGGATGAAGCACTCTGGGTACAAAGCCCCCTACAGAACCAGTAGAGACTGACATCCACTACCTCAGTCCTTGGCAGGATGAAGCACTCTGGGCACCAAGTCCCCTCCAGAACCAGTGGAGATTGACATCCACAACCTCAGTCCTTGGCAGGATGAAGCACTCTTGGCACAAAGCCCCCTCCAGAACCAGTGGAGATTGACATCCACTGCTTCAGTCCTTGGCAGGATGAAGCACTCTGGGCTCAAAGCCCCCTCCAGAACCAGTGGAGACGGTTATCCACTACCTCAGTCCTTGGCAGGATGAAGCACTCTGGGCACAAAGCCCCCTCCAGAACCAGAGGAGACTGTTATCCACTACATCAGTCCTTGGCAAGATGAAGCACTCTGGGCACAAAGCCCCCTCCAGAACCAGTGGAGACTGTTATCCACTTGAGAGACTGTGGCTTAGCACTCCCCAGGATAAAGCAGTGGGCAAACCACCCACCGGAAAGACTTTGAGAGACTGTAGCTTTGCACTCCCCAGGATTAAGCTGTGGGCAAACCACCCACTAGAAAGACTTGAGAGACTGTGGCTTTGCACACCCCAGGATACAGCATTGGGCATGGAGCCCCCTCGTGCAGCAGTGATGTTGTGTGTTCATCCGGCTGAGGTGCCCCCCTCCCCCTGAGGTGCCTGTTTAATTTCGATCTGATGCCCCTGCAGTGTTCTCTCCGTTTTGAGTCAGGTATCTTGTGTGGGCTTTGCCCATGCATTTTGGGACCACTGGTCCACGTACAATGATTGGAACACTATCCGGACTTGTGTAGTTGGTGTACATATTTGTATATACTGATTTTAGAAATTGCACTATCTGATTTTTCTTGATTACACTTGTTACAATCATTTCCTTTTGTCCTTGCGTTCTTCCAGGGGGTGAGGGGGTGTATATATAATGTTGCTGCATGTATTTGTGTGTATGGTGTTGTGGGTGACAGTGGGGGTGGGGTATTGCGTGTGTGTGTCACTCTCTTTTCCCTCCCCCCGTGTTGTAGATGCAGTACTCACCGTGGTCGTCGACGGCGTCTCTCCTGCTCCTGATACAGAAAGAGGAAGACCAGCATGAGCAGGACCTGTCACTCGGGCTCCATGGCGTCCTGGTTCCTCATTGGGTGTCGAGAGGTGAGTGGTTTCCCTTCTGTGTACTGTTTTTGCCGTGATTTTGATAGCGTTGGTTCTGCCCCAGAAAAGGTGGCGGACAGGCATGTTGTAATACAGTGAGCGGAACCTTGTGTTCCACCTGTCTGTTGGCGGTTACCACCACAGTGTTTGTTGCTACCGCCGTGGCTGTCAGAGTGTTAAAGTGGCTGTATATGTTGGCGGTTTCCGCCATGGTCGTGATTCCATTTTTTTTTCTGCCGGCCTGTTGCCGGTATTACTGCTGCTTTAACACGACCACCAGGATTGTAATGAGGGCCTACATCTTAGTATAGCTCTTAGAAACACAATAGCTCCAACTGGGGCTATCACGGCATTTTGACCAAATCATGCCCAAAAGTCTGATGCCACTCTTGAAGGAGTGCAGGCCGATCATGGAGTTACATGGACACCAGGAACAGTAACTTGGAAAACAATGAGGAAACAAAGACGTTGCATGGAGTTGGAGAGGTGAGGCATCACTGGAGCTGGTATGGCGTAGGTTCCTTACTGCCACTGGGGAAGTGAGGCATCAGTTCCTTACTACTAGGCCGTAGAGGTGAGGTGTGGGTTTCTTACGGTTGCAGGGGAGGTGATGTGGCATTGGTTGCAAGGCGTTGGTTCCTTATGACAATGCAGGGTTAATGGATCCAGCAGGTCAACAAGTGAGGCGTTAACTTCATGTTGTTACGATCACACCACACGCCACAGGTGCTGTGGTGGAATCAGGTACCACAGACGTCGGTGACACGACACTCGGGACTCATGCTATGGCGGGACTTCAGGGGCACTGCAGCGGAGTCGGCCTGTGTTGCAGGACGTGGTCATTGCACTCTGCCGGGACCACACCTCCGGTGAAGACAGCAGTCAGAGCACAGCATCGCTTCCGAAGTGGCCCTGGAGTTGATGTGCTTAGTTTCTTCTTAGTTGCACCAGAGTTCACTTCCAAGGGCCCAGGATCTGGATTTGGCACCACTTGGCATGTTAGGACTCTCAGCAAAAGAACCCACGTGCTGGCAGGTGAAGTCTTAGATGTCCCTGAGACCTCTTAACAGGACGCAAGCTCAGTTCAAGCCCTTGGAAAACCTTGGGAAGCAGAATGTAGAAAGCAAAGTCCAGTCCTTTCACTTCCAGGACAGAAGCAGCAAGAAGCAGGCTAGCACAATAAAGCAATGGGCAGAGTGGCAGTCCCTTGTACAACATCGAGCTCTTCTTTCTGGCAGAATGTCCTCTGTCCAGAAGTGTTCTAACTATGGGGTCAGAGGTCCAGTACTGATACCCATTTCTGTTGTTGAACTAGGCAAACTTCAAGGAAAAGTCTTTGTAGTGCACAAGACCATGCCTTTTCCTGTCCCGACCCTCAACACACTCCAGGGGTTTGGAGACTGTTTTGTGGGAGAACAGACACATCCTTATTCAGGTGCAAGTGTCAGATCCTCCCACTACTCTAGCTCAGGAAGACCCATCAGCCTGGTGATGAGCCAACAGGATATGTAGGGTACACCTCAGATCCCTTTGTGTGACTTCCTAGAGTGAATGCACAAACAGCCCAGCTGTGATCCTGACCCAGATAGGTACTCAACAGACAGACAGAGACACAGAGGGGCATATTTATACTCCGTTTGCGCCGAATTAGCGTCGTTTTTTTCGACGCAAATTCGGCGCAAAACTAACGCCATATTTATACTTTGGCGCTAGACGCGTCTAGCGCCAAAGTATGAGTAAAGAGCGTCATTTTTTAGCGTGAACGCCTTCCTTGCGTTAATGAGATGCAAGGTAGGCGTTCCCGTCCCAAAAAATGACTGCGACGCAAATGCGTCGTATTTATACTCCCGGGCAAAAATCACGCCCGGGAGTTGGCGGGCCGAAAACCCCGCATTTGCGCCACTTTTTAACGCCTGGGTCAGGGCAGGCGTTAAGGGACCTGTGGGCTCAAAATGAGCCCACAGCTGCCCTCCCATGCCCCCAGGGACCCCCCCTGCCACCATTGCCCACCCCAGGAGGACACCCAAGGATGCAGGGACCCACCCCAGGGACATTCAGGTAAGTTCAGGTAAGTATAATTTTTTTTTTTTTATATAATTTTTTTGGCATAGGGGGGCCTGATTTGTGCCCCCCCTACATGCCACAATGCCCAATGACCATGCCCTGGGGACAGAAGTCCCCTGGGCATGGCCATTGGGCAAGGGGGCATGACTCCTGTCTTTACTAAGACAGGAGTCATGTAAATGGCGTCTGGGCGTCGTTTAAAATGGCGAATCGGGTTAAGACGATTTTTTAGCGTCAACCTGACTTGCGCCATTTTTAAGACGCCCTAACGCCATTTTTCCCTACGCCGGCGCTGCCTGGTGTACGTGGTTTTTTTCCACGCACACCAGGCAGCGTCGGTCTGCTTGCGCCGGCTAAAGCCATTCAATAAATATGGCGCATGCATGGCGCTTCAGAATGGCGTTAGCCGGCGCAAAATTTTTTGACGCTAAACTGCGTTAGCGCAGTTTAGCGTCAAAAAGTATAAATACGGGCCAGAATGGTTAAGCAAGAAAATGCCCTCTTTCGAAAAGTGACATTTTCAAACCTACAATTCAAAAACCAACTTCACCAAAGGATGTATTTTTAAATTGTGAGTTTAGAGACCCCAAACTCCACATCTCTAGTTGCTCCCAATGGAAAATTACACTTGAATAATATTTCAAGGCAATTCCCCATCTTACCTTATGGGAGAAATACTGCACCCTGCCCATGGTGCTTGCTTGGGCCTACCTTAGGGGTAACTTACAGGTAGTAAAATGGACGGTTTGAGCCTGGCAAGTGGGTGCACTTGACAGGTCAACATGGCAGTTTAAAACTGCACACACAGACACTGTAGTGGCAGGTATGAGTCATGATTATATGGCTACTCATGTGGATGGCACAATCAGTGCAGCAGGCCCCCTAGTAGCATTTGGCTAACATGCCCTGGCCATACCTAGTGCACTTAATAGGGACTTACTAGTAAATCAAATAGGCAAATCATGGATAAACCAATAACTACTACAATTTAACCAGGAACTACTTGCACTTTAACACTGGTCAGTAGTGGTAAAGTGCCCAGAGTCCTAAGTCCAGCAAAAATAAAATTCAGCACAGGATCAAAACAGGAGGTCAGAAGCAAAAAGACAGGGGAAAACATGCCAAGAGCTGACAAGTTCAACAGTGTGTTTGTGAGGAGTACTCACCCACTGCTGCAAACTATGGGGCATATATATCAGTCCTGATGCACACTTTTCTTGCGTCCCACTGCGCCCCCTAATGACACCATGGTTGCACAGTATTTACAATACGGCGCACTATGGCGGTAGTTACCACAGGAGCACCAACATTTTTGGCGCTGTTGTGGCTCTTTGCTGCACTAGCGCCAAAAAATTTGATGCTAGTGCAGCAAAGCTCAAGGAGGCCGATAGGACAATGTAGGAGCGTCACTTGACGGAAAAAATGGCACAGTGAAATCTTGTCAATTGCACTGCACCATTTATTCGGGCCTCCCTGTGGGGAATGCCCCACTGCATACATTACGCCTGGCACATGCATAATGTGGCGCATGGGGTCACAAAGTGGTGCAATGCATGCATTGGCCACTTTGCAAATAAGGCACGGGAGAATGGCCTCCTTAAATCTGCCCTAGTTTAAAAAAATGACGCCAGGGTGGTGCAAGGTGGCAGAAGGGGCTTGTAAATATGGCCCTATATCCTTTGAAGGCCTGGGCAGAGTTTGTGTAGCAGCACTACATGCAGTGATGCAGAGGCCCAAAAAAACTTTGTTGCGCTACCCAGAGTTCCACTAGTGGGTGGAGTTTTATGCTGCGCCCATTTGCATGACGTTTAACGTCAGTGGCAACGCGAAGTTGTACCTCGTGTTGGAATTCTCATGTGAATGGCACCAACCAGTTCGCATGGGCATGGCTACTTCTTTTTTTTGCTAGTTATGGTGCTGGGGCCTACTTTTATCCTCTCTATATCTCTCCCATCCCCCACTTCTAAAACCTTTTTCTCCTACTTTTGTTTTATTATATTACCTTTTCTTTTTCTCTTTTTATATTTTAAAACTTTTCTCCTAATTGTTTTGAGTTTTTTGCGACTATTTGAATTTTTCTTTTTTTTCTGTACTTTTATTTACTTCCTTTTTCCTAATCCTTTCTTCCTTATCTCTTCCCCTAAATTCCCAGCGCCATGGCACAACAGGGGAGCGCAGGGCCAGTATCTGCCAGCTGCCTTCCTTGTGAAAAGCAGCGACGTCAAGGGGTGCAGCCCCATGCCATATTTTCAGAGGTGGAGGTGGCTGCTCCGATGTTTCATGTGTAGCTCCACCGCCCCTCCACCTTGGCAGGAGACAGCAAGCCCGGTTCTGGGTACGGCCTCCGAGAGCGCCAGCCGCGGTCGGGCTGTGCACTGCAGCTCTGGGGTGTGGTGCACCCAGCAACTGCTGACGCATCCTGGATTGGGAGACGGACCTGCTTCACATGCTAGGCATTATTTGTGCTCTATGCTAATAGTTTCTTTCCAAATACCAAGATTTCTGCTTAGTAACATGCAGGTAAGTTACTTTTATGTTACAAATATAATATTGTGTTGTCGTCATCTAGACAGCTGCTCAGCACTACCTAATTGTACTTCTTTTTGGAGCTTGCTTGGGCTGATTAGGAAGTAATGCAGAGAGTCCACTTGAATCTTGTATCCTGTCAAAGATAATCATTGTCAATATATTAGTATTAGTGATTTTGCATGTTCTCTCACTTCTTTGTGCCTTTTTTTTTGTACTTTGTACAGTGCCAATTGGCAAGCATGTTCCGAGGGATCCAAAACCGGTTGAATATGAGAACCCACGTAAGTGATTCTAAAGAGAAAAGAAAATCTTGAAGCTGATTTCTCAATATTTGAGTGATAATGTGATCTGTATAATAATTGGAAGAGAAACTTGCGAAAGAACTTGATGATTTGCCAAATGTTCAGTCTTTATTAATTGGTTCATAGATACATTTGAAGATGATTGGAGAATGTAGAACAAAGCAACAGCCATTCATTGGTTCATAGATACTTTTGAGTATAATTGGCGAATGTAGATCAATAACACAGCTGACACATATTTCACCCTCTATGGTGAATCCACCTAGGGCTTTCTCATGGCTGTAATCAATTGAAAATAGGCAAATTAGAGGTCTAAATAGACCAATAAAATAGACCAATTACAAATAGGTGAGTTAGGGACATGCATTGTGACATGCAAGGCTGTAACCAGTCCGTGCCTTTATTCCTAGATTTAGCGTGATATAGGTGATGGTTAAAAGTAAGACGGAAGGTCTGAAAATACCCAAGAAGAACCGTTATTTAGAGGTATAATAATGTTACATAACATCTGTTAACAGAAGGAAAAAGAGAGGACATGGTGACTCCCTATTAACCTAAGTTAGTTAGTCCACGTGTAACTGATAGTAATTACTAGACAGCTCGTGAAGAAGATATGTAAGTTACGGTGCTGGCACATCAATGCAAAGGTGCAAGGTGAGTTAAGAAATCTTCTCAAAGTTACTTAAGCATGCTCTTTAGAAGGTTCAAGATACTATCAAGAAACAGAAGGGTCATACCATTACAGTATTTATGTTAATGCAGCATATCTTGTAATCAACGGTCTAGATATTAAAAGAAAACATTAAAACAAAAAATATCTTTCAAGAGACTGGAACAGAGAGAGTGGTCACAAGTTGTGATGTCAAGAACAAAGTAAGGAAAAGTAACATCATTACAGGGAATCTAATGATGGTGCTTGAAATGGTATAAATGTTATTCATGAAATTATTCTAAAGGAGGTTGTTGGAATATGGTATATTGACTTTGATACAGGAGCAATTTGGTAAATCCGATATTTAATTTGTGGGGTAGCCCATAATTCTCTTGCAAAGTTTAAGGTCAAAATATAAAGTAAAAAAAGTGAGAATCTCCGTGCCTAATGTGATAAAATCCCTGAAATTAAGGTGGGGAGCTTACCCAAATACCGGTAGATAGTACGATGAAGAGAGAACCGGCAGCAGTTTGCCGTGTTCGTGTCTTAGTCGGTCGCCATCTTGAAAAGGTTACTATAAGCTTATGCGTGCTTTTAAGTGTGAAACATCCACTAGCTCAGTCCTTCTTTTCTTTTTAGTGCCCTAGTTGTTAAAATATCGAAAAGCGACAGGCGCCATATTGGAAAGCGCCGAGAACCCCGAAATGAATACAATTAAAAGTAGTCCTTCTAACAATTTAGTCAAACAAAACAGAAACAAAAGCGGTCAATAAGTCATAGTTGGAATGGGGGGGCACCCCGGGGCAGAGGTGTATTTAATTGGTGTTTTATTACGTTAAGTGAAATAGTACTTCGTCCCGGAAGATGGGAGGCAAAGGTACGGGCAAAATTGTATTAATTCGGTACCTATTTAAGGAAATCCTTCGGGAAAAGTAAACCCTTAAATTTCAAAAGTGGTTTGAAAAATAGGGATCATCTTGTCAAAGTTAGTAATTCACTTATAAACAAGATGAATATATTGAGAAGGAGAAGATGTAAAGTATAGTCATAGGGAATAATGGTAAATATGAAGTGATAGAGTGTCAAAGGGCTTCTACCATAAAGTCTGTGGAAGGTGTGAAGATAAGCAGAAGCAAGTAGGAAAATAGAATTTCATGCAAATTCCTTATCAAGATTCCAAACAAATAAGTACTGTATAAAAAGGTGTGATTCCATTGAGAACCAAAGTTACTATATATAAGTGACATAGAGACAATCATGTGTAATACAATAGGTAAAGTCAAAGTTGACAGGCTTGGTAGCGGGGTATGTCTTACTATATAGTTTTGGTAAAGAATACACTCGTGAATACTACAGAGATCTGATAAGTGAAATACTGTCAGACTGTAGGGTGGATCTGAATCAAATAGAAAGATTGTAGTAACAAGTGCAAATAGCATGGAAAAACTATAATTGATACAATGAATATTGTCAAGTTGTCAGTCTTGTTCCATAAGGAGAATCTTTTTCTGTAATTGGACGTGACACTGCAAGCTCCCGATATTTATTCATGCAGCCAAAAGTGCCATTCTGGGTCTTTGTTAAGTCCTCTTCGTACTGTGTCATATCGGATGATGAGGCAGCTTTCATTTTGGCCTAGTTGGAGTTCCAGATTGCCACCTCTGGGGTGAGGTTTCAATTGTAGGAGGCCACAGAAAATGAATGTACGGTCATTTGGATGATGTTCAAGGAAGTGTTCCACCAGGGGCAGTTTGGTGTCATTTTGTTGTATATTGCAGTAGTGTTCTTGTATCCGAATCTTCCATGCACGGATCGTGCTCCCAATATAAGTTTTTTTGCAGGGACAATTAATCATATAGACTGTATTAGTGCTGCCACAATTGATGAAATCTCGAATCATAAAAGACTGATCATTGATCAAAACAGATTTGGATTTTGAGAGACAAGTTTACAAATTGAGCACTTTGTGCAGCTGTAAAAACCTTTAGGTTGTGATATGGCACTTTGTTTGGAAGGTGAGTCAGAGTAGAAAGAGGAACAAAGTTTGTCTTTGAGATTTGGTGCTCTTCTGAAACCCATTTAGGGATAAGACGAAATATAGTAATGAATGTCAGGTTGTATTTTTCTTTTAGAAAAAAAACAGTAGGGGAAGGCATTTATGGCATCTAAATTGTGTGTTTTTTTTTTTCTAGCCACACCGACCACCAGTGGTGGAGCCTGCAGCGCCAGTGCCGACTCAGCTACGGAAAAGATAAGGGGGGAGCTCTACAGTGGCGGTGACGGGTGGTGGTAAGTCATATTGCTTCCTTATTGACAATTAGCAATATAGTCACTACAAGGGTGTACTAGTGTAGTTTACTCACTTGTCAACACCCTGCTTTTGCAGATGCAACAGGAATTAAATAAGTATTGGGCTCTTCTATTTGCAACTCAGCAGGCTAGGGTTTATAAAATGAACTTGAACTCTGTGTTTAGGAAAATTGAAAAAAGGATGGAAGTAGAATGGATGGGTAAAATATTATATGAGTGGAATGGATGTGGGTGTGGGTGCATAATACTAATCATATAGGTGGGTGATGAGGAGGATGATAGGATGCATGGGTGGTTGAAGGATGAATGAAAGGGTATACAGGTGAACAATGCAAGTCCAGGTGGGTGAAAGGGTATGGGTGAAAGGATTTCACGCCTGGATGGGTGAACGTACTCCTCGTTTGGGTTAGATCTCTTGGATGGGTGAATGGGTGAAAGGATGAATGAGTGGTTATTGGCTAAATGTATGTTGGCGAAAGGTTAGTAGAGAGCCATGTTTGGAATTTGGGAAATGCCAAAGGGCTGGATGAGAGACTGTTAACCTTAGCTGAAAGGATGTGTATCAAGGCCAAGGGTGAAGAAGAATAAGAGTACTAGAAAAAGACATTTGCAATGATGATGAATAAATAAATGCCTGGAATTAAGAAACAAGGGAGCTCTACCAGATAGGGGCACTCTGCCCACCTACTTTACTTGCTTGGAATGGATTTTATCAAAGGTGTGATGCAAAGGTTTGGATGGAGTTTCAGAATATTCCCTTGACTCACAGTATTTTTCAAGTGAGGGGGGTAATAATATGTATCCCAGCATCCATTAATCACCACCTTCCTTCTTCGCTGTGACCTTTCACCAGTACCACCAATGATGACCTAACAGCTGCATGGTTCAATTCGGAAAAATTGACACTGCCATGTTTGTTGTGCAATGTGTGTCTGTCAGCTTAAGTTAAGTTAATGTGTCAAACACTTTTCAATGCATGGCAATGCTAAAAGAAAGGTGTGTTTCCCAGTTTCCTCCCTGTGCCCACTTTCTCAGTCACTTTCTAGTACTTCACTCCATTAATCTTTCTTAAGTTCTGTCCCAGACTTCAGAATAATTTGGGAAAATCAATCTTTGGTTGCGTCACATTTTTCAAGCCAAGTGATAAATATAATTCATTATGGATTCCATAACGGAATTAACCTTAGTTCTAATTTTTCCCTTTCAACATTTGCCAGTCACAGTGAGTCACACTACAAGCCAAGCCTTAGGCACATCATGATGATGATGAGGAATTGATTGATATATAAAGTGTGTACTCTACCTACCCATCTTAATCAACTCTGCCTTATGCTGCAATTGAGTATGTTAAGAAGATTTCTTTCTTTACTGCAAACTAAGCAAATGTATATATTTATGCAAAAAAGTAGTTAATACAATGTGTGATGGACGAGGAGTTAGAGGATAGTGAGTAAAGTGGTTCATAAGTAAGTGCCTTGATTTTCCTGAATGTGATAGTCTGTGATGATGCGAATGTGCCACATACAATCTAAATCCCATTCCTTAATCCTTTCCCTCTACTGTAGTGCATCGCCTCTTCCACTGCCGACTTTTGGCAGACAGGATATCTGCATGATTGATTATATTATGTGCTGTGTTTCGTTCTTAGTATTCATTGGCCTTGTAGTCCAGGAACAAAGAAGCACAAGGCCATTGGAATAAAATAATTTTCTAGTACCGCTGCCCCAGCTGCAGACAGTAACGAGTATGACTGTGGTGCCAGTTGAGCTAGCAATGCCACCATTATTTAGCACAACAGTAGAGAAAAGAATACTTGTACTCCATTGTGCATATTATGGCTGTGACAGTTATCACTTTCAAATTAAATGGCCTGAGGTGACCACCAAATATACTGCTACTGTGCCACTACACCTCATGATTTTAAACAAGTGCTTTTTTTCAGAGCATTATTTACAATTTCTCTTTTTTTTTCTTGATATAGCTATTCCTGCTGTTCCACCATCACGTCAGTAATTTGCAGCCCGGCTGTGGTGGACAAAGCTGCAGACCATATAGGCTGAGCACCAGTGACTGGTGGTCCTCAAGGAAGAGGAGGAGGAGGCTGCTACATGTACTCAGGACCCCAGCCAGGCCCAAGTGCCTCCAGCCAAGGGACACCTACACCACAATGCCAGGGCAGCCGCCTGCTGTCACTTCATTCCTGCTGCCCCCCCCCAAGACTGTCTTCCTCTTTTATTTTGGTTGATGGGACTTGTTGTGGGTGGAGAGGGTGGCTATGGATTTTTGCTAGACTTCTCTTTTTATGATTTTAAACAGTGCCATGGACAATTGGACATATTATTTCTGTATGGACATTCTTTTGGAAAAGGGACAATTGTTTGGGGATAGGAGTGGGTACATTGTGGGTGGAAGGGATGGGCATTTATTTATTATTATTTTTGTTAGGGACGGGGTTAAATAAATAGTTATGTATAATTCTTTATGCCTAAAATCTTTTTTTGTGGTGTTTTACTTCGCACTGCTGCATTCCTTTTAGCACAGCATGTTTTACAAATCTCCTGATAGTGTATAAGAATTATTTATGCAGTTAGGTAACCTTGTCCCAATACCCTTCGGGTCTCTGCAGTGCATTCTTCAAAATGTGATACATAGGAGTTGGGTGGAGAGATTATCCATTTCCAATCATATTGCCTAAACTTAAGGTACACCAATGCTCCATAATTATATTATCTGAATGGATGAACCGAGGGCTGCATGGTTTCTCAAGGTATCATGGTGGTGTAATAGTAGCATGCTAGCGTACTAACAGTGAAAGCATCAGAAGTGAGGTCCCACTCCACCTAGGTGAACTGAAATGAAGATCCTGCACACTGATTTGTGATTTGAAGTTGCTTCTACCACATCTGCCCCACAAAGTGTGAGATTAATCGATGGGTTAGATTATGAATTAACACCTCAATCAATCACACAGCCTGGGGGAAGAGGGTTAGGGATCTGATGAATGAATGGGGAAGGGATTTTGGGAAAGGTGTGACAAAATAACAAACACAACACAAACACAATATTCACCTAGGAAATTAT
This sequence comes from Pleurodeles waltl, assembly GCF_031143425.1. Classification (NCBI taxonomy): domain Eukaryota; kingdom Metazoa; phylum Chordata; class Amphibia; order Caudata; family Salamandridae; genus Pleurodeles; species Pleurodeles waltl. The sequence goes on from NC_090444.1 coordinate 1,016,555,756, forward strand.
TATCAACCTATTGTGGGAGGAATAGAAAAAGAAAAACATGAATATGTATGGCACAGATAACTTAACACTCTGTCAGCCGCAGTGAGACCCAATTTGTATATATCTAAAAAAAATTGGTCAGCTACATTTGCAAAATAGTACATATAATAATTAATCTTCAGGAGAAGGTAACACCCATAGGCCCTCTTTATAACATTGGCGGTATTGACCACCTACCGCTATGGCGATGGCTGCCAAAACACCGTCCCCTCGGCTAACTAGCGTCCGCCATATTATGACCGTAGCCGGAATTCCACCAGAAGAATAGTGGAATTCTGGCTGCGGTCATGGCGGCGGACAGCGGTAAAGTGGCACTGCTGGCAGCAGAAGCGCCACGCCAGTAGATCGCCACAGACTGTATCATGACACACTGGCGCTGTTCTACTAGTGGACGCTGATGCTGGCAGCAGCAGCCCGTCCCATCTCCTGGCAGAGGACTGAGGACCCCCTCACAAAAGGTAAGTCGGGTGCTCCGACAGGGGAGGGGGTGTTGTGTGTGCGTGCATGCGGGTGTGTGACATGTGGAATGCGTGTGTGCATGCATGGTTATGAGTGTGCGTGTTTTTTGTGTTGTGTGAATGCATGGGTGTATGTATGTATATAAGTGTGTGTGTGAATGGATGTATGCATGTGTGGGTAAATGTGGGTATGAGTGTGTGTATGGATGTGTATGATGGTGTATGCATGTGCGTGTATGTCGTGGGGGGGTCTGGAGGGGGAAGGGAATTTTTGGGGGAGGACTCTGGGGAGGAGGGCAGGGCAGACCCCTATCAGTGACAGGGAAGGGATTCCCTGTCACTGATAGAGCCTACCGCCATGGTTTTTGTGGCAATAAGCAAGCTACAAAAACCATGGTGGTAGGCGGGGTCATAATACCGCAGGTGGGACAGTGACGCCCATCTGGCTCAGCCCGGTGGCTGTTCCCGCCCTGGCAGACGGAGTGGTACATTGGCTGTTTGGCTTGAGCCAAACTGCCAATGTCATATTTTAGGGAAGAGTACCGCCAGCCTGTTGGCAGTACTCTTCTCCAAAATACCGCCGTCCTCCAGGGTCGTAATGAGGGCCATAGTTCTAAAAAAGAAAATATTAAACGAAAAATGATACTAGTCTGTATTGCCAAATTGAATGGTGCATCTGCAATCTTCTGGGATTTCCCCGTCAATCTTCTTGGGTGCCTACCTAAAGCTGTCTGATAAGGTAAGCATGAGTGTTATGGTGCAGGAAAAGAGAATGGCTGTGGATTGTAAAACAGAAATGATTATCATCATGATATTGTAGAATAAAGAAGAATGGAATGGAAAGTATGCTTTATGAGGAGTAGAGTACCAAGAAGACTTAGAGGTGGCAGAGCAAGAGCAAAGTCCAAAGATTGGAGTAGGCCTCTTAGACTCCTCCTCACATCACCCCTGTTGATTTCCATGAAGTTAAGAACTTCCTTCTTCTGGCAGTTGTTTACGTTGTCAAAGCATGCTCTGATTCCTTGCACTATACTCAAGTCCAGTCTCTGATTAAAGATTATTATGACCATTCCAGTCCATACCAACTGCTCCCGAGAGTCACGGTCTCAGTCATGACCCAATTGAGATAGAGCAACCTGTAACTGTTTAACAAGAGAAACATTGAGTATTTTTTATTTCCTGGACTAGAATTTTGTTTATTAGCTAAATTGACTGATTGGTCTTCTTTGACAAATGTAACCAGAAAGCAGAGCACCAGAAAACAAAGCAGTGTGAAAATGCCGGCAAACAAATTTCGGTAAGTGAGAAAGGGGAAAAAAAAATCGCCTTCAAGAAAAAATATATCACCAATTATTATTTTTATGCTACCAACATTGTAAATCGATCATGACACAAACAGAAGCCAGCATCATATACTTAAACAATATAAACACCCACTCTCACTATCTGCCACCACTAGACAAGATCCATAAACCATCTTAATTCTCAACATTGAAACAAGTATCCCTCATATCAATCATTGAGGCATGTGTAGCATTATTTACCTGTTCCAACCAAGTATAGTGGTAAATTGCTGATCCTCTTTGATTCAGGATACAAATTGGACATTAAGTTGTAAATTGAATATCTAGGGCAGTCCCGCCAGGGGACAAAAGAAAGGATTGCGATAGAATGGAGGCAGGCATTGTCTCTCAAATCTCCTGGAAGTGATTTTCGTGGGTTTGGGGGCTTCTTCAATGCACACTGGTCCAACTACAATTCGCCCATACATGTGCCTCAAACAGTTGCCATTCATCAGTCATTTAGGAAGAAGCAAACAATATACACTAATAACATTCCCACAGCTAGCTATTTTTTCTTTCTCAAAGCTGTTCATAATAGAAAGTAGAGAGCTCTATGGTGCTGCAGGTCTAGTCAGGGAAGTAGTGTTCATTCTCATACTCAGGTAGTTCACCCAGAAGTTGTTCAGCTAACACACAACCATGACCTGAGTCCTACCAATCATCACCCTCATCCACCTTCTGTTGTACTTCAGGTATGCTGTAATTTGGTGGTATAAAGTGCTGATTCATTTTGATCATGGTTAATCTCTCAACATTTTGGGGCAAGAGACTGGTCCTTCTCACTGTTAAAACTGCACCAGCTGAACTGAACACACATTCAGCAGACACACTGGCTACAGGGCAAGCCAGATACTTTATTGCCTGCCTGCTGAGCACTGTCCATTGGCTCCTCTTCCCATACTGATACACCAATAGGTTTTGATCTAGATAGACTTCCATTGGGTCATCCAGGTAGGCCTGAATCCTCCGCTCAAGAGCCATTGGTGCTCCACCTTGCTCAAGCTCTGTTGCCTTTGCTCTGCAGTGGACTTAATCCCTGCCTTTAGAAACCAGTAAAAAGCTGATTTTGGAGCTGCTGCTCCTGTTCCTGTTGTTGTTTTTGGTGGTGTTGATTTTGGCTGCTGTGAGCCAACAGCACTCTCCACAGGATTTGTGGAAGTTGTAGGCTGCACCCCACAATGTCTACCCATGAGTGGTCCTCTAATTTCCAGCTGTTCTTTTTCTAGGTCTCTGGCTTGCTCAGCAATACATGTTTTGTAGGTTGAAACATCCCCATCAGAAAAACGAATGAAAGTGGCCAGTAATTGTTTGTAAAATGGGTCAAGAACTGAGGGACAGATGTAATGCTTGGATGACACAATGCCTCTTTAAAGCCTTGTATTAATGAATAAGTGAAGAATTAAGCTCTCCACCAACTCCTGGGCATCTGTTTTTTCATCCACACCTGCGTATGTTTCAGACACATCCATTAGCTGTTTCTGCAGCATATGCACCCATGGGATAGCTTGACCCATGGTACAGTCCTCTTTGCTGACTTCCCATGCAAAAGATTCAAAGAGAAGCAGCATCTCTGTCAGGCATTTAACCAGGCCCCATTGGTCTATCTCAATGATCATGCCTTTCACAGTTACATCCCCTCTTTGCATGACATATTCATTGATCAGTCTGTACTGCTCAAACAGACGTTGTAACACGTAATAAGTAGAATTCCAATGTGCCTGCACCTTCTGTATGAGGGCTTTAACTTGCATTCTATTATCACCCTGGATAATCTTTAACAGCTTGTGGGCTTTAAAAGAATGCCTAAAATGAATGCAGATTCTTCTACATGTGAACAGTAAATTACTGACTCGAGGTTCTTTTTTGAGGAAGTCATGTACAATGATGTTTATGCAGTCTGCCAAACACAGGATAATGAAATAGCCACCATCTGACATGGCCTTAACTATATTACTGCCATTGTCCGTGGCAACAAATCCAACGTTAAGCCCTCTGGGGCACAGCCATTCAAAGACCTTGTTGTTAAAGTCATCCAAGATTTTTGCAGCTGTATGGGATTTCTCCATGTCAAACATAGCTACTGTTGCATGAGGTGGAACAGCAACTCTGGCAAAATAGGTCTGGCTGGAAACCTTCCATTTTGGGCAGATAGCCTCCTCAAATTCTAGAAATCCTACTCCTTACACAAATGAAAAGCGGAGGAGGTCCAACGCTGACATTTTAGCAAGCTTCCCATTGTACAAATGTGTCATTGGGTGGTTGCATTCATACTGCCCCTCCTGCCTAAACATGGCAATAATAGTAGCCTCGATTTTTTTTTCTGGTGCCACTGATGCAGGCTACTTAGAAGGTGGTGGCAGCCACTGTAGGTTCTTGCCTTGGTGTTTCGACCTGACTCTAAGTCTTTCTGTGCCATTGTGATGTTGCTGATGTGGATGACAATACTACTGCACTGCTGGGGACATGGCTGATTTGTGTAACAAAAATGTCACCCTCTTCTTCACCTACTACCATGATTGGATCAGATTCCCTGCTTTCAATACCTTCACTAACACCACTTGCAGGCTTTTCCTTTTGGCCGCGAAGGTGCGCCACCCAGGGGATTGTGTGTTGTTTTCTCAAATGGGTTGTTTGGCCTTTGGTTCCATAGTTTGTACTAAGCTTACCCCAACTACCACCTGCTCGGCAAATGGAGCATATGGGAATGTTTGGCTCCTTTTCACTAACTGTAAAGAAGTTCGAAACCGAGGAGGTCAATTTTCTAACACTAGTACCACTGCCAATGTCTAAAGAAGTGGTGGTTGGTGGATATTGTTTTGATGATGTTTGCCTTGTAAATATGGAAGCTGGTGGAGGTGGTGGTATCATTGCCACATCTCTTGGAGCAGGTTGAGAAGATGGAGTAATATTTGACTCCACTGGGGCTGGGCTAACATGCATGATGACTGGCTCATTGTCAGACTCGTCATCCTCCTCTTCTTTATTCATAACTCTAAGGCTTTCAGGAACCTTTCTTTTCACTCCTTTCCTCTACTGGCATGTCTCAGAATAAGGTTGCATTCAAGTGGAGTCTTGATCGTCGGAAGGGGGTCTTGAGGAAAAAGATGGTGTAAATCTGGAAGACAGTGGATCTTGTGAAAGAGGGGCTACTTTGGTTTCCTCTTCATGAAGCTGAACATCTTGATGTGCTCTTACTTTGGGAGGAACTGCTATTGCTGACTGCGGCTGTTGTTGTTCACTAGTCTGATTTTCCAGCAACGATTGGGTACTTCTTTGAGAAAGAGATAAGTCCAATTCAACGTCACTGCTTCTCAGCATTTCTGTCATTAGAGAGGCTGCCTCTGTGCCAGACATGTGCATGGGACTACTTTAGAATGAGGCTGCTAATGTGGGAGTGGTGCTCCCAGCTTGCTCCCCAGAGGGTGGCATGGCAGGCATACATCTTTGCCCAAAAAAGGTCTGGGAAGACATACCAGTTGTGGGAACCTCCTTCTTATCACTGACCACTTTCTTGGTAGCAGCTTTCTTTGGGGCCATCTTGAAGCTGTCAGTTGGCAGTAGCACGTAGATTCAGCAGCTGAAGAGATGTCCGTGTGGTCGTGAGTGTGGTCATGAGTCACATCGAGCACAGGCATTCTGTCTGGCAGCACTGTGGGTGATGTCTCTTTCACTTTGTGTACCTAAAAGCAAACATACAAGAAAGATCAGTGGAACGTGGCATTGTTGTTGCAGTTGCATTAGTAGTAAAAACCAACAATATCATAGAAGGGTTAATTAAATAAACTTATAAATAAATATGAAATGCAGTGTATCCATTTGTTAAAACCACACACCAACATTAACTTTCATTAGTATGTAAGTCATGGAGGATAAGAAAGAGCAACAATTACAACATACAGAATGTAACTGTTAGCTTTATCTCTCTGCATCAAGTTGGCATGTGGCACTCAGGGAAGTGCTGGTGAAAAATGGAATAATATTAATCCTTGAATAATGTAAGGTTATAAAATGTTGTGCATCTGTACGCCTATGGCAAACTTTGAGCTAATGGGAAAAATTGGATGTAAAAAAAAATCGAAAACCAAGAAAAATGTATAGAAAAAAATGAAATATTATTATTATTATTAAACTGATATTAAATTGTATAAAATAAACGTTGTTAAAAAATAGAAGAAAAGGATGAACATTTTTAAAAATAGATTGCAGTTGCTGATGTACAAGGGGGCAGGGGACTAGCATAAAAAACCACAGGGATTTGAGAGAAAAGGAGTGGTGGAGGTGAAAAATGCAAAAAAAGTATATCAATATAAAAAACTGCTCATACACTACAGCAGGCTAATCCACTTTACGTTAACATTCAATTTAATGAATACTGCAAATTTACTAAACAGTACCTGGAGCAAATGTAGTGCACAGTTAAACATTTTCCTTTGTAGAACAAGAATTACAAGTAAAATAAATAGGCCACAAATAAGGCCACCCACCAACATAAATTTAAAAAAATGAATAAAAGTACTGATAAATCTCGGGCATGCCCCCTATCAAACAAACAAGTTGCACAACACCCTTATGCAAGTGTTTTTTAGCTTACTTGTGGAAACTCAAATACAACTGTCCTTGAATCCAATGATTTATCCAGGAGACAAAAATAGTGAAAAAACAACAGATGCACAGTTACCCAGGAGATGTGGATCCTCGCTACCTATTCGGGGAGGAATCACCTGGTCCTTACGGGTGTTCAACACTAGGAACAGGAGCCCTAACTCACCTCTTGGTGACATGGTTCATCATCGGGCTTTGCTCCTCGTTAGGCCGGCACTACAATGCCTGACGTGCCCCTCAAAGGGGCTCTTTGCCAGAGATCTTTTGAAGAAGTCTGCTGGTGGTGAGTGGAATAATGTGGGATTGGTAGAAAGAGTTGTTAAAAATTGACTAGGGAGAACCAGTAGTCAGAATTTTATTGAGAATATGGAATCCCTGTCAAGGTTAAAAACAACCAAAGTAAGGCGAAGGTGAGTATAATGGCTCAGATCCCCAACTGGTGATTAAAGAAAAGTGTCATGTACCCTTACTCTAGAGATTGACTTGCAAAATACATTGATGGCAATCCCCACACTGTCTATAGTAAGCTGGTCAACATGTTTCTCGCAAAGTTAGTCATAAGGATCTGTGTGTGGTTCGTCAGAACCTATCCATGGAATAACATAATCCTCACAGTCAAGTTGACACATACCCTGTTTTACATTAGAAATGGGTAAATCTTGGTAGGAACCTAGAAAAACAAAAATAAACAAACTCATTATTCGCACAATACAATAACAAAACAATAGTTCATTAAGTGCCCGTGTGTGATAGGTAACAAAGTAAAACCACCTCCAGTCTTTTCAGTGCTCAAAGAAACGTGAAACCTACCAGTGACCATAAGTCACTCCAACAAACTCATATCAAACACATGACAGCTCTTTTCCGCCTCAATTTAGAAGGATGTGCCCAACTGGGTTAGCAACGCGTTTGCTTGCTTTGACAAATCTAGGAATCTGTATATAAGTTAAGGAAAAGAATAGAAACATAGGGGGTCATTCAGACCTTGGTGGACGGCGGAGGCCGTCCGCCAAGGTACCGCCGACAAATGACCGCACCGCGGTCAAAAGACCGCGGCGGCCATTCAAACATTTCCGCTGGCCCGGCGGGCGCTCTCCAAAAGAGCGCACGCCGGCCCAGCGGAAATGCCCCTGCAACGTGGACGCCGGCTCAGAATTGAGCCGGCGTAGTTGCAGGGGTGCGACGGGTGCAGTTGCACCCGTCGCGTATTTCAGTGTCTGCAAAGCAGACACTGAAATACTTTGTGGGGCCCTCTTACGGGGGCCCCGCGGCACCCCCTACCGCCATCCTGCAGTGGCGGTAGGGGGTGTCTGAATCCGCCGCCATGGAGGATTCAATGGGGCAGCGGTAAACCGGCGGGAGACCGCCGGTTTACCCTTTCTGACCGCGGCTGAACCGCCGCGGTCAGAATGCCCTTGGGAGCACCGCCAGCCTGTTGGCGGTGCTCCCGTGGTCGGTGACCCTGGCGGTCACCGGCCGCCAGGGTCAGAATGACCCCCATAGTCACTCAAAAACAGGAAGAAATTGACATTTCCTATGAAAAAATAGTAATCATAAATAAAGAACAACAAGTGATTCCACATAGTTTATGGCAGATAATGTACCCTGTGTCCTATTACCATACCAAAATCATGACAGCTCCGGACAAGTGACAGGAGTAGAGTATATTGTGGTTAGGGTCATAGTTACCCCTTGTCAGGAAATGGTCTCCATTATTCATAGGCCAATTCTGTAACTGTTAAGCAATAGAGGCATAGTTTGGTCCAGCCAGGGGGTAAACATTTATAACTTAAAAAATATCACAGGGAGTAATAATATCACAGTATATTATGGGGGTCATTACAACCCTGGCGGACGGTGTTAAAGCGGCGGTAAAGACCTCCAACAGGCTGGCGTTTATTTTTTGAGGATTATGACCATGGCGGTTACTGCCATGGTCATCCGCCGCTTCTCCATTCCGCTCACCAGGGCGGAGACGACCGCTGGGCTGGAGACCTGGGTCTCCAGCCCGGCGGCCGTGACAATACCACTGCCGGTATTTTGACCCCGCTTACCGCCGTGGATTTCCAGCGGTAGGAACCGCCATGAAATCCATGGAGGTAAGCACTATCAGTGCCAGGGAATTCCTTCCCTGGCACTGATAGGGGTCTCCCCCACCCCACCCTGACTCCCTCCCCTACACCCCCCACCACTCCTGCCACCCCCCAAAGGTGGGAGGACCCCCCTCCCACCCCGACCCCCAACATTACCTTACACATACACACCCGACATGCACGCAGGCAACACCAACACACATACACGCACACAAACTGACATACATGCCAACATCCACACACACAGTCAGACACGCACACCCACATTCAAACATACACGCACACATCCATACAGACATACCTACAGACATACTCGCACTCATTCCCAAAACACGCAACACCCCCACAAGCATACACGCACTCACACACCCCCTCTACATACACCCACGCACACCCCCATGCACCCACACAACACACAACACCCCCCACCCCCTCCCCTAAAGGACGATCGACTTACCTGTTCCGTCGATCGAGGGGACGGGAGCCATGGGGGCAGCTCCGTCGACACCACACCGCCAACAGAACACCACCGCGCCGAATCACAGGACGTGATTCGCTGGGCGGTGTTCTGTTGGCGTGGCGGTGGAGGTGGAGCAACCTCCACTTCCCCGCCACCCGTCACTATGGCTGTTGGCGGCTCTCCGTCGGAAAAACAATGGAGAGCTGCCAACTGTCATAATACGCCGAGCGGAAAACCGCCACCACTGGCGGTCTTCAGCACGGCGGTCCCTCGGCGGTCTTGTAAAAAGAACGCCGAGGTTGTAATGACCTCCTATGTGCCCTTCAGAAGATAATACCATAAAGATCTCTTGACAGCTCCCACCAAAGGGATAAAATAATGTGCACCTTGTCACATAAAGCTGTTTGCTATCCTTTAAACCGCTGACCTGAAGAAAATACATGGATATAGTGTGCTCAGGGGCGTATCTATATTTTGTTTATCATTACATTTAAAGTTTGTCTGGAAGCACAAGCAAAATAGCACCGGTTGCTACCAGTAAGAGGGGCAGCCAGAGGTACAAGAAAAGTGCTTGCCTGCTTAGTGTGTGTATCTGTTAAAGTATCCCCAAGGCTATAAATAGCCGACATAGTCATAATCCCGCCAGACGCACCTCGGTTGAGGAGCCGTCCTCGGTACCAAGAGTAAATGCATCTCCAGTAGGTGAGATTGCCTGGATACACAGACATCAGGCCAATTTGGTTGTACGAAAGGACAACTTACTTGTTCCCGGATGGGTGCCTTCTGTAACACCTACCCGGTCTACGCGCTTCCCCCGATAGGTGAAACACAAAGGGGAGGTGTTTTTTATTGAGGGGGTATAGAGGACTAGAAATAAACAGAGGACTGAAGAGTCCGTTTATAAAGGTGGCAGCCATCTTTTAATGTTGATGGATGGTTGATCAAAGAAAAAGGTGAGAGAGACTCTGGGGGTCATTCAGACCTTGGCGGACGGCGGAGGCCGTCCGCCAAGGTACCGCCGACAAATGACCGCACCGCGGTCAAAAGACCGCGGCGGCCATTCAAACATTTCCGCTGGGCCGGCAGGCGCTCTCCAAAAGAGCGCCCGCCGGCCCAGCGGAAATGCCCCTGCAACGTGGACGCTGGCTCAGAATTGAGCCGGCGTAGTTGCAGGGGTGCGACGGGTGCAGTTGCACCCGTCGCGTATTTCAGTGTCTGCAAAGCAGACACTGAAATACTTTGTGGGGCCCTCTTACGGGGGCCCCTGCAGTGCCCATGCCATTGGCATGGGCACTGCAGGGGCCCCCAGGGGCCCCGCGGCACCCCCTACCGTCATCCTGTTCATGGCGGGTTTCCCGCCATGAACAGGATGGCGGTAGGGGGTGTCTGAATCCCCATGGCGGCGGAGCGCGCTCCGCCGCCATGGAGGATTCAATGGGGCAGCGGTAAACCGGCGGGAGACCGCCGGTTTACCCTTTCTGACCGCGGCTGAACCGCCGCGGTCAGAATGCCTTTGGGAGCACCGCCAGCCTGTTGGCGGTGCTCCCGTGGTCGGTGACCCTGGCGGTCACCGGCCGCCAGGGTCAGAATGACCCCCTCTATTTTCAATATCAGTTGGTGGCGGCCATCTTGTAATGCAGAAAAATTGCTAATGGATCAAAAATAAAAATGATGGTCGTCTTAAGATGTTTTGCAGGGGTCCTAAATACAAAACAATTTCTATGTGCAAACATACTTTGTGCTCAGGACATCCCTAATAAAGTATAGTGTTTAGTATTGTAACTGTGTCATGAGTAACCCTAGATGAAACACCTAGGTCCAGGGAAAGCATAACAATTGTGTCTCTACCTAGTATCATGTAAATTCAGACCATGAAACTTCATAGTTCAAGCCTCTGATATGGATGCTAAGTTTAAACACCCATCTTTGTTCTTTCTCAAACAGTCTCTTAAGACATTCCCTCCATTCTGCAGTGGTCTCCAGTACAACCTCTTTAAACTTAGAACCCATATCAGAGGCTTGAACGATGAAGTTCCATGGTCTGGGGGAGAGAGGACGGAAGTCTTTCGTCTCACATATCGCATGCGCCAGATGACAGAAAGCGTGTGCCAACAGGGAAAAATCAGAAAAAAACTCTGCTACATTGCAGAGTGCGGAGTCAATTGGGAACTTTGCGTTCTCTGCAGAACGCAGAGTTGCTGAATTCCGTAAACTCCGCCAACGGAGCAGGGTTTTTCACCCATCCCTAATCCTTTGTCAATCACAGAGTGTAGAGTAGATTGGGTAAATAGTCATGACAGCTGATGGCCCCACATCCATATACACATTGTTCTGTGTTCTGTTTGACTCATACACTTTGGCAACAGTAGGAAACGTGCTCCCGGCATTGTTTGACATACATGCAAGATGATTACTGATTTGACTGACACTGGGCTACACATACAAATGTACTGTACTCTGTGACACATTTACCATTTGTCATACATGTGAGTGCAAATGACGTGGATGTGGTGTGTTGTCACCAGTGAAAAAAAGTAATTTGGCCACTGAATCATCGCATATCTCATACTGATCTATTGTTGCAGTTTATGACTACTATTTTCATACATAAGCTTCAAGTTTGGGCATAATGAATCACAAAAACTTCAGATCTGAATGTTTTTTTTTTTTTTTCTTACCAACACAAATTTGGCTGATGTGTGTATTTTCAGTTCAGCACGTTTGTTCGACAGGCAATGCAAACATTACACACCACACTTTTCAGAGATCAGTGCATTGTGTCTGGTACTTTGGGGATGATGACAGTGTTAACACTTGATTGACACCTGTTGTGGCCTAGTTATGATTTCCTGAATGTGGGTGAGTTGTGTATTACTGGGAGTGTGACATAGGGGGTCATTCCGACCCTGGCGGTCCATGACCGCCAGGGCCGGGGACCGCGGAAGCTCCGCCAACAGGCTGGCGGTGCTTCCTGGGCCATTCTGACCGCGGCGGTAAAGCCGCGGTCAGAAAAGGGCAACCGGCGGTTACCGCCAGGAACAGGATGGCAGGAACGGGTGTCATGGGGCCTCTGGGGGCCCCTGCACTGCCCATGCCACTGGCATGGGCAGTGCAGGGGCCCCCTAACAGGGCCCCATAATGATTTTCAGTGTCTGCTTTGCAGACACTGAAAATCACGACGGGTGCCACTGCACCCGTCGCTCCCCTACAACTCCGCCGGCTCCATTCGGAGCCGGCTTCATTGTTGAGGGGGGTTTCCCGCTGGGCCGGCGGGTGGCCTTCTGGCGGCCCCCCTCCGGCCCAGCGGGAAAGCCAGAATGGCCGCCGCGGTCTTTTGACCACGGTGCGGTCATTCGGTGGTTCCCTCCAGGCGGGCGGATCCCGCCGCCCGCCGGGGTCAGAATGACCCCCATAATCTCCAAGACATATGTCACATTTAATCATTTATTTACATGTTGAGGCACTATCATATATTCACTGACATACTTATGTGAAGAAATTCTGCAAAATGTGCGTGTGTCTGCATGCACTGCAGCTGTGTTTTAGATTTCGCTATCATGTGCTCCCTCCTCCTCCTCTTCCTCCCTTTAGCCCCCCAGTTGTTCAAGTGCACACATATGTTGTGCAGTTTGGCACAAACCACATTTTACCCCCAGAAACATCTAGGCAGCAAAACCAGGTCTTGAGCAGGCCAAACTACATTATGGGGGTCATTCTGACCCCGGCCGGCGGCGGATGCCAGAAGGCCGCCCGCCAGCCCAGCGGGAAACACCCTTCCATGAGGATGCCGGCTCCGAATGGAGCCGGCGGAGTGGAAGGGGTGCGACGGGTGCAGTTGCACCCGTCGCGATTTTCAGTGTCTGCATGGCAGACACTGAAAATCTTTGTGGGGCCCTGTTACGGGGCCCCACGACACCCCATACCGCCATTCTGTTCCTGGCGGCCAAAACCGCCAGGAACAGGATGGCGGTATGGGGGTCGGAATCCCCATGGCGGCGCAGCAAGCTGCGCCGCCATGGAGGATTCCCCAGGGCAGCGGGAAACCGGCGGTACACCGCCGGTTTTCCGTTTCTGACCGCGGCTGTACCGCCGTGGTCAGAATGCCCATGGGAGCACCGCCAACCTGTTGGCGGTGCTCCCGCGGTCGTTGGCCCTGGCGGATTTTACCGCCAGGGTCAGAATGACCCCCTATGTGTGAATGTGGACCTGGTTGCAGCCCTTCTCTGGCTCTGTCTGTGGTTTGGCATATGGGGTCATCACCCAATGCTGGATCCCCTCCTTGGTCAGCTGAAATGGAAAAAATGAGACAGTGTGATTATGTCAGTGTCAATGTTTTAGACTTCCTATGTGTGTTATGTCTAATGGTATTGCCATGTACGTCTCCCAGTTATGATCACATGGTGTATGAATCATGCAAGTGTCATGACGTTTACACAGGCCTGTTAAATCTTTGTGATGTCAAATGCAGTGCATGAACAGATACATCATACAATTCAACATCCTGACTATCATACTTCTGCAGCAGATTTTGGTGATAGCTATTTCCCATCGCTCTAGTCCACTCGATGTTGTATGTTCACACTACACGTGTGGAGAGACAGAATGCGGATGTGATTCTTTTTTGTTGTTCCTGCCTAGGTAGGTGGTGACATACCAGATAAGGCTGACACAGACACATGCATGGGCCTGTGGTCATCCCCAGATTTTGGTGTTAGCCTACATTACACTGGCTCAGGACTTTGATTGTCTAATATTGTCCAGGGCAGTTGACATGATGCCATCCACACAGTATGCACTCCAGCATACCAATTGTGACATGGTGTCACTACTGCTGTCTTCCAATCCATAATTGCACGCTACGGTGAGAGAACATTGTATACATGTGTGACGGTACTGTGCCCAATTTGTGCACACAACACAAGGATCCTGAAAAGTCCAACTACACAACTTCCTGCACTGTACAACATCTCTGAGAAGAGGAATTGTCTTTTTATGGTTCCTTGCAACTAGATGTGCACACAGGTTGCCTAGCAAGTAAACATTCACACTTGCAGAAGAAGTTGTGGGGGTTCCTCTTCGCTTGCAGGATTGCATTTGTGTGTACAGGTGTACCTTCCAGTCAATGCTGCTGCCTCAGAGGCATGATGAGTGACAAATGTGTGTGGTATTACACATGTGAGATGGGAGTGATTTTGGTGATTATTATACATTTGAGCAGTTAGATGTCACCTGCCCATGAGCTGTGCTTTGTCACTGTGCATCAAGTTCCTGGTGTGGGAGCCATGACATGGCTGATGGCACATGTGGGTTACATGTGAACACCCCCCCCGTGGATATTACACACCTCCCTTGCACACAGTGATGCTGGCCAGATTTCCTGTCTGACTGTGTGCCTTTTCATCATGCAATGTCTGCAAAACTGACATGAGATATCTTCACATGTATGTCTGGGTGATTTGGTTTACGTATCTAAACAAAAGCATGGTGCATGTATGTGAAACGGCCCTCACCCTACAGTCCCTATCGGTGTAGGCAGACAGTGATCTGTGTATTGCGTCCCCCATATCTATTTGTTATTGTGCCTGTTAGGTACTTGATGTTGGCTCACCTACAAGTAGGCCATTTCCATATTGTCCATCTTGGAAACATTGGTTGATGATGTAGTGCCGGAATATGAATGCATCATGCACTAACAGGGTATTTTGCCACCACATTTGTATTCAACCCATGATGGGCAACAATGGCCTGGATGTTGATGAAGTAGGTGTGTTTCTTGTTGTGGAATAGATGAACAGTTGCAGAAGGAAGAACAAGTTATGCATGTGTGCAGTCCATGGCACCCAGCACATGTGGGAAGCCAGCAAAGGCATAGAATCTTTATTTGATCTTCTGCTGCAGTTACTGGGTGGTAGGGTGTGAGCTGGATGATGGCATCCAAGACAGAAAATAGGAATGATGAGAACGATGGCTGTGAGATTCCAACCACTCAGGCTGCAGTTGTTTGGAAGGACCCAGAGACCACCATGTGAAGCACAGCCCAGAGCTTTGTCTCTGGTGAGATGTTGGTGACCCTGTCAACCGTTGTCTGTAGTCTTGGTGCAATCAGGTCTAGTAGCTATACTATGGACTCCTTCCTCAAACAGTAATAGGTGATTACCTCTTCCTCCCTGAGTCCAATTAGTGAGGTGCACTGTCAGTATATGCGCTCTCTTCTCCTGCGCTGCCTCTGTGGTGCAGGCGTGGTGGTGATGGTGGAGGTCATGGCAATGGTGGTGGTTGTGGTGGTCTTCTTGGTACTTTAAGCTGAAGTAGGAGTAGGTTCATGGTTTCTTAGAGCTTGCCAGAGGGATTTGGGCATGTTCTCCTTATGTACCTGTGCCAATGCATCATTTTTACACCTGCTCTGACCAAGTGTTATTTTTTCACGCATTGCTAAGGGTGCATAATTTTCCAACAAACTTCTAGATATGGCTGCATCAGTCCTGTGTGATTTTGTAAAGGCGGTCGCCCACCTTGCATTTCATTGTTGGTATCTCACACAGCCAGATCCGACACTATTGAAAAATGATGTACAGGGGGAAAACGTGACGCTAGAGGCCTCTAGTGTCACTTTGTAAATATGGAGTTGTTATTGCGCCATGGCTGCATAAAAGAAAGATGCAGCAGTGGCACAAGGGCCTTGCAAATGAGACCACATGTTTCCTATGTGTGGTATGTGCATTTAGCTATGCCACAGCGTAGCTGAAAATGTAGGGTTTGGGTAGCCCAGGCCAGGAGGCTAACAGTCCGTGCTTAGGAATTCTAATTTTTCAGATCCTGGAAGACATGTGACTAAGTGCACTGTTATTAAACCTAATGCAGGCAAAGGTTACAGACCACAAACAAACTTTTGACAATGTTACATTTTGGTATTTTCTTCATAGGTTGTACAAATTGAAGCCATGTTTTATACACTCTCAAAGGCAATAAACATTCTGGATTTGACCACTCTCTCTCTCTATCTAACTCTCCCTCTCTCTCTCTCTCTCTCTCTCTATATATATATATATATATATATATAGAGAGAGAGAGAGATTTAAGGTCATGTGGTGCGTAGATGTGATTTCTCTAGCTCTTTCTCTCTCTCTCTCTCTCTCTCTCTATATATATATATATATAGAGAGAGAGAGAGAGAGAGAGAGAGAGAGAAAGAGCTAGAGAAATCACATCTACGCACCACATGACCTTAAATGTTGGTTCACAATACAATCATGTCATTGTATCATGCAACTCCTGCTGGATGTTTGAAAAGGAACTTTGTCAAAGTATTTTTCTGGATATCGGTTTGTCATTAAAATGTTTGGTTCTGCTTCCTAAAACATCTCTTGAGGAAAATTGTGTGGTGTGTCCGATTCCTGGCATTGAGCTATTTGATTTTTTCTATCTGTCATGCTTTGACTTAAAGAGGCGTTGCATGATTGATGTTCCAAAGGAGTAGAGTACTCTCTGTCTCATGCGAAGCTCTTGGTCACATAACTTTTAGGTGCCCCTCATAGTGCTGAGCTTCTTCTTCTCTGGTTGTTATGTGGATGAATATCCCTGACGTCACAGTCTGTTTTTCCATCTCTTCACTCTCCCAAATGCATAGTATGCCTTCTTCTTCCTCTGGAGCAGAAAATTAAAGCCCAGAAATGTTTTCTTCACCTATGTCAGCTGTATTTTTATACAATGCACCTATAAGCAACAGTATCCCCATGGGCATGTCTACAGATCTTCACAAGGTGGTGCAACCACCCTTCTGTTGTGATGGAATATTGCCTAAACCTTCAACCTATGAAATGTTCAGAATGTTCTTTTACTTAAAAAATTGTTTGCAGACCCGACTGGAAGATCACAGAACTTAGAAAGAGTCATGCCCTTGTTGCTAGGTGTGCCTTGTCTGTAGACCCGCCACCTTTTAAAAAGCTTCCATTATGAACACTTTTCTAATGTTTCATCTGATTCCAGTCCACACCTAAGGGAACATTTTATTACAATAGTTTTTAAGTTTTATATTTTAAATAGTGCCTACATGTGTCAGTAGTCTGCTAGCTATTTTTGACACCACCGATACTATGGCACCCTTTGTCTCCAATCTTGATTGCCAGCTCATGAACTATGGAAGAGGACCCAACATGGGTCTATGAGTTTCAAAGAATGTAGTCTTGCTACTAAGGCTACAAAGGTTACAGACACAACACAATCAATATTGCACTGTAGTAGAAGACTGTGCAATAGGGTAAGGAACAACAAATGAGTTCACAAGTTTCATAGTGGATCACAAACAGAGGTAGCCTGTGCCTGCTGGGGTACAGAAACCCCTCTCAGGGTCCAAGAACCCAGTGTCACAACTTTAATTCTAGTTTCCTCTGCTACAATTCCTTAAACTCCGCCTGCATTTTATCCAGACCTGAATGTCAAGCGCCTACCCGAAACTTAGACAACCACAGCAGAATTCCTGTTATTTCCCAAGAAACAGTACAAACCTGAATAGCATGGATACCCAAACTTTCAATGAATCTCAAGTCACTTGGATTCACCCTGGACACCAACTTCAACAAGCAGTTTGCCAAATTAAATTGTAGCCTGGTTCCAGATTTCTCTTTTAAAAACAGAGAAAGTGTTTCTTTCAGAAAGCGCCCTCAGACTCTCTAATTTGAACAATTGTAACATTCTCTCCATGACCTTTTGGACTGTACACTTGTACCCCTTAAGGAAATCTTCCACACTGCAGCACTTACCACCCTAGACCATCCTGATGGAATTCCACTGGCTTCCCTTGCTGGCTCGCACCATGTTCAATACCAGTTACATCAATTACAAAGCTGTCATGACAGGCACCCACACTTATCTTTTAGACAAATTCATCATCTGTGGTGGTTCTCAGCACACCTTTGGCCAGAACACCATCAGACTGCATATTGAGAAATGAAAAAAGGTCATGTCTATCTTGTTCAATTATTGTTGCAAACAAAACCACGAAAACAGCATAGACATGCCCATGTGTCAAACTGGACACAATGTGTGAGAGTTTGGTTTTTCCTCCGGCCCATATGCACCTCATACCTATGTTAGTTGAAAAATAATAGAAAAGACTCTAAGGGCCATATTTATACTTTTTGACGCAAAGCTGCGCCGCCGCAGTTTTGCGTCAGAAATGTTACCGCCGGCTAATGCCATTTCGATGCGCCGTGCGGGCGTCAAATTTATACTTTGACGCACGGCGGCGCAATCAACAGGTGGGAGTCATTTTTTTTTACGCACATTGCGGCGTCAAGTCGGAAAGGAAAACGACGTTAACGCGACGTAAATGACTGTGGGTCGATTTACGACAGCGCAACCCGAAAAGCGCCGTTTTTTTTTTACGCAATAGCGTCAAAAATACCCGCGAACACTGCCCTTTCAGCAGAGGAGAGCCAAAATGGATCCCAGATGCCACTACAGACCCCAGGAAGATGACAGCAGACCAGGAACCAGCCAGGATGATCCATACAAGAACCAGGACATATATAGAAGAAAAAAAAAAGTGTCGCTTCAGTGCAGAGGAGCAGGAAATCCTGGTTAAAGAGGTGACGGAACACCAGCACCAACTGTTTATCACCTCTAAGTTGCCAATCAGTAGGAGAGAGGCCATATGGCAACAAATTGTTGACAAGATCAACAGTGTGGCTGAAGTACGCAGGACAGTCACCGAGTGTAAGAAACGCTGGCATGACTGCAAACGTAGGACAAAGGAAAAAATGGCCAGGAACAGGAAGGCAGCACTGCAGACTGGAAGGGGGAGTCCAGCACACCAGGAGGCCCTGGACCACATGGAGGAGATGGTCGCAGCTGTCATCCCTGAGGAGATCGTCACAGGGATTCAAGGACAGGACAGTGCAGACTACCACGAGACAACGCACATGCAGGGTAAGTCGCATGGGGAATTATAATGCAATAATGTTGACTGTAAGCAGGGGGGGAAATACCTACTACACATTGCATGTAAGTCAGCATATACATGGAGTGGCATGGGTAAAGGGGCACCGCAGGGGGGCATGCCCTGCACAAACAGAAGCTGGGGCACAACATAACACAACACCAACAACAGTCCCATGGGGGAATCCTGTCATAACAACAATGGAGCTAAGGGAAAGCCTCGACAGGAGGGAAGGCCACTACGTCAAACTTACATCCTGGCACTCGTCAGCCAAAATATCTCCTACATTAACTAGGGCCCTATCAGCAATCCACTAGCCAAAACAACAACTGCAATGTAACTGCAACAACAGTTGACACTACCACCTCTGATCTCTGTGCAGCTATAGTATCCAATGGCAGTAACCTCCCCATGGAACATACATACCTAAATTAGGGGGTGAGGATGACATCTGCAACAATCTCCTGAAACAAGACAAAGGCCCCAGTACACTCATATGTCAATGCCCATAGTTGTCACATGCATCAGCCAAAGTAAACAGCAATACGAGAGACACGGCACTAAGGACACACCCATGCTGCATATGTCAGGGTCCTTCACGTGCCTGGCTAACCAGGCAACATCACAAATGTCATACTGCTCAGACAACAGCATTGAGGAGGGGACACATGCAACTGGTCACTGAAATACACCTACACAGTCAGAGGACCAAATAGGACACTGATACGATAAACAGGGCAATCCAATTAAACACACATTACCCAACATCAGCAGGACACATTAACAATGTCTACATCCATATCACATTATAACATTGCCATGCATAGGATATGCCACATGTCAATTACAATTAAGTCAATGTGAACAATCAGGGATTGGGGCAGGTCCTGAGAGGCAAGTGTGCTGCCAGGGCAATCAGAACAACCACAGCCAGTGAAAGGTCTCACCATAAGAATAGATATACACGGAGGGTTGAGTAGGACAAAAAGATGGCTATTCCCTATTTGGTACAAAGCAACACCTAGAGGCGATTAGGCAGACAAGTCTGATAACTCAATATCATACATGTGACACACAGGTGGGCCATAGGCCTATAACAATGCCCATATGAAGGACAGCAGATACCAATACCAAACAAGATCCCAAAGTAAATTCATCAAAAGGCTGGCATGTTACGTCAAAATTGTCACAACACAGACACACTAATTGTACCCTGTTTCATTGCAGAGGAACATGGATCTCCTGCCGATATGCCTGTCCCTGATTTCCCTGATGACATGGATGACAAGCCCATAAACATTCCCCAGGAGACCATCCAAAAGGTCCTTGAAACCCTCCAGACCCCACCTTCAGTCACAAGGAGGAGCACAGAACAAGCAGCCATCACAGAAGAACCACCCACCACCCCAATTGCAAGACCTGCCAGCTCCTACACAGCTGAGGACTCTGACGACACTGGCACCAACTTTGAAAGAACTGTAGTTGGAGTACGGCGGGAGCTGGCCAAGGAGGTGCGGGTGGCGATGCATAATATGGCAGCCAGCCTTGAGGGGGTGCGCTTGTGCATGATGTCATCTGCAGATCAGGCAGCAGTTATGCAAGCCCTAACATCCATACTGCAAGGACTACAAGAAACTATAAAGGAATTCACCACTGCAGTAAGGGAGTTGCCACAACACCTCGCACCCCAAACTTTCCACTGCATACACGAATGCAATCATGACTCCCTCAGGGCCGATCTGGCTGCCTACCATTGTGATGTAGCTGCTATTCTCCCTCCTTGCTGCAGTACTGCCCTTAAGACCTTCACAGAGAGCAGCCACCGGGATGTCTGACTCCACGTCTTCTAACACTGAGGTGTGTGTTGCCCCTTCACAACCAACAACAACAAGGACAAAGCAGGCAACACACACATCAGAAGAAGAAGACATGGAACAGATCACATTCACACGGAAGAGTACCCGGAAGCACTAGTCCCTGCACCATGGCCTAGTTTGACCAAGGTCCTACGTTTTGTCAATTGCCAGTCTCACTACAACTATACTCAATGACTGTTCTGCTAACCACTGTATGACTTGTCAGCCTTGCCAGTGAATGTCTCTCTCCTACTAATCGGCAAATCCTGTCCCTCTGCACTGTCTGTAACATCACCCCAGCATGTCAGGAGCATCATCCACACCCCTTCTGTAGGATCACCATGTAAGAATGCACTAGAACGGACTCAGCAAACATGGACAATGTACATTTTGCACTACAGCACCTATCAATAAATAGCACTTGCACACCTAATATGTCTCTGTGTAATTTGACACATCAACTGTGCAGTAGATAACTCAAAAGTGCCTGTGTGACAACCATGTAGCTTGTCAATACAACTGTCCTGACATCATGTAGTCTGATACATCTGTGCAGTGGCCAGGATTGCATCATAGCCTGACCATCCTGAGGAGAATAACTGATGAAGGGAGAAACCACACACAATCATGCTGTGTCGGACAGAATAATGCTCCATCAATAGCAATCAAAGTCAACTAACGGTGGCTGATAAATGTGGGCACCATGCAATACTAAAACATTAAATTATGCAGTCTAATCTAAGCAAACACAACTAAACACAGCATCAATCACCCTTTCTGAGTATACTTCCAAGAAGGGAAGTCATGCAGAATTCTTGCACACATGATCTATGTCAGTAATGAAGACAAGAAGACAAGAGTGTTAACAACACCTCATCTACAAAGATGTCCCTGAACATCACACTGCAGTCCGACCTAATAAATTCCCCCACAATACCAAGTCTGGAAGCACACTTTGTGATGTAGAAAACATACTCATCAACACAAATCCTTTGTGAGCCATGTAAACTCCAAATGGTGGTTCTATCAAATGGTGGATACTTACCAAGTTAGCACAGGGATAGCTGCCATTTTAAACCTCTTTCTTCTTCGGTGTGTAGCATAGGACACAAATGTCATAGAACAACAATCACCTACACTGATGGCAAGGCCATGATCAAGTAGCAGTTAACACATAATGCAAAGGGTTAACTATATATTTATTCATAAGTATTCACACCAGAGGCAAGTAAGGGAAAAGTCATACCTACACTAATCTAATCTGACTACTCCTAACCCACAACTGTCCTTAACTAACCTAAGCTAAACTTACTCTACACATATAACGAATCGATCTAAACATCAACCCCCCACCCACCATTATGAGACAGGACACATGCAGGACAACACATACTAACCTACACACATACTATACTATCCTAAACAATCATATATTTTTTTGTATTTTTTTTAATAATTTTTTTGTATTTTTTTTTTAATTTGTTTTTTTTTTTTCTAAACAGACAGGAATCCCAACATTGACCCCCATCCACCCACACACTAAAAAATGAAAAATAGAAAGAATAAGGACCCCACAACCCTCCTCCCTAACACTAACTAAGCTAACAACCTATACTAACCTAACACTAATCCCCAAAACCCACCTATCATGATAAAAAGGAAAGAGGAGAGAGGGGAGGGATAAATTAAAAAAGACCATATAAGTCCTAGAGGTTGGCCCTCCGTAGGGTCCGCCCGATGGACCTGACCTGATTCTTTATGTACGCCACATCCTGGCTCAGCTTGTCCACCTTCCGAATGAACTTGTCCATTTTGCGGTCTAAAGCCTGGAATGCCGCAGGGTCAATTGGAGGTGCTGCTGCTGTCTGTGTGCTGGCAGAGGTGCTCTGTGTGGGAGTTGTTTGTAGCCCACTGGACTGTCCTGCAGCTCTGATATTGCTGGGTCCAGGTCGTGCTGCAGAGGCAGGGATAACTGTCCCCGCCCTTGCTGGGGCCACTTGGGGAGAACTGGTGGTTGTGGTGGTGGTGGCTGTAGTGGGCAACGTTGGCCCACCCTGTGGTGAGGCCCACCATGCTCCGGAGGCCCGATCCGCCTGGTATTTTCGGGCCATCCGTCGGAACCCCGACTGCACCTGCAGGATGTGCTGGTATCTCATGGCCCGCCTCTCAAAATCATGCCTCTGTGCGGCACTCATGTTTGCAGCTGTGAAGAGAAAGGGCAACTATTTACCATAGGAAATGTATTGGGTGGAATAGCACAATGGGTCAATTTGAAATTACTTTTACTGTAGTTGTAACAGCACATATCACCACATAGATCATTGAAAGTCTCAGAGGAAGTACATGGGAAGCCTGCATACAAAGGGCATCTCACACCTAGCATATACATGTCTATACATGATGGGTGACATCAGCCTAAACTTCTCATCAAAATAATTAGTAATGTAGCTGACATTATGGCTGCACCTCCTACGCCTACTGCCTTGACTACATATGTCAGTGTATGTGATAACAATCACAACCCTCAATATCTGTGATTTGTAATTGGATTTGCTAGTATAGAACTCATGTGCCATAACCGAGTGTGTACACTAGGTTCAAGACAAAGTTTCAAATGGTCACAAGTTTGTGTAACATACTGGTTGCTACAGTCCTAGGTACCCTATTCCCAAACACATGGCAGTCTTTGAGGGGGGGGTGGGAAGAACATCCAACAATCCCATAATCAATGCACACCCAGGAGTGTATAGAAAGCTCAACAAGTTTTTGCCTCCACACACACAACACCAGTGAAGGGCTAGCAACAAATCGGAGTCAGCTAAACCTTTTCCTATCCAAGGTCCACACATGTCAAAATGTACTGACTTAGGCCAACATCACATACTACCAGTGAAGCATATTTTTCTACAGACACAGAGGAGCAAGAACACCCATGATCATGAGTAGAATGTACACCTAGGCCATTGCACTCTAGTCCCACACACTTCTAGTACATCTTGTGGAAGTACATGCCCCCGGAAGATCCAACCTACAGTGTACTCAGTCCATCGTTAACTAGGGAAGCAGCAGATTTCAGACAAGCCATTTGCAGAAGCTATCTGGGAGAATGTCAGTCTGAAATGCAGACTCAGTCCGAGATAAGTCCCAGAGCAACTCTTACATTAACCAGTGTATTCCACATGACTCACCCCATTCCCCATAGCGGGCCCTACTGGAATGGCCTACAGACCCAAAATCTGAGAAATGGATAAGCATAGCTCAACTCAAAATGAAGTGATAACTGAAAACCCACTAATGGAACAATACTAATGAATGGGCAGCGCATCAAACCTTGAATTCTGTTGAACACACAGTAGTCCATCAAGCCTCACCAGCAAACATTAAAAATAGCACACATGCAACACTCACTGTAGGTGTCGGGGTCCTCAAAATGAGCAACCTCTCCCACTGTGTACGGTGCAGATCCACCTGTAAAGCATGGAAGGAAGAATATACTCAGAATCCGTGCACTGACAAACAATTGCAATTACAAAGACAATGTGAGAATATGACATGAGTAATGAAACCCTTTCACACATGCTCATACTGCATGGAATTATTCATGAGCAACATTTACATTGGATGAGTCTCCTACTACAGTTACACACCCTACTACACACATGCAGTGGCCTGAACAGTCATGTGGTGGCAAAGATGCACCTCCATTAGTATGCACCAACAATATAGGGGTGCATTCATCTCATCATGTGCATCCAAGAGAGACATCCAAAAGCTGGTTACTTGAGGACTGCATGACGTCTCAAACTCAAACAGCCTATGTGGTCAGTTTCCATACACACCAACCAGACACACATGTGACATATGTGTGGACAACATTGCTAACTTCAATTGACGTGAAGGCAGCACTCATTTATAGCATCATGTAGGGTTTACAAATGTCAGTCTAGCTATGGCGTCTACATATGTAGGTATGATGTTTCAACATCCATTTTTCACTGGCTATTGTGACCTGTAGAGTCCTAATTGCGTCATTAATGTGTCGCTTGTCTGACACAAAGGCAGCACTGCATTACATACTGCTACAGGCAACCGGTATGTGTAGAAAGCATGAGCTACGTGACTGCTAGCATTTGTCTTCCTTCACATTGTGCATAAATTACCCAGTAGGTTTCCCTAGCATTACACACAGTCAGCTACTTATCTGGCAGATTGGGTAACAATCATCACATGTCGCCACACAGCTTTAAAATGTGCACATGTAATTGATCTGTACTCACCAACATGGCCACCAATCCTGATTCCCAGGTGGTCCAGCAGATCTTGCTCCCTGGATATCAGATCAGCCCAGCGGTGCTTCAGTTGATGGTCATTCCTTAGGCTACCATATACACGGACCAAGTCATGGCGCACCTTCCCCCACCGGACTTTACAGGCCTCCGTGTGATACTCCTGTATCACCCTACCCCCAGCCTCCAGCATGAGTGGGAGGAAATGGCAAACAAGCCATATAAATCCCCCCAATTCCTCCTCACCCATCCTGGAAAGCCGTGGCCAGCCAGACATGTCAGCACTGACAAAGGGGAAAAAGTTGTAGAAAAAGGAAAAGGGGGAAATGGGGAAAGGTAGAGTGGTGAAATACAAAGAAAACTTAAGAAGAAGAGCCCAACTAACCCCTATATTACAGTACCCACAACAGACTCCCACAGACAATAAATAAAACACTGGACTTGACAAAATAATACAACACAGACTCAGACAGTATTCAACAACAAGACAATGATGACAAAAGCACAATTGAGATGGTACACTGGACACAAAAGCACTAATACACAGGACAACACTTTGCACACAGCCACACAGTCTAGAATAATCTGAGACTGCAAAGTGAAAGTGAAAGTACACCCACTGTACAGATTCTGTAAACAGGATATCCTATTACATCACATCCTGCATAAAATGGCCGCAGTTTTTTTTTCCGCTATGCATAATTTTTTCACGCATACAGCTTGTGCGTCATATTTTTTGACGCATAGGAGTGCAAATAATGCAGAGTCAAAAAATAATTCTTCATTGGTCTATTATATTTGTTTGAGGCTTATTTTACAGTTCTAGAGTTGAAAATTAAGCCGCAGGAAAATATGATATCTAAATATGAAAAATATTTTTGACTCTGCATTATCTGCAATCCTGTGCGTCAAAAATTATGACGCACAAGCTGTATGCGTGGAAATATGACGCATTATGACATATGTCTTTCATCTGTCAATTTGAGAAATTAATTTTGTCATGACCAAACGGTGCTAAGTGGTACACATTTGGGGTTAGCTATGGCAAATGTCCCTTATAGGATGTATAGAAGGTATTCACAGTGTAATAGTAATGATTGGTCAGAATGGATATTACTCATAATTGTACACATATGTGGGTAATTGCTGATGGCTATTTTCAAAATATGAATGGGATACCAGGATGTATTCCTTAGCAAAAATGTGTCCACATTTATCACGGTAATCAAAATTATATAAAGGCCAAATTGGTAGTGCAATTGTCGCCTACACTTTTTAAGGGGGTAACCATGTCCTAATTATGAGTTAATGTATCTTAAATGTGTTTTACTTTTGACATGTAGGGCACACATGCGCCTTATGCATGTGTGTGCTTCACATGTGCATAAATAATGTATATTTGGGGGGCAGTAGAGGTGGACTTAGGCCCCCAGCACCCTAGGGTTTGCTCTTCCAGACTTATCCAAGGGTTTCCCAAAATTCAGTGATGCTAAACCTTCAGCAGCAGGCTCATGGAAGCAAATAGGGTATGGTTCACTGTTTGCCATTCTGTAATCCCATTTGCCCATTTTACATTTGCCCTATTGATTCTTTGGAGAAATCTGACATACCATTTTGCATTGATATATTTTGCAAAATCTCAACGTTCATCATCTCATGATAGCAAATAGGTTGTTGATGTATGTGGCCCTTTATGCATTACCTGGTTTAGTGGCATGTTTCATTCTTCCTGCTAGGTTACAACTGGGACACTACTGTGATCGGCTGCTTGCAAATATTTTGTTGATTGAATGGTACATGTACATGTGTGTGGTCCAATATTGATCCAGTATCAACTGTCAGGATGTATGTTGTCACTGTAACCTCCAGGTCTCCTCATGAGTTAGTGGCAGCTAATCTTGTTTCTATTGGGTATTGTTTGTAGCAAAATTTGAGAGAAGCCATTGAGGACATGGTCACCTACACATGGATGGTCCCACCCTGTCACTGAAAACGTGTAATGAGACTTTCAACTGGGCAACCTTGGTGTGCTGAGTGAGAGAATGTCTCAGGTGTCTGGATCCGGCATGTGTCATTGCAACATTTGGCCTCTGTAGATGGTAATGTATCAGGAAACATCATAGCCTCTGTGCAGAAGTAAATGGCTGGTATTCAACACACATGACTCATCTTTATCATTTGAACAATGTTACTCAGCGTTTGAACAGTCAGGGTCCTCATATGTGTTGACTTTTCATGGACATTATCTGAGGTTCCTGGTTTTGATGGAGGCCATTTACACCATCATACACTATGGTCCTGGTCCACTGTCACACTTTGTAGTTTAGGCATTAATGAGGGCCAGACAACGGAAGGGCCAAGATTTGGCTATTCAAGGGCACTGTCACAAATCGGATGCAAATAACAGTCAGATGATGCAATACTATGTATTTGAGTATACATTGATGAGGCTAATGACAAATTAGTGTCTGAGGTACAGAGGTTTTGGACAGCATGTGTGGTCCATAGGTGGACCCCAGGTATCTGTAGAGTGACCCACGGACAGGTGCCAGTCAGGCTGACAGGATGCTGGGTCAATCAGGAGCAAGTTCTTTCAGTAATTACATGATCAAGTGTTCTGACTAGGACTGGTCAGAGGGAGCAGTAGACAGTTGAGATGTCACACTGTGTATGTCCTGTGTGGTTTTGAAGGTGACACATGAACCCTGATTAAGTTTTCTACGGCAACATTAGTGTCAAAGCTTAATGATGTCATAGCTGAAATTCAAACATGTATGCAGTAGGAGGCATCAGCAGGGACGGGGCATGTACATTTGGGTGGTGTGCATGGAGGGGATCACTGGTGTGGCCTCCATCAGTGGCTCACTAGTCCTGTCAGATGGGATTTGCTGATAAATAGCCTACAGTACCTTTCACAGAAGAATCAATCTACAGGTGATACCAGGCCTTATAAACTCTAAGCCAGTGTATTATATGAGCTGAGTTCCATGCAGTGAGATGGTACTGGGACAATGGTAGGCATAGGAAAGGGTGTGGCACACTGGATGACTCTTGTGAATGTGTGTGTGTAGATGAGGGAATCTCAGTGTACACAAATCGGCATTCCAGGGACCTCTTCAGACAGGTGGGGTGTGAGCAGCTGCAAGTGTGTGTAATGTATTTAGAAAAGGGCTGACATGTAGATGGGATGTGATGTGCTGGATGCTTGTCATAGGTGTAGCACTTGTGCTGTGTATGTTCTGCTTATGTGTAACTCTAGTGACAGATAGTCATTGCAATGATAGTAAGTAGTTGGAATTACTGTTGGCAAGAGTCTAGTATTACATTCCTGTTCCTGAAGCATTAGCATGTGAACTGCCTGATGTATGAGGCCTGTTTTCCCCTAGTTGAGTGATGGTGTTTTAGTTGTGTGCCATCTGCTGCGATGATCCATGTTTACTACATGTATGTGAGTCATATGTGTGGTCCTCAGCTATTGCCCTTCAAAGGTGAACTGTACAGGATGTCTGTCATTTACATTGTGTGTGTATTTGACCATTGTATGGTGGCCATTACATTTGTGGTGTCTTTTTTTATGTCATGATTGTTATATCATTATTGCTCAATGAGACGACATTCTTCTTCAGATATTTCAAGCTAAAGGTGGGCAGAAATGAATAGGCCAAACCATGATGTGGTGTTTGTTATCAGTGTTTATTTACAATAGTGCATTAAGTGGTGATGGTGATAATTATGAAAAGAAATTATTTACAATGTGTTGGCGCCTACGCACTCCAGCAGCCGTGTTTGGTTGTTCCCCCTCCTGTTGCAGGCCAGCATCCTCCTCTTCTTCGTCTTCAGGCATGTATGGGTCTGGTTCGAGGAGGGGAATGTTCCTTTTTACACAAATGTTGTGCAATATTGCACATGTGAGTTTGATCCTACAGACCATCTCGGGGGAATATAGTAGGCTACTGCCAGTGATTTCAAGGCAGCGAAACCTTGACTTGAGGATCCCAAAGGTCCGCTCAACAATGATGCTTGTCCTCTTATGGGCGTCGTTGTATGCCCGCTCTGCAGCAGTACTCGGGTTCCCAAATGGTGTCATTAGCCATGGCTGGATGCCATACCCCTGATCAGCTGGAAGAAAAACACAGAATGGGATCATGTAGATGTAGCTGGCACTATTGAAAAGACCTTTAATGGCAGTAGTTGTCTTGTGTTGTGTGTGACTCTTTTGTGTACTAATGTGACATCCTATACTTGTAGGCTATACCATCTGCATTGTGTTGTTTCCTTGGCTGAGCAAGTGTTTGTCTGCTAACCGTTTGTCAGCAGTATGTTTTGGGATTTTCAGTACAGTGTGCCCTCCCTAGCATTGTGACTTGTGATACAGGTGTCCGTGTGTCTTCACTGAGGGTGAGATGATAGTTCCATGAACATTTAAATTTGGAAGTGTTGTTAACACGTTCATATCAAAGTACCCTGTACATCCCATACCTTGAAACTTATGCAATGTATTAATGTAAAGGTCATTGTGACACTTAAAATTTGCAAGGTGACATTTTGGCAACCACACTCATTAATGTCTTCACATTAGGCTGTACAGTAAATTCCAATGTGTGACAGGTTCAATGGTGAGTTAAGAAACATGGCTAGTGATGTCAGGACCTCAGTGTGTTCCTGTCTAGATGTTGCTGTTGTGGTGTATGTGTTGTGTGTCCTAGAGGGTTGCTGTGCAGTGTGTATATAAGTAGGTTTCTGTACTTACCAACAAGTAGTCTATTGCCATACCGTCCATCCTGGAAGTGTTGGTTGATGGTGCTGTGACGGAAGATGAATGAGTCATGGACACTCCCTGGATATTTTGCCACGATGTTGGTGATCAATCCCTGGTGATCGACTATGGCCTGCACGTTGATTGAATGTGTGTGCTTCCTGTTGCGGTAGAGGTGTTCTGTTGCAGCAGGTGGCACAAGGCGTACGTGTGTGCAGTCGATTGCACCAAGGACGTGTGGGAAGCCACTG
Source organism: Pleurodeles waltl (assembly GCF_031143425.1). Lineage (NCBI taxonomy): Eukaryota > Metazoa > Chordata > Amphibia > Caudata > Salamandridae > Pleurodeles > Pleurodeles waltl. The sequence goes on from NC_090444.1 coordinate 1,016,585,837, forward strand.
ATTGCGTAGAACCCCTGTTTAGTTTCCTGCTGCTTCTGCAGTGTGTTAGGGAAGCAGATGTGGAGGGGTGTCAGGCGAATGATGGCATCCAGTACTTTTGGCAGAAATGCGGAGAATGATCGTTGTGTTATTCCGCCAACCAGGGCACCAGTTGTTTGAATTGAGCCACTTGCCAGCAGGTGAAGTACGGAAAGCAGGTTTGTTTCTGTTGGGATGGTGCGGGGTGTCACTAAAGTGGGGGCCAACTGCGGTTCAATGTTGTGCAGCAGCTGCTGAATGGCCTGCCAGTTCAACCGGTACCTCTGTATGATGTCGTGTTCCCTGAGGCCATGCAGGGTTGTTCTTGGGCGGAATATCCTCTCCTGCCTTCTGCGCTGCCTTTGGGGTCCCTGCTGGTGTTGTTGTAGCTGCTGTTGTTGCTGCTGGGCTCTGCGTCTACGTGCACGCTGGATAAAAATCACCTCCATGTCTCCCTGTTGCTGCTCTTCTGTCCGTTCTGTGTGTTCTGATTAAATACAGGTGTGTTTGCCCCATTTTAACGCCTGCCCTGACCCAGGCGTTAAATTTTGACGAACATCGGGCTGTGCGTCATTTTTTGCTCCGCCTCCCAGCCGAGAGTCATTTTTGCCCGGAAGCATAAATACAACGCACGGCCGTTTGCGTCGTTTTTTGGACGGGAACGCCTACCCTGCATATCATTAACGCAGGGCGGGTTGCCGCATCCAAGAAATGACGCACACAGCGGAATTTTGTCATCCGCGGGCTTGGGGGTCAGAGTTTAAATATGGGGCAACGTTTGCGCTGGTTGTGTGTCAAATTTTTTGACGCACAATCGGCGCAAACGGAGTATAAATATGCCCCTAAGTGCTATCCAGGGAGCACGCTATAGGTGGTTAAGAGCAGACCAGCCAAGTGGAGCAAGGCTCTAGAATTCTTGGAGGCCGTTTGTTCATTATGTAAATGGTGAAAGATGGAATATGCACCTGCAAGCTCCTGAGCGCTAAGTTAACCTTCATACAGCAGACTTCTGGGGTTGTCGCAACACGTCATCTCTTCGAATTCCTAGCTAAGAGAAAATACAACAGATAAGTAAAGATGACGTTTTAAGTTCGAATCGCAAGTTCGAAAGTGTATTTTCAGTGTTTTAATTCTGACTGGCTTTAAATACAGATGACATATGAAAATTCGAGAAAGAGGTCTATATTCATGTAATATTTGGGAGGAATAATTATGTTTTGAAAAATCTGTTAAAAGACAATGTAAATTTGATTCAAAAGATAAATTGCAAAGCAAAACAAAACGATCCATTTGAAATGAGCAAGACCGTTCAAAACAGAACACACAAGCAAAAGACTGACAACTAAGTGAGAAGAATATACTTTCAAACTTTACATAACTGTGTCATACAAATAATTATAGCTAGCTAAGAGAAAATACAACAGATAAGTACAGATGACATTTTAAGTTCGAATCGCAAGTTCGAAAGTGTATTTTCAGTGTTTTAATTCTGACTGGCTTTAAATACAGATGACATATGAAAATTCGAGAAAGAGGTCTATATTCATGTAATATTTGGGAGGAATAATTATGTTTTGAAAAATCTGTTTAAAGACAATGTAAATTTGATTCAAAAGATAAATTGCAAAGCAAAACAAAACGATCCATTTGAAATGAGCAAGACCGTTCAAAATAGAACACACAAGCAAAAGACTGACAACTAAGTGAGAATAATATACTTTCAAACTTTACATAACTGTGTCATACAAATAATTATTACTGTGATTTTTCAAATGTAAAGCAAGGTTGTTCAATGTGATGCTTCTATGCTGCATATTTGAAAGAAGGCTTTTGATGAAGCAGAGGGGCTGTGCATTGGTCTGCTGAATAGGGGTAAAACTGTTTTGGCAACATTGTTAGTGAAGAAGATTTTTTCACTATCCCCAACCACTTTCCCATTTTGCTCAGATTGAGCTTGAATAGTATTTAAGCATTTGAACTGATATGCGTAAATTTTTTCCTACTGGGTAAACTACTAAGAGGTCAATCAGTTCTGTAATAATTGAATATCTGGGACAAGAATATTTTATGACAAGATGACAAGAGAGCAGGTCTGTTCCATCTATGCATCTAGCATCTGGAAAAACATCCCCACATCCATCCTTTAGGACTGCGTTTACGTTGCTCCTATTTAGGAACGAGTTGAAGACCTACATCTGTAAAGTACACTCCACCATAATGCACTAGCAGTCCACCAACCAGATATTGCTACTATCATTCAGCAAATTTGTGCTTGTTTGATCCTACAGAACACTCCGCTCCTTTTGTTGAAGTTTGCACTCTGAAAATACCACACACATACATAAAAACCACATGAAAACAAAGATTTTCTATTTCAGTCTTGGGGGACTCTTAGGAGTCCCTCGCTTTGACATGGGGGACAGTGTGTGCTACCAAGTCCCAATATGCAGCCTTACAAATTTATTTTGAGGACATGCAAGAGAAGATTTTCTCTAGTGACTAGCCAATCAGAGCCTTTCGGTCCATGAACCTGACTTAGAGTTTGCAGACCCAAAATGGACGAAAGAAAAAAGCTTCCCTCATGAAGTGGCAGGCCTTTATTTTTTAAATTTGGATCTGTGAATCATTGGCGGAGCCCAGTTACAAGCACAGTTTTAAGACTTGCAGTCCAGATATCAGTAACAGTTTAATAGATTTAGGAGCAGATTTAAGAGCCTCTTGTGCTATCTAACGACACATTAACGTCTTTTTTTATGCTAATATGAAGTTAGATGGCCAAAAAGGCCGCACCAGATTTACAAAGGGGCACAATGCATGCATTGCGCCACTTTATAACCCTTTGTCTTACATCATGCATGCGCCATGCATAATGTATGCAAAGGGGGCATTCCCCATTAGGGGGGCTGAAAAAATGGCACAAAGAAATCTAAGAGATTTCTTTGTGTCATTTTTTGACACTTTTAACGCCTGCTTAGAGCAGGCCTCAAAAGGAGGCACACCATTGTTCATAATGGGCCTCAATGGGCTTTGCAGGATTAGTGTCAACATTTTTTATGCTAATCCTGCAAAGCTCCAAACTAGCAACAAATATTTTGACGCTAGATACCTAACTACCGCCATGGTGCACTGTATCTTAGATATGGCGCACACATGGTGGCGTTAGTGGGGGAGCACTAAGGGGTGCAAGAACAGTGGCCCTTAGTGCCACTGAGGCACTTTTGTGATCTAACTTCTCAAAAACTGCTAAACAGATTACCATGCAATGACGTAAATCCACTTTTCTTGAGTAAAGTTCTAGTTTCATTTCCAAATTTGGTGTAATTGCTTTTAGCCATTTTTACTACATAGGAGAGCAGAGATTCTTATAGAGGTTAAAATAAGAAAAATCACGTTTTGCAACTCCTTTCATGATTAACTTTGTTTTTGGAAAGTTTTGTGCAGGTTCTCTGTAAGAAATTGGGATGTTTGTTGAGGGTGGTGTGAGCCCGTCTCAAACAGTAGACTGAATCCTTGTCAGGGTAAACCACAAAAGTCACGAAATTGACCTGTGCTTAACCTTTTGACAGCTTTCCACAAAAGCCTAACTTAGAGGCAATGTGTGAAGTTTTACGCAGCATTTAAAAAGCAATAAAGTGAAAAAACACAGCACAAGAAAAATCACACACAATTTAGAAAATCAGTAGAAACTGAGTTATGGATTTTTTATATTTTAAAGTGAAAAATAGCACCTAAAAAATCAAAGTGCCAACCAAAGACTTCTACTTGCACAAGACTAGGGTAAAGTCAAAAATGATGTCCAACTGTAACGGAGTACAGTTCTTATTCATGAAGTGGATTAGGCACAGTTTGGACTTAGAAGAATTTTTGAGACAACAAGTCTGAGAAGGTTAAGTTCAGAGGAGGGAGGTAGTCAGAGGCATCCGAGGAGGAGGCATTGTCATCGGGGAGCCGCTGTACAAAGTTGCAGTGAAGATTTCTACATTCGGACTTTGGGCCTCATTTAAAAGACCCTGGTGGCACACTGAGCCACTGAAGCATCATTGTTTTTATACTCCGGTGGCGCAGTGTACCAGCCCATATTTACAAGGTCACGCAAAGCCACATTGCATTGCTTTGCATGGCCTTGTAAATATGGACCACTTTCACGCATAACACTGCATGAAAGGGAGGTTCCATGGATGTTGCTTGGGGTGTTCCCACGCAACACCTATGGAACCCGAAGGAGTCTGATGCATTCCCAGATTAAGAAGTCTGGGAATGCGTCCGATTCCTACACCACCTCAGGGGTAGCATAAGAATGACGCAATGGGGAGAAATATATTTATTTCTCTCTTTTTTTTCTCTTTCTATGTGTCCTGCATAAGAAAGAAGAAAACACCTCTTGTGATTGTTTTGTGCAGGAAGGTATCCGGTCCTGCACAACTACACTCATCCCCACAACTCCGGCATCCTTGCACCAGGCACCCTTGCACCATGGTGCAAGGGTGCCTGCTTTAATGCTAGGCAGCAATTTGTGCACCAGAGCAGGGGGAGAGGACAGAAATGCACACTATCCTGTAGATACGGTGCCTTTCTTCCCTTTCCCGGTGGCGCAGCAAGGCACTTGCTGCGACACCCTGTGCCATGGTCCTCATAAATGTGGTCCTTACTCTCTTTAATGGAAATCAAATATCTCTGGTGGGATGAAGCTGCAGGCTGTACACGATGAGGGTTCCATGATGCCGATTACCCGTTCTGAGAGGAGGTGCTAAACAGTATTTGCTGCTTCAGAGAAAAACGTAGTGGGAGCTATAGCAACTTAAGGCTGATCGGCGATGCATCATGGGCAGATCAGTAAGCAGGTAAGTCCCTGTCTCCTTTTGGTTATCAGGACATATTTTGACTGAAAATTGTTTAAGTTACAAGTTTTGGATTCGGGCTATTTGGGCATCTTTAACACCACATCCAAGGGTCCTGGACTTGAGGGGCACCATTTGGAGTGTCAAGACTCACCCAGGAAGGGTTTAGGTGTGGGATTTAGATGGCTCGAGCCTTATTCTGTTCCTGATGCTCTGATCAGGAGGCCAACTATGTTATGTAATGTTATGAAAATTTATAGAGCGCATTGCTACCTGAAGGCCTCCCAGCGCTATACAGAAATCTTCTAAAACACTGCCTTAGGGACAAATATTAGAACAACGATGTTTTAAGTAGCCAAAAGGATCATTTGTGGCTAGTTTGTCGTAGGGCCAAGGGTAGAGAACTCCACAATCTGGCGCCAAGATAGGACCTAGATCTTCCGCCCCATTTGGCCTTTTTTATTGAGGGATTACAGCTAAAGCCGCCGATGATGACCTCAGATGTCTGACAGGCTTATGGAAAGAGGCCAGGGTTCACAAAAACAGTGGGCCTTTGTCATAAAGAGCTCTATGAATGCAGCATAATGTTTTGAACTTTATCCGTTGCTCCAATGGGAGCCAATGCAGAGCTGAGAGAGCTGATTTGGCCGATTCAGGCCTGGGTATATTGAAGAGAAGGCGGGTAGCAGTGTTCTGCACCACCTGCAATTTTTTCTTTTCAACATATTTTGGAGCACCAAGAAACAAGGCATTCCATAATCCAGTCGTGAGATGATAAGTGCCTGTATGATAAGTTTCTTTGCAATAGGCAGAAGTATTTTGAACACCATCCTAAGAAGTCTGAATAGACCAAAACAAGTGGAGGATATTTTTTCTTCGCCTGATGGTCCATGGTCAGCCATGGGTCAAGCCATACTCCAAGACTTGGTGTGACCCTAGCGTGAGGGAAGATCTCCTGGTGAATGCAGAACAGGGGAGATTAGATTTGGTTGAGCGTGATGACCCAAGATCATAACCTCTGTCTTGTCTCTGTTCAACTTGAATTTACCATCAGACATCCATTTGGATACTGCCCATAAACAAGGGGCAAGTAATGAATCAACTGAGTTCTGTTTGGTGGAAAAGGATACCACAAGCTGGGTGTCATCTGCACATGATACTAGGGAGAGGCCATATGGTTCCACTACCTGTGCTAGTGGCAACATATAGATATTGAATAACGTAGGGCTAAGAGAGGAGCCCTGTGGCACTCCCCAACTGCTATTGAAGGAGCTAGAATACAAAGAACGATCAAGTACCAGAAATGATCTTGCTTCTAAAAACAAGGTAAACCAATTTAAAGCATTCCCTTTGACTTCAATTTCCCTCATTCTCTAAAGTAAAATGTTGTGATCTACAGTGTTGAAGGCGGCACTGAGGTCAAGAAGTACACTTGCTGATACCAGTCCCTGATCCAGGCGCTTCCTGTCTTCCTCCGTAACTTCAATCAATGCCGATTCCGTACTGTGTAAAGGTCTAAAGCCCATCTGAGAAGGATGAAGAATGTGATTGTCTTCCAGGAAGGTACAAAGATGAGTGTTCACATGTTTTTCAAGTATCTTGGCGAGGGCTGGCTACATGGAGATAGGTTATAAGTATGAATGGATCTAGGTTGGGTTTCTTAAGCAGAGGTTTCACTATAGTGTGTTTCCACTGTGGAGGGATAGTGCTACTCGACAGTGACAGATTCAACAGGTCGGTCAAAATGGGGACTATTACTGATGACCCTTGTGCTAAAATTAATAGGGGTGCAGGATCCAAGGTTAGACCCCGATTTAAGGGTGGCCAGTAGTGTTAAAACCATTTCCGGGGAGAGAGGCGGAATCTGTGCGAACCTCATTGAGCCATTAGAACATTGCTCATCTACAACTTGGGGACTGTGGGTACCTATCGGGAAGGCTGAATAAATGTCTGAAAAAAAAATTTCTGGAAGAATAGGCCTAGGTCATCACCATGTTTATAAGAGGCTTCAACAGCTTCAATTTGTGGATGGGGGAGGGCAATTTCTCTTAGTAAATGAAAATGTTCTTTAGGGGAGTTAGAGCTCTGTTCTACTTTGGCCGCATAGTAAGCATTCTGTGCTGCTTTAATTTCCACATTAAACCATCTGATAACCTTCCTTTAATCTTCTTTAAGTAAAATGTCATAGGATTTTCTTCATTTTCTTTCCAGACGTCTGCAGTCCCTCTTTAGTAGACGAAGATGGGTGGAAAACCAAAGAGCACTTTTTTTTTGATTACCTCCCGGCCTTGACGTGTAAGGGAGAGTAATATCTAGGCTTTTAGTAATCCAGTTATTGCATATTTCTAGGGAACAAGCCATATTCCCCTTCAGGGCAGGTTTTGAATTCTCTAAAATACAAATCCACTCACTGACCTTAAGCAAGTGCCAACGCCTATAGGGTTGGGTTATAATTTGGGAAGATTTGCCCAGTGCTGAGGTAGGAAGGTTAAAGGAAATTAAAAAATGGTCCGACCATGCCAGAGGGGTGGGAGGCAAGGCAGTTAGATTGGTTATATTGCTAAAAATTAGGTCAATGGTGTGACACTTTATTGTGTGTGGGGCCTCTAATCAATTGTGTAGGGTCTAAGGCCCTCATATCAGACAAAAGTATTTTGGCTGCAGCATTTTCTTGAGTCTCTGCATGGATGTTAAAACCACAGAGAATTTTGAAATTTGGCTTGTTGCATATTAATTCAGCAACTTGCTCCAGGAAAGCTTGTAGAAAATGTTGTACTGAGCCAGGGGATGATTTACTAGGGCCCCAGGAAACTATATTGAGAGTTTAAGGAAATAGAAAAAGACATACTCTCACAGTCCGGCAACTGGAGGGGACAGGAGGTGACCTTGACTGAGTCCCTAAAGATGATTGCAATTCCCCCCCCTTTCCCAGATGCTCTGTCAAGCCTGATTATTAAGTAGTTGTTAGGCAAAGCTAAGTCAACATCTGGTGCTGAGCCCTTATGGAGCCAAGTCTTCGTGCTGTAGGTCTCTGCTCGCTCAGGAAAAGGTTGAAATCCTGATTATGAGCGGCCAGAGGTCTACATGCTTTGTAGACCTTTATGAGGCACAAGGATGTTCTGTGCTGACGGCGTCCATGGCAACCAGTGCGGGGCAGGGTAACTTCCATAAAATCCATTTGCCCATCACATCCATCTATTGGATCTGGTCTGAGTGAGTGGAGAAACTCAGAATCGTAGGATATCCTATCTGCAATTAAATGGGAATGGGTGCTGGCCCCTTGGCCCGGTCTGGCACAGATGGGTGCAGATGGGCTTGCCTTAGGCACACCTTCAGTGCACCTGCTCCGCGCATCCGCTGAGCGACCGCAGCATACCCGGCTTTAAATGTGTTCCAAATTCAGGGGAGTTGAGCGGCTAGACCGCTGATCTCCAAAGATGGCGTCAGTAATTGTGCCAATGTGGAAGTGGAAAAATGGCTGCCGTCTATGTGCTACAATAAAAATCAATGAACCCTTCCCCTAGTACATTAAACTATAGAATTTCAACAATAAATACTTTACTCAGTTAAAACTTGATAAAAACTTGATAAAATGCTATCACTTACGGCTGTAATTTAGAAGATTCTGCTCTATCCCTTCTATCCCTTGGAGTCACTCTGGACATCATAGGATCAAGCAGAGAAGCAGTTCTCATTTAAAAAAGCAGGTCTCTAGAATCAAGGCAGTCCTCTGAGAGCGCAGGCCAGGCTTCATGCAGCAAGGAAGTCCTCTTGAAGCATCAGAGCATTAGTCGTCTGAAGCATGCAGCAGACCACGGGTAGCAGGACAGTCTTGTGAGAGTTCTCTACAGGTCCAGAAGTAAATTGAAGAGTGGGCCTGAGGGTTCTAATGTTGAAGCTGTTTCTAGATTTGAAGTGGAAGAAACATCTGGAGTGTCCCCCTCACAAACGTGCTTGGAATTACCTGCCTCCCTGCCCTGGTCCCAGGATGTCTGACGGCACAAAGGCTAGTGTAAAGTTCTTTTTTTTGTGTGTAGTAGCAGCTGCTTTGAATTCTAGGTGTGGCTGTGCACAGCTCCTCCCTCCTTTCCTGCCAGGATGGCCGATCCTCACAATACAAAATCCTCCTATTATGTGACTTTCTGGGAAGAATTCAAAAAAGGTAAATTGCCAAATATATCTAGTCTTGTGGCCCACAAAACAGGCTGCAGGCATCATATGGTTAGCACAAGAAAATTCCAGCTTTCTAAAAGTGACATTTTCACAAAGAGAATTTTAATTACAAAGCTACAAAGTTAGACACCAAACATGACATTTCTCCCTGTTCTCAAACAAAGGTTAACACTTATTAAATATAATAGTTAATCCAAACTTATCCTACGTTAGAGGTAGGCCTCACAGTAATGAAAAACACATTTGTGAGTTTTTCACTACTAGGTGCACTTTAACCAATGCAATGTTTAGGGACTTTTTGAGGGGTGGCTTGTATGTATTAAAAAGGGAGTTTCGGGGCCCTGGAAAAAATTTATTTGAAAGGTTAAATTAGCAGTTTAAAACTGCACACAGGCTGCAATGAAAGTAGAAAAGTTCGTGAAGATTTGTCAAATGGCACCAAAGATATTTGCAAAACAAAAATCGCTTTCCTATGGAAACGAGGACTTAACTATAACTACCTACTAGCAACTGCCAGTAGGTAAAACATATCTATCTATCTATCTATCTATCTATCTATCTATCTATCTATCTATCTATCTATCTATCTATCTATCTATCTATCTATCTATTTATATATATATATATATATATATATATATATATATATATATATATATATATATATAGATATAGATATAGATATATAAAACCTAGCCACTAGGTTGTTACAGTTAGGACCTAGTTTCTACAGAATTATTTTTTTGCCTTGCTATCTCTTTGGTGCTGGTTAATAAATCTTCACAAAATGTTCCCCAAAAAATGGATGAACAATTCAGCTGCTGTGTGGAAAGTAGTGGGGAGATCTGTCAAGCGGGGGCCGAGAAAGAAGGGGGTCACAAAACCTGTTTTCCCCATGCCTTTTTTCCATAGGGATTTTGAACACGAACCACTGGACAGAATTACACCGAATTTGGCAGCAATGTATCTCTTGGTCCAGAAAGAACCCTTTTTGTTATTTGGTGTAATTCTGTTCAGTAGTTTGGGAGATATTAAAGAAAAACATGTGTGTATGTATACAGATACTAAGGCTCTGCAAACCCACTTGATCTCCTGCTGAGATCTGATTGGCTGCCAAAAGCAAATGAAGGGCGGAATGCTTAACAAATCAAACATTCACCCCCAGTCACAGATCTGGGTTTGATCCATCATTTTTTCTGCTTGTCATGCCACCCCAGTTTGGACGTGGCCATATGCAAGCCAGTCTTGACCCAAGGTTTCAGAAGACTTTACATGAGCACCAGTTACAATACACAAGGGCACATCCATTTTTGGTAGGCATGGGGAGATTAAGGGGGTCATTATGACCCTGGCGGAAGGTGGAGAAGCGGCGGTAAGACCGCCAACAGGCTGGCGGTCTTTTTTTTTGTATTATGACCATGGCGGTTACCGCCATGGTCATCCGCCGGTTCTCCGTTCCTCCCGCCAGGGCGGAGATGACCGCCGGGCTGGAGACCTGGGTCTCCAGCCCGGCGGCCGTCACTATACAGCCGGCGGTATTTCGACCCGGCTTACCGCCGTGGATTTCCTGCGGTTGGAACCGCCATGAAATCCATGGCGGTAAGCACTATCAGTGCCAGGGAATTCCTTCCCTGGCACTGATAAGGGTCTCTCCCAGCCCCCACCCCCACCCCAAATCCCTCCCCTACACCCCCCACCACCCCTGCCACCCCCCAAAGGTGGCAGGGCTCCCCTCCCCACCCCGATCCCCAACATCACAGAAACTCACACACACACGACACGCATGCAGGCACCACCAACACACACACGCACACACACCGACATACATGCCTACATCCACACACACAGTCAGACACGCACACCCAAATACAAACATACACGCACACATCCATACAGACATACACGCACTCCTTCCCAAAACATGCAACACCCCCGCAAGCATACACGCACTCACGCACCCCCTCTACATACACAGACGCACACCCCCATGCACCCACACAACACACAACACCCTCCCCTGACAGACGATAGACTTACCTGTTCCGTCGACTTACCTGTTCCGTCGATCCTCCGGGAGGGGACGGGAGCCATGGGGGCAGCTCCACCTCCACTGCCACGCCAACAGAACACCGCCACGGCGAATCACAGGATGTGATTCGCTGGGCGGTGTTCTGTTGGCGTGGCAGTGGAGGTGGAGCAACCTCCACTTCCCCGCCTCCCGCCATTATGGCTGTTGGCAGCTCTCCGTCCGTAAAAGGACATAGAGCTGCCAACGGGCATAATAGGCAGAGCGGCAAACCGCCACCACTGGCGGTCTTCCGCACGGCGGTCCCTCTGCGGTCTTGTAAAAAGACCGCCGAGGTTGTAATGACCACCTAAGTGTTTGCCCAGAATCACAGGATGTTGAGCTGATGCCAGGACTCAAGCCTGTTTCCCCAGCTCCAAGGTCAGCAGCTTTGGCCGTTACCCACCATCCTCTCAAACTGCCGGGCCAGGTCCTCCCTGGACCAGAAACAACCATCATTGGACCAGTTTCAGTGTATTACTCCACCATCAGCCAGGTTTGCTTGAATCCAGTGGCACAGTGAACATGGGACCCATTGCTGAGCATACCCTTCGCACTTAGGTGATCAAAAGCAAAAAGAACAGATGATGGACAGAATGTGGAACAAATCAAACATTCACACCCAGTCACATATCTGGGTTTAATCCATTGTTTTTCTGCTCCTCATGCCACCCCAATTTGGACCCAGCCATATGAAAATCAGTCTTGGCCCTGCTTCCCATGGGAACAGTCCAGCCAGAACTGCCAGACCAGGTAAGGCCAGGGCTAAAAAGCATTTTTCTAAAATGTTCACAGAAAATCGCGACAGAGCCACGAATTGTAGGGAAAATAATAAAAGAAAAACAGGCATAGGCTCTCATGTTTGTTTTGAATAGAGCTCCTGGGTGGGTCAGTTCCTGCTGGCATTTTTTTGGGATAAGGAGCGGGGCACACTGGGCCTTCCTCCTGAGAATGATTCAGTGCTGGGGACCACCACCTCCCCAGGGATTTTTTCTAATAATGCAGGGGAGCCTCAAGAACCCCCTCCAAGGCTTCTAAGAAGCCCCAGAGACCACCATCCTCACAGAGCTTTGTTTCAAATCACGGAAGGGGTCCACACAGCCCCTCTCCCAGCCCACATATGGCCCCAGGGACCACCACCTCCCCGGGGTCAGCCCATGCTCAGAGAAGGAAGGGAGGCAGCATGGCCTCCTGGAGCCAATTATGGCCCTGGCGACCACTCCCCCCGGGGTGTCCCCACTCCTGCTATGTCCCAGGGTGCCTACCTCCGGGTCATACCTGTTTGCTCTGTCTTGGTGGGAGCTTTGACAGCTCCAATTGAGTCAGAGAAAACATGAACTCTGCTCCGAGGAAGCGAGAGATCTCGGTTGCTGGGAGCGGAGTTTTCATCTGTCAGATGAAACAATTACTCTCACACATGTGTGAGAGCAACACCAGCTCTGGCAGGTGGCAGGGAGCTGGCTGGGACCATGGGGCATTCAAGCTCCCCCTGTGGTTTCCAACACTGCTGACTGGGTGCTCCTCTGGCAACTTCAAGACATGGCTGGGGAGATGGGGTCCCCTTGGCTGAGATGGGCTGGTGGAGGGGGCAGCAAGGCTTCCCTCGCCTATTGAATGAACGCTGGGTCCCGGGGGATGGAGTCCCCAGAGCCGAGATTGGTCTGAGGAGGGGGGCCACGCACCCCCATCCTATATTACAATTTGAAATCCTTTGTGGAGGTGAATGCATCACTGATCTATTGGAGCACAATCTGTATGTGACTGTGGTGAGTGGGTTCTTTCTTGTCCTCTCCTGGTAAAAGCAGAGTCCATGGTTCTCCCTTTAAAGTTCTATGAGTATGCAAATCTGAAAATCACCTGGAAGCTCAGCCCGCTTGGCCCTGCACCGTCCAACTTAATAGTATTAAAAGGTCTTCCCGCATTTTGCCTGAATGATGGACAGCTTACCAAGGTGCCCCCGGTGCATTTGTCACCAATTTGGATGGTGCGTTCTTGATGCTGAGTAATATGAGGACGTCTCCACAAAATAAAGTAGCACTTACTCCATATTGATAAAAGGAAGGACCCTGATTTGGTGAAGGTTTACGTCTTTGTAGTCTTATAAAGAGTATAGGAGGATTCATGTTATCACAGAACTCTAGAGAAAGACACACCAGGAAAAATCAAGTTGCCAATACACACACAAGGTCACCAATGGTGACATTTCCGTGTGCTCTATTACACAGCTGTAGAGTAGAATCCATACTGGACATTTACCAAAGGAGGGTAGAAAGAACTCCATTTGGGTAGATATTTTGTGTAAAGCTGTGGACTCTTGTTGGATAAAAGGGCAGGTGTGGTTCCTTTGTGGCCAGGCCACTCATACAGCTACTGACGCAGCCACACTGACATTCACACACCAACCCATATATGCACAAAGACACTCATGCACCCACTCACAGACCCACTCAAAGACTCATGTACTCACTCACAGATCTACTCAGACACTCATGCACCCACTCACTGACCCACTTAGACACTCATGCATCCACTCACAGACCCACTCAGACATTCACACCTCCACCCATAGACCCTCACAAACCTACTCAGACACTCACGGCACATACTTAGAGGCCCACTCAGACACTCATGCACCCACTCACAGACCTACTGAAATCCTCGCACACCTACTCACGGACCAACTCAGACACACACATACACACTCATAGACTCATTCAGACCCTCACACACCCATTCACAGACTCACTCAGACCCTCACACACCCATTCACAGACCACTCAGACACTCATGCTCACAATCATAGACACGCTCAGACAATCATGTAACTACTCAGAGACGCCCTCAGATAGTCATGCATCCACTCACAGACCTACTCAAAGAATCATGCATTAACTCACACATCTACTCAAAGACACCTGCACCCACTCACAGCCCCACCCAGAAACCCAAGTACTCACTGACACACCCACTGAGGTACTCATGCACACATTCACAGGCCACACAAAGACTTATGCATGCAGTGTTGAGTGGTTATTGCGGGTTAGCCACAGGGCTTGGCCAAAGGCCAGGACCTGCAGCCACCTCCCACCACGCACACCCAAAGGCCACGCATGGCAAGGGGGTTGGGTGGTTATAGGGCATTGGCTTCAGGGCCTAGCCGTAGCCTAGGCTCTTCGGCCAATCCCCACCACACACAGCCAATGGGGTTGGGTAGTTATAGCGGGTTGGCAGCAAGGCAATAGTTCAATCAATGTATAGTAATTCAAATTAACTTACGCTAAAAAAGCCATAGAAATTCACAGTAAAAAACAAAGGTTACAGGGACATTGTAGTTAGGAAATAGATTTTTTTTTAAACATAGAAATTCATATAAAAAAACAAAAGTGACAGGGATGTTATAGTTAGGTACTGAATTTACTCACACACAACCATAGAAATTCAGTAGTTATAGCTACCAGCCCTAACTATAACTTACCCCCCATTATGACATCACATATTACATCACTCAAGAAATGGTCAGTGACATCACTGATGACATCTTTAATGACATCACTGATTACATCATCCACCTACAGACTCTCACACCCCTCTCACACACCAATGCAAACCTCTCATACACCCACTCACACCCTCACACAACTACTCACATGCCCATTCACACACCCATACAACTATACAAAAACACCCATTGTAAAATGCACTCACACAGGCATTCACTTACTCATATAGCCAGTCACACAACCACTCATGTTGCCATGCAGTTACTCAAATACAGAGTCACGCGCCCATAAAGCCACTCAGATAGCTACACAGCCATCTACACAGTGAATATAACAGTTATAACAGTTAATATAGTCTTCAATTATTCTTGTATACAGCCACTGATACAGCCATACCTACACCCATACACACACTCATACATCAAATTACTCAGCAATACAGCGACACAGACACCCAGTCATGTACACATACAGCCACACAATACGTCATTCACCCATACAACTACTAGCACACCCACTCTCTCACCTGTATAACAGATGACACAACCAGTCACTCACCCACACAGTTACTCACACACCCATTAATTTAGTCATACAGACACTATCACATATGCTCACTCTCCTATGCAATCACTGATAAAACTACACTCTCACTCATAAATGCAATGCCACACCGACTAAGTCACCCATACAGATACTGACACGTCCTCTAACTCACTAAAAGAGCCACTCACACTGCCACTCACTCAGCCATATAAGCACACAGTCAGTCACTTACTACTAGAGATACTTAGAAAATCTCTCATACACATAACTACTCACACATCCACTTCTTTACCCATACAGCTACACAGGAACACACTCATTCAGTATAATGTCTACTAACATAATCAGTCACCCAACTGAACACGCACTCATATAACCACTCAGATGCAAATGTAGACAAACACATATCCACTCAGATGGCATACATTACAAATACTATTACTGATGAGTAGTTCTGTAAGACTAGTAATTTAACTTACGCAATACCTTTGTATCAACCTTTAACTCTTGTAAAAATGTTTGCCCATTTACACAGACTGGATAATGTCATCAGTAATATCCTTTCAGATGTCATCAGTGATGCCATCAGTGTTGTCACTGAACTTGTCATGGGTGATGTAATATTTGAGGTCATAAGCAGTGCATTGCGGGGGCATAAGTTATAGTTAGCGCTGGTAACTATAACTGCTGAACTCTTATGGTTTTGTGTGAGTAAATTCGGTACCTAACCTTAACATCCTTGTAACCTTTGGTTTTTCAGTGAATTTCTAACGTTTTTTGTATTTTATTTCCCAACAATAACATCCCTGTAACATTTAGTTTTTCAGAGAATATATATACATATATATTAACCAAGTGTTCTTTCCACTTCAAAGGAAATCCCTCGATGAAGAACAAACAGCCGTGACAGCAATAACGTTGTTTATTGACACAGAAGTTCCTGAGGAATTTCGGAGCACCCGCTCCTTGATCACAGGCTCTAAAGCCATACTCACTCGTGCCTGTTTGATATTGACAACACAAAGGAAGGACTAACAGCCATGCTTATACTGATGCTTATACTAATGACAGCCATATTGGAGTGGAGCAGATATAATACATTGCTTACATCTCTAATATAATGTCATGTCTATTCCAATATATTCAATATACCCAACCTTATTATAACTTAATCAAAACCAACTCCCTGCTACAGCTAAGTGAAATCAATGAGAGGAACGACAAAAATAAATAAAAATAAAAAATAAAAACAATAGTAAATAAATACACATATATATCAATCTATATACTTATATACCTTAACAGAAACAAGACTATAACAATCCACCTGGTAGACCTATAGTCTCTTCGAGGGGCAGTGCATTGGAAAATACGTCTAAATATATCGATTTTTTCTTGAGACCATTTGTAGAAGCACTGCCATCATATATTAAGGACACGAGGGACTTCCTAAAAAGGATTCATGAGATACTGTGGGAGGAGCAATTTTACTACTAACATTGGATGTGGAAAGTTTGTACACTTGTATCCCGCATGATTTAGGTATCTTGGCATGTAAACATTTCTTTAGGGCAAGATCAGTTTACTATTTTCAGCACACTGAAATGCTACTCGATATGATGCAAATCTGTCTAACTAACAACTTCTTTATATTTAATCATCAAGTGTACTGACAAGTGCAAGGGACCGCTATGGGTACTTGCTTTGCTCCAAGCTACGCAGGCCTTTTTTTCGGCTGGTGGGAAGAGCAATTAGTTTATAATATGCCTATGTTTGATGAACATGTAGTGTTGTGGGTTTGGTACATTGATGACATTTTTTGCATTTGGAAAGGCAGTGAAGAACAGGTGGGAGAATTTGTTAAACAACTTAATACTAATGAGATGAATCTGAAACTAACCGCACATATGAATCGCTCAGAAATTGAATTTTTGGATTTGAAAATGTGTGTTAGGAATACAAAATTAACCAGTATCCTATTCCGTAAGAAGACAGCTGGAAATAGTCTCTTACATGTGAGTAGTTGTCATCCGAGGAATTTGATTCATAGTATCCCTTATGGCGAACTTTTAAGAGCTAGAAGGAATTGTAGTGAAGATAGTGATTTTGTGAAAGAAATACGAGTGATGAAAAAGAGGTTCCTTGAAAGAGGATACTTGAGGAAATTGATTGAGGGCACTTGTAAGAAAGTACTATCGTTAGATCGAGAGAAACTTTTGGTATCCCAGTAAGGTACAGATCAGTTGGATAGCCAGACAATGAAGTTTATTACTACATACAGCACTCAGGCCTGGGAAGTTAAACGTGTCTTACTGAAGAATTGGGATATCCTTAGAAGTGACGAAGTGGTAGCTGAGTTTACTGGTCAACAACCACAGGTGACCTTTAGAAGGTGTGCATCTCTCAAAGATCAGTTATGGAAGAGCTTGATACAATCACCTCAGGCGTGTAAAGGTACTCATGTTCAGGGTTTCTTCATATGCGGGAAATGTAAAGCATGTAAAGGTAGTAATAATTGTTGTAAGATTAAGTTATCTAGAAATTCAAACCCTTTCATTATCAAAAAGTATCTTAATTGCAATACAGATTATTGTGTTTATGCCCTTAGCTGCCCGTGCAATAAGTATTACATCGGCAGTACGATACATAGGGCGAAGAAAAGAGTTCTGGAACATATGAGAGCTATTACGAATGTTGACAAAAGTTACCCAATGGCAAGACACTTTGCTGAGGCTCATGGGAAAAACAGAGATCTGTTAAAATTCTGTGTATTGGATAATATCCTACCAGGTATAAAAGAAGGCACTAGGGAATTGGAATTGAGACAACTGGAATCTAAGTTTATAATTAAGTATTCTACTAATACACCTGATGGATTTAATCAAGATGAGGAACTTTTTGTTCATTTGAAGTCTGTTTAGTACAGTGTGGTAGAGATGTCATGTATATGTTTATATGTCTGTAGGAGGGATTAGAGTTAATGAATTATACTGTGTATATGTTAAGTGTGACTTTTGGTATATCATCTGATTATTTATCATGTGATTGTTGTTTTTCTAAGGTTGTAAGGAGATGGAGCAGTAAGAAATGCAAGGATCTATTATATCTTGACCAGTATACTCTACATATAAGATGAGTACCATACAATTTTATTAGTGTTGAGATATAATGTTATATACACCCATTTATGATTATGGATGATATAGAGGATTAGGTTTCCTGATATAAAATTAGTTTAGTATGTTGTTTCTATTAAGGTATATAAGTATATAGATTGATTTATATGTGTATTTATTTAATATTGTTTTTACTTTTTATTTTTATTTATTTTTGTTGTTCCTCTCATTGATTTCACTTAGATGTAGCAGGGAGTTGGTTTTGATTAAGTTATCAATTAAGTTGGGTATATTAAATATATTGGAATAGACATGACATTATAGTAGAGATGCAAGTAATGTATTATATCTGCTCCACTCCAATATGGCTGACATTAGTATAAGCATCAGTATAAGCATGGCTGTTAGTCCTTCTTTTGTGTTGTCAATATAAAACAGGCACGAGTGAGTATTGCTTTAGAACCTGTGATCAAGTAGCGGGTGCTCCGAAATGCGTCAGGAACTTCTGTGTCAATAAACAACGTTATTGCTGTCACGGCTGTTTGTTCTTCATCAAGGGATTTCCTTTGAAGTGGAAACAACAATTGGTTAATATGTGAAGGGGTTGCCGCCCTGCCGTGACACCATGAGTAAGGGGCTGGAGCAAAGGCATTACCGCTGTGTTTTATATATATATATATATTATTCAATCTAAACGCCGTATGGAGGAACAAACACATAAGATTGAACAGTTAACAAAAGAATTAGAAAAAATGGGCAACTCCCAAGAAATACAACAATTATTGGTGAAAATGGAATAACGTATCACAAAAAAAGAAGATGAAATCAAAACTCGTGAAGCTTTAAAATTTAATAGAGACAAAAAAGATTATGAAGTAGGAAGAATCTATACATTTGCTTGAAAATATAATACACTTAGAGCACAAGATAAAATTGTAACAACAGATAGCTCAAATGTGCCAGTGGATTTGGTGGATGAGAGTTCTGATTTGAGTTCATCAGCGGATGAAGCCTCTGCAAATAAATTGGATTTTCACAGGGAAATGAGACTATTACAATCAGTCACACCACAATCACACAGGAACAGAGGACAAGGTCGAAGAGGCACAAGACGCGGAGGGGGAAGAGGAAGAAATTACAAACATCAAGATTAGAGGGAGATCTTCAATTTGATAATTCTAACATCATTGTAAATATTTCTAACGCTGAATTGACCCAGAACCAAGAACGTATTCTCAACCTAGGGTTGAGTTTTTGTCCTGATGTACATTGGGATTATGTTGACACTAGAATAGAACTATACAAATTCACTTGCAAGTTGCTTTTAGTGAAGCATTTTTCCAATAAAACACGGGCTGTTACATCAGAGTCAAATACAAATGTGGGTAATCTTTCTGGATTTCATATTAATGATGTTCCCGATCTAGTAGAGATTGGTAATTTGAGTAGTTCAGAAGATACCGTGAGCATGAATAGAGGTACTGACAAGGACATTTTGAAAACCATGGGATTCACAACAGATCAAACCACCTCCAGTGCATTAAAACCTTCACGTAGATTTAATCCACAGCTACCTACTGGTAACTTGATTGATACGTTTTATGAATTGGTGGTTGACGATATTGATTATTTTCGTAATGACCGGAAAGGTAATAAAGCGAAAAAATTCAAGACTACCAACTTTTCAACCTCTGATTGGAAAGATTTAAATGAATTGAAATCTAATAGCACGGTCATCATTAAGCCCTCCTATAAAGGAGGTAACATCGTAATCATGGACGTAGAAAGTTATGTCAAGGAGGCTCATCACCAGCTATCCAACAAGCTTCATTATGAAAAATTAGGCACTAATCCCACTACTGAATATCAAGCCATTTATTAGGAGATGCTAGGTACCGGGTGTATTAATGGCCTCATTGACCAGAAGGAGTATCTCTGCTTGAAGGTCGCATTTCCAAAAATTCCTTGTATTTACTTTTTACCAAAAATTAATAAAAATAAGAAACATCCCCCCTGTCGACCAATAGTGGGTATTTATTCCTCCCTCCTAGAAAATACTTCCCGTTACTTGGATCTCTTTCTGTGTCCCTATGTAACTGAACTGCCCTGATACTTGCAAGACACAAATGATTTTTTAGCAAAGATTCATAATATTCCATGGCAATCCAATTTTTTATTGGTCACCATGGATGTGACCGCCCTTTATACCTCCATTATGCATGAATATGGTATTCAGGCCTGCAGACATTGCTTAGGTACCCGCAAAATTGAATTTTTTCAACATACTGATATGCTTTTAACCATAATGTCTTCTTATTTGATAATCAGTATTATTTGCAAAAACAAGGGACAGCAATGGGAGCTTCATTTGCTCCCACATACGCGAACCTGTATATGGGCTGGTGAGAGAAGGAGATAGCTTGGTCTGATTCTAACAGCAAGTACATGGAACAAGTGGTGCTGTGGGTCAGATATATTGAAGATCTCTTTCTCATTTGGGATGGTGATGAACATTCTTTGGCTCAATATGCCAATATACTTAACAACAATGAGTTTAATATTCATTTAGATTTAAAGTATAGTGCTCATACTATAGAATTTCTTGATGTTCAGATAACCGTCCATAATGACATCTTACAGGCAACTATATTTCGCAAACCAACTGCCTGTAATTCCAGCTTACATGGTAATAGCGGTCATCCAAAAGCTTTAAAATGGAGCATTCCATATAGTCAATTTTTACGGGCTCGTAGAATTTGTTCTGATGATGAATGTTTTAATAATGAAATTGCCATTATGACACAGAGATTTCTAGAATTCTGTTCCAAAGTCAACCGATCTTGGCTATCTAAGAAAAGTTTGGGTTTTTGGAAATGTGGTTATTGTAAATCCTGTTCATATGGGGTCAGACAACACTGAAGTACGAAAACACAACTTTCTTGCACACATTTTACAATCCGCTATGTCCCTGTCTTAATGTGTATTCAAGGCCTAGATCTGTGTGATGCAGTTAAAAATAATGCCATGTGGCCCCCTGAAATGGCGGCTGCCTGACCTGTAATGTGGGACAAGGGGATATGAGGTAACTGCGCTGGCGTTGTACACCGTTGCTGTAGGCGGTCGAAGACAGCGGTGCAATCCTGCATTGGTTAACATTGGACCCTATGGGTCCCAGGAGCCAATGACGATTTACGCCGGCGGTGACGGTATGCACCGCCGTGGACGTGACCGCCATTTTCTATCTGTTCACTCACTTGATACCTGATCTTCGACAGGAAAGGACCTACACTGCAAGTGCTGCTGTGAACTCAGTCTGGAAGAGACAATGGCTCATGTGTCTTGGGAAAGGGCCCCTGCCTTCACCACAGAGGAGTTGGAGAAACTAGTGGATGGGGTCCTCCCCCAGTACACGCTACTCTACGGTCCTCCAGATAAACAGGTAAGTACACTGTGAGCATGCTGTATGGGCAATGCCTGTGTGGAGGGTTGTGGATGGAAGATAGGGGGGGAGAATGAGGCTTGCATGAAACGACGGTGAGTGCATGTGCGTCATGGCAAGGGTAGGAATGCGGGCCAATGACTGTGACAGTCTGGACAGTTATATCTTCTCCTTTTCCCATTTATTATTTCTGTAGGTCAGCGCCCACCAGAAGAAGGATATTTGGCGTGCCATCACCAAGGAAGTCCAGACCCTGGGGGTCCACCACAGACGGAGCACACACTGCCGGAAAAGATGGGAGGACATTCGCCGCTGGAGCAAGAAGACGGCGGAGGCCCAGCTGGGCATGGCCTCCTAACGTGGGAGGGGTGCCCGTCGCACCATGACCCCCCTGATGTTCCGGATCCTGGCGGAGGCGCATCCGGAGTTGGATGGGCGCTTGAGAGCATCACAGCAGCCACAAGGGGGTGAGTACACTCTCATTCAGCTGAATCAGCGCGCATTACGAGGTGTCTGGGTGGGGGAGGTGAGCTGTTTTTTCCCCTAGGCCAGGGCGAGTGTAGTAGGCAAGGTCCCTTTGTTAGGCAGGCCATGTGGCACCCCACCCCACCAGTGTTCAGAGCCAAATACACCTAATCAGGCTTGTGTGACTTCCATGTGTGCAGCAATCGGGCATAGGGCTTGTACCCCATGTCCCTGTGATTAATTAGGGAACTCTAAGTGCACGGTGTAGTGCAGAGGTCTTCTGTGTCTGTAGTGTCCGCCAACGGTAGTGGTATGGCATGCACCTAACATGTCTTTCTTCTGTCTTGCCCCCACTTTTTTTAGTCTCCCTGTTCTTGTGTGCAATAGCATCATCAGGTGGAGAAGCAGTGGCACCGGAGCAGGAGGGAGCTGCATCCCACATGGCACTGGAGGGCGAGACAACGGAGTCTGAAGGCACCAGTGGGACGGAGGGTGAGGGGAGCTCCACGGCGGGGACAGGAGCTGAGACCAGCGACACGGACTCCTCCTCTGATGAGAGCTCCCTTGCGGTGGCGGGCCCCTCTGTGCCCCCGCATCTACTGGTACAGCCGCCACCCCCCCTACAAGCACCGCCCTCCCAGCAGCCCCTCATTGTGTGCCCCGTGGCCGCTCACCCAGGAGGGTGGGCATCTCCTTCACCTCAGGCACCTCAGCCCCTGCCCCTGTCAGCCCTTCTGCCCTCAGTGAGGAGGCCATTGACCTCCTCAGATCCCTCACTGTTGGGCAGTCCACCATTCTGAATGCCATCCAGGGTGTAGAGAGGCATTTGCAACAGATGAATGCATACCTGAAGGGCATTCATTCTGTTCAGGCAGCCCAACAGCAAGCTTTTCAGACTCTGGCCTCAGCACTGATGGCAGCCATTGTCCCTGTGTCCAGCCTCCCCCCTCCAACTTCCTCCACCCAGACCCAAACCCCTTTACCTCAGCCTATCCCAAGCACACCATCAGACCAGCATGCACACACCTCAACACACACAAGGGAAGCTCTGGCAAACATAAGCACCACACATCCCACAGGCACTCACACAAGCATCATACCCATGTAGACATACCAGCAGCCACTGCCTCCACTGTGTCCCCCTCCTCCTCGTCTTCCTCCTCCCTCCCTGTCATGTCTCCACTCACACCTGCATGTACTACATCTTCATCCACTACGTCCATCACCAGCACACCCATCACCACACACCGCTCACATGCACTCACCACCCCCACTACCATTCACACATACCCTGTGTCCTCTCCCAGTGTGTCTGTGAGCCCAAGGTACACAAACGCAGTTACACACCCACCCAACAGCCATCCACCTCACAACAGCCTCCAGCCCATGCACCTCCTTCACCCAAAGTCAGCAACCGTACACCTCCTACAACCACTACCTCTTCCTCCACTCCCAAACCGCCTCCATCTACCCTTCCCAGTGTGTCTAAAAAACTTTTCCTGTCCAACCTTGACCTGTTCCCCTCACCTCCCCCACCCCTTCAGTCCCCTAGGGCACGCATTTCCAGGTCCCAACCCAGCACCTCAGCCACCACATCAGCGGAAACAGTAGTGCCAGCAGTAACCGGCTTCTGGAGTGCGCCAAGCAGCAGGGCAGCCAGTGTGCCAAGGAGCCAGACCACGGACAGTCCCCCTCCTTAGAAGCATATGAAGTTGGCCACTGCCCAGAGGGAGAAGGGCAAAACACCTGCCACCAAGGGCTCTCCCAGGACTACAGTTGGGAGTGGGAAGACAGCTGTGCCACCATCCAAGGTAGGGAAGGGGCACAGAAAGAAAGGGAAGTTGCCGCCAACCCGCACGGCGGACAAGACCACCACCAGCACTGCTGCCAAGGACACCGCCGCCACCAGCACCTCTGCCCAGGACACCGTCACCACCAGCACCGCTTCCAAGGACACCGCCTCCAGCAGCACCCCTGCCAAGGACACTGCCGCCAGCAGCACCGCTGCAAAGGACACTGCCGCCAGCAACACGCTCACTGAGCCACGCACCAGCACCGCAGGCCAATGAGCGCCGCAAGCACGGCCGCTATTGAGGCCGCCACGAGCAGGATGAAGCACTCTGGGCACAATTCCCCCTCCAGAACCAGTGGAGAAAGGCATCCACTACCTCTGTCCTTGGCGGGATGAAGCACTCTGGGCACAAAGCCCCCTCTAGAACTAGTGGAGAAAGGCATCCACTACCAGCCCCCTCCAGACCCAGTGGAGAAAGGCATCCACTACCTCTGTCCTTGGCAGGATGAAGCACTCTGGGCACAAAGCCCCCTCCAGACCCAGTGGAGATTCGCATCCACTACCTCAGTCCTTGGCAGGATGAAGCACTCTGGGCACAAAGCCCCCTCCAGAACCAGTGGAGAAAGGCATCCACTACCTCAGTCCTTGTCGTGATGAAGCACTCTGGGCACAAAGTCCCCTCCAGAACTAGTGGAGAAAGGCATCCACTACCTCTGTCCTTGGCGGGATGAAGTACTCTGGGCACAAAGCCCCCTCCAGAACCAGTGGAGAAAGGCATCCACTACCAGCCCCCTCCAGACCCAGTGGAGAAAGGCATCCACTACCTCTGTCCTTGGCAGGATGAAGCACTCTGGGCACAAAGCCCCCTCCAGAACCAGTGGAGATTCACATCCACTACCTCAGTCCTTGGCAGAATGAAGCACTCTGGGCACAAAGCCCCCTCCAGAACCAGTGGAGACTGTTATCCACTTGAGAGACTGTGGCTTTGCACTCCCCAGGAAAAAGCAGTGGGCAAATCACCCACTGGAGAGACGTGAGAGACTGTGGCTTTGCACTCCCCAGGATAAAGCACTGGGCAACAGACCCACTGGAGAGACTTGAGAGACTGTGGCTTTGCACTCCCCTGGATAAAGCAGTGGGCAAACCACCCACTGGAGAGACTTGAGAGACTGTGGCTTTGCACTCCCCAGGATAAAGCAGTGGGCAACCCACCCACTGGAGAGACTTGAGAGACTGTGGCTTTGCACTCCCCAGGATACAGCAGTGGGCATGGACCCCCCTCATGGATCTGGCATTGTGCCCTCATCTGGCTGAGGTGCCCCCCTTCCTTTCCCCCTGAGGTGCCTATTGCATTTCTATCTGATGCCCCTGCAGTGTTCTCTCCGTTTTGATCGGGTATTTTGTGTGGGCTTCGCCCATGCATTTTGAGCCCAGTGGTCCACGGGCAATAAATGGTGCAGTACCTGGACTTGTATTCTTGGTGTATGTATTTGTTAATAGTGTATATATATTTTTGAGTACTGGATTTTAATTGATTACAATCGTTACAATCATTTCCTTTTGTCTTTGAATTCTTCCAGGGGAGTTGGGGGGTGTAACTGTAATGTATCAACATGTATTAGTGTGTGTGTTGTAGTGAGTGAGGGTGGGGTTGGGGGTGCTGCGTGTTGCGTGTGTGTGTCACTCTCTTTTCCCTCCCCCAACCCCTGTGTCGTAGGTGCAGTACTCACTGTGGTCTTCTCCGCCGGAGTTCGTGCTCCTGGTAGAGGAGCAGGAACACAAAGGCAGGGAGAAAATGGAGTTCTGGCTCCATGGCGTCCTGGTTCCTCGTGGGGTGTGTAGAGGTGAGCGTTTTCCCTTCCAAGTCCTGTTTCTGCCGTGTTTTTGTTCGCGGTGAATCCGCCCCGGAAAAAGTGGCGGATTGGCCTGTTGTAATACTGTGGGCAGTACATTGTGTTCCACCTGTCTGTTAGCGGTTACCGCCGCGGTGTTTGTTTGTACCGCCGTGGTGGTCGGAGTGTTAAAGTGGCTGTCTATGTTGGCGGTTTCCGCCACAGTCATCATTCCATTTTTTTTTTCACCGGCCTGTTGGGGGTTTTAACGCCGCTTTAACACTGACCGCCAGGGTTGTAATGAGGGCCAATATTCTTTTCCACAACCCAACAACCCATTCACCATGGTGAGTTATTCTCTCCATTAGACCTACCCACAAATTTCTACATCATCACAAAAGGAAACAGGACAAATTCATGTTAATATTGCACATAGTCTATTTTTTCACATGTTAACATAGAGTTGCACAATAATACAGATTAGTGCCTACACTTCTTCACAATATAACCCCTAGAAATCTGCACCATATATCATATCATGGACAATTATTGACTGGAAACTCTTTCTGTAGACCTGTTCATTTGTTCTGGGAGGGACAACGGCAATATGGGTCCTGTCAGTGGCCCCAATCAGATGCGGTATGTGTCCCATGGTGTAGAATGCAGTCTTCACAGTGGGCAAATCTTCACTCTGGGGGAATGAGATATAGCTGCTCATGTGTGTCACCAAGGCAGCCAAAACTCTTTTTAGTACATTTGAAAACATTGGCTGTGACATTTGTGCACCTGGAAAGAACCACTGGCCAGGAAGTGGAGCACTGACAGTACCTGTACTGCAGGGGGTATTGCTGTAGTGCTACCAATAGCAAGAATGAGATCTGGCTCCAATTGTCGACACAGTTCAGAAATTGTGGCCTTGTCCAGACAATAGTTCATTATAATGTGCCATTCCTCCAGTGTATCCAAGTCGACTAGGGGTCTGTACACAGGTGCTTGCCTCCTCCTCCTCCTCCGCAGCGGTTAGTATCTAAGTAAACCAGATATCAGAAGTGTGTGACTACAGGAAGGATGAACACACAATATCACAGTATACAGAGCAGTCACATCCACTTTACTCAAACAATGATTACAATTTGCACTGGTGTCCCCTACATGCAAACGGACTTCCTCAAAATATACCAATACTTTTCATTAGTCATTGGGCCTCATTATGACCCTGGCGGGCGGCGGAGGCCGCCCGCCAGGATCCCGCCCTCCAAATTACCGCGCCGCGGTCAAAAGACCGCGGCGGGTATTCCGAGTTTTCCCCTGGGCTGGCGGGCGGTTCCAGTTAAACCGCCCGCCAGCCCAGGGGAAAACGACCTTCCCACGAGGATGCCGGCTCGTAATCGAGCCGGCGGAGTGGGAAGGTGCGACGGGTGCTACTGCACCCGTCGCGTATTTCACTGTCTGCAAGGCAGACAGTGAAATACATTTTGGGGCCCTCTTACGGGGGCCCCTGCCGTGCCCATGCCATTGGCATGGGCACGGCAGGGGCCCCCAGGGGCCCCGCGACCCCCCCTACCGCCATCCTGTTCTTGGCGGCTTTCCCGCCATGAACTGGATGGCGGTAGGGGGGGTCAGAATCCTCATGGCTGCGGAGCGCGCTCCGCAGCCATGGAGGATTCCAATGAGCAGCGGAAAGTCAGCGGGAGACCGCTGACTTTCCGCTTCTGACCGCGGCTGAACCGCCGCGGTCAGAATGCTCATTGGAGCACCGCCAGCCTGTCGGCGGTGCTCCCGTGGTCGGTGGCCCTGGCGGCCACCGGCCGCCAGGGTCAGAATGACCCTCATTGTGTCTCACAGATGTAGTCTGAGCCATGTGCTGTGATTAGTAGCATCCCATTTGAAACGTTCTGTCAAATTCTCACCTGCAATCAGTGCACTGGTATGAGATCTAATTTGAGTGCCAGGTTCTACAAGCAAACCAAAGTATGTAGCGGACTGGTATTGCCTTGGTGTTTACCATGAGTACCTATGACACACATTAAGTTGACCGCCATGTGTACCAGCCTCATGAATTGGCAACCACCTGTCTTGTATGCTGAGACAGGTGGAAGTGACCTCACTCCGCCGGCATTTGGAGTCATGGCGGAAGGCGGTCTGCACCGCCGTGCAACTTCTCTCTGGTTAACATGGAAGTCTATGGAGCACAGGAACCAATGAAGATCACAGCCGGCAGTGACGGTGTGCACCGGTGTGGGCATGACCGCCATTTTCTGTATCCCACTTCACTTGGTTCCTGACTCTCAACACAACACCTCCACTGCATGTGCTACTGTGTCCTGTGCCTGTAACCCGCGATGGCCTGTGCTACAGCGGATAGGGCCCCAACCTTCACATCTGAGTAACTGGAGAATCTTGTGGATGGAGTTCTTCCCTTGTATGGACAGTTGTATGGGACTCCAGATCAACAGGTGAACCACTTTTGGGTACTTTGGATGCAACATGGCTGTATGTAGATGGTAGTGTGTCATTTGGGGAGTGTACATTTGCTGTATGCAATGTATACGCAGAGGTACAAGTAATGTGTGAGGTTTATGTGGGATCTATGCAGTATGTAAGACCATTGATGCAAAAGAATGTAGTCTGCAGTTCATGGTGTCCTTCCGTCTTTGTTGCCTATGCAGGTCAGCACCCATCAGAAGAAAGGGTTATGGCGTGCCATCACCAAGGACGTGCAGACCCTGGGGGTACATATCCAGTGTAGCACCCACTGCAGAAAGAGGTGGGAGGACCTGTGACGCTGGGCCCAGAAGACTGCCGAGGCCCAGCTGGGGTCGTCCTCCCAATGAGGGAGGGGTGCCCATCGGACCTTGACCCACCTAATGGTCTGCATACTGGCAGTGACCAATCCAGAGTTGGATGGGCGCTTGAGGGCAGCACAGCAGCTGCAAGGGGGTGCGTACACACTGTGTGGAATTCTTTCTTGATGCCTCTAGTCAGTGGATGGCCCAATATGTCCATTTGGCTAATCTTGTAGAGTCCTGCAATGATGAGTGGTACGCACATTTGGTATTTGGAAGTAGCTGGCATCCCATGGCAGACATGGCTTAGTGAGTCCCAGTAGGTGTGCAGATTGTAGTGTTAGAGTTCATTTCTGCTGTTGTTCCCAGGCATTGGTTTGGGATTCTAGTTTATAGTTGAGATGGGCAGTATTCACTAATTTGTCACATCCATGTATATAAACATTTGGATTTCTTTTAATTTCTCCTAAACTACTGTATTGACACCAAATAAAAAAAGGCTCATACGTGGACCAAAAGCTACTCTTCTGCCAAATTTGGTGCAATCCGTCCAATGGTTCGGGCTGCAGGCATGTCTAAAGAGTCTAACGGAATTGACATGGGAAACACACTTTTTGCCCACCCCCCCTTTTCCTCTGCCTCCGCTTAAGGGATCATCCTGAAACTTTCCATGCACAATTAGACCCTAAAGGGCACTTTTGTCAAAACAATTCACGAAGATTCATCGAATGGTTCCAAACATATAGGCAAGTCAAAAAACGCTTTTTCTAAGGAAACTAGGTCCTAACTATAACTACCTACTAGCACCCGCCAGTAGGTATTATATATATCAATATTTATGTATTTCTATATGTAATAGTTGTATATACATATATTATATATTATACATATATCTTGCATGAGCAAGCTACTTATTGAATGTAATGGTTTCAAAACCTGGTTTTAACAGAAATGTGGTCCTCCTGACACCTGAGACTTAGAAATATTTTGGCTCCACTAACCTCTGGAGGACTCTGCTCTCGGCCCTAGATTCAGGTTGCTCCTGCAAAAGGTTTCTCATTGCAGCAAATCCAATTCAGTGGGGCCTTGCAGAAGAGGTATTTGTCCTCATGAAGCTATAGCCTGCAGCCTAGTCCCACTGGAAGAATCTAAGCTCCAAAAAAGTGACTAATACTTAAGGGAGAAATCATCGCTGGGCGAAGGCTTCAAAAGTATTCTGCTGGCGAGTGACCTTCTCTTGGTGCCAAATTAAAATTTCTCCTGCTAGGTTATTTTCTGCCAGAAGTCAACATCTTCCCCAAAACTTCAACCATGACATGGAGCCATCTTTGTCCACAACCTGCTGTCTTGCCAGGATGAGGATTTTGACTTTAATTTCAGAGTTCAAAATTGTGCTATAGTTAGGTATAGAAATATTATCATACTTTATAAAAAATTCAGAAATTAATTAAAAAACAAATTTTAAATTGATGTTATAGTTAAGTGAAAATTTCAGTAAAAGCATAACCTTATTGACAAAAAAACACTGAAATTCACCAGTTATAGTTAACTGATGTAACTATGACAACCAGCACCCTTGCCATGCACAGTGGTATCATCAATACTTTCTTTACAGTTATCATCAGTGATGGTTTAAAGGATGTCATATGAGGTCATAAGTAGTTCATAGAGAGGCTGATAGGTATAGTTATTGGAATTAACTATAACTAGAAGATTGTTTTTACGAGTGTTAAGTGTTATATTTTAATTGAAATGGTAACCTACAATTTCAAATTAACCTTTATTTTTTTTAGTACATTTCTGAGGTTTTTTTTAAGGTAATGTTATTATTTCCATACTTAACTATAAAATGTCACTTTAAACTTAGGCCCATATTGATACTTCCCTTGCGCTGGATTAGCGTCATATTTTGTTACGCTAATCCGGTGCAAATTTAACACCATATTTATACCTTGACCTGTCTAACATCAAACTATCCTAGTGTGTGCCATTTTCTGGATGCATGAAACCGCCTTGCATCAATGAGATGCAAGGTAGGCGTTCCTGTCCAAAAAATGACTTAAACACCCATGCGCCATATTTATCCAACCGCCCAAAATGGCACACATCTGGTAGGCGGAGCTGGAAAATGGCAAAAATCCCGATTTGCACCAAATTTTGACGCCTGAGTCAGGGCAGGTGTTAAAATGGGGCAAACACACCACTACTACTTAAGGAAAACTCACACAAGCAACATCATTGCTCAAAAAGGAAGACATGGAGGTGATACTAATGTAGCATGCACCAAGATGCAGAGCACAGGAGCAACAGCAGCAGCTACCACCACACCAACATGGAACCCAAAGGTAACGCAGAAGGCAGGAGAGGATATTCAGGGCCAGGACAACCCTTCAGGGCCTTAGGGAACATGACATCATCTAGAGGTACAGACTAAACTGGCAAGCCATACAGCAGCTGCTGCGCCACATTGAGCCACAGTTGGCAGCCAGCTTGCAGACACCCCACATCATTCTACCGGAGACCAAGCTGCTAGCTGTCCTGCACATGTTGGCAAGTGGCACTTTTCAAACCACTGGTGCCCTGGTTGCCGGGATCTAACAGCCCTCATTCTCTGCCTTCCTTCCCAAGGTACTTGATGCCATCATCTCCCTCACACCTCGCCACATCAGCTTCCCCAACACACAACAGAAGCAACAGGAAGCACACACACTCCATCAATGTGCAGGCCATTGTGGATCACCGTATATGTTCACCAATACAATGGCAAAGTATCCTGGGAGTGTACATGATTCATTCATGTTCCGCCATAGCACCATCAATCAGCACTTCCAGGATGGGCGATATGGCAATGGCCTACTTGTTGGTAAGTACAGAAACCTAGTAATTTACACACAGCACAGCAACCCTGTAGGTATCCCAACACATACACCACTACATTGACATGTGGCCAGGAAGACACTGAGGTGTCACACTGGTAGTCATGTTTGATATCCTGACCCAATGGGATACACACCTATAGACAAATGACAGATGCAAATAACAAGAGATGCCACTCTAGAGCCACACAGGACCAATTTAATACCACACAGTGACAATGCCATGGCCTTAACTGGCAGTACAACTTGGAAGATGAACCTTTCAAAATCACATCACTATCACTCAATCCCACACCCTTCCCTGCAATACGTCCTGTGTAAGGGGTGTCTAATGTGGGTTGCTGCAGGTCAAACACCATGAGACACAACGCATGATGACGCTGACTCTAATGAAGGTGACATGGAATTATTGAGGCAGTACCAACATCTCACATCACTCCTGGGGTGGCATTGCCATCTAGCAATAAGGAAGTGGACTGTGTTATGAAAACGTGTGGATGTGACACTAATGCAAAGTGCACACTGCTACACATACGGATTGAGACAATTCCCCATATACATAACAGATGTACAGGCAGACGGACCTTCCTGCACTAAAACCTTCACCCCCACAACCAGGTTAGCAGGCTTACCTTAAGCAAGTTCAGTAGTGTAGGTACACATTTGCACATGAGCCAACTTGGTGAGGGCACAAAAACAGGTTTGCATAGAACTTGTCACACATGGGATAATTGTGCATTACCAATTGTGAACACTTCAGTGCTGCCAACTTATGGAGATGTGTTGTGCATTGTCACCTAGCCAAATCAAAGGGCCTCACTGTTGCATTTCACCCTCAATTATATATGTCAAATTGGATGGGATGTTCAGGCCATATAGTGCAACCATGTTACAACCACAGTGGAATCAATTGTGTGTGTGGAGGTATCATGTCAGCTACAGTGAAGGCACACGGACACTTCTTTCACATTACATAACGCATGGGCGATACCCACTGAACAGAAGGTTTCAAAATATACCACTGATACCATGTCAACCAGCCAAACATCTGTTTTGATAGTCAAACAACCGAATGCAGAAAGAACATCACAGAAGCCTAGGATCCCACATAATAGCACAAACACAGATGAGTCACAGACGACACAAGATAACAACTGCCATGCAAAGTGACAATCACGGTGCAACCAACAACCAAATACTTACCCTCATTTCTCTTTCAGCTGATCAGGGTTACAGGAGCCGGCCATGCAGTATGGCCCCAATTGCCAACCCAAGCACAGCAGCAGAGCGTGCCTATAATGAGACACATTGTAGGACACGAACCATAGTTGAGAGGACCTTTGGCATCCTGAAGTCAAGATTCAGGTGCCTGGACATCACCGAAGCCAGCCTCCTATTTCCCCTGAAATGGTCTGCAAGATCATTTTGACCTGTGCCATCCTGCACAAAATTTGTGTGAGGAGAAACATTCCCCTCTATGAACCGGATCAACAAATGCCTGAAGAGAAGGAAGAGGAGGATGCTGCCAGTGAAAATGAGGGGGAACATCCTAACACAGCTGCAGGATTGTTTCGGAGACAACACATCGTACAAAACTTCTTCTAACTAGAGTCACCATCACCACTTTGTTATCATATGTAATTAAACACCTCACTTCATCACTCAATCATGCTCTGGGTAATTATTTATGCATCACATCATCTCTAGGAATCATAATCAGAGTTGGGATCCCTGCTCTTTGTGAATGCATGGTCACAAACTATTTATTGGCATGATGTTGTGCAAGGGACCACTGACTGCTTTCGTTATACCATTTAAGTGACAAAATAGGTTGTTATTTTACTTTTGGTACATCCCTGCTGATATAGTGCAGCATATGTACAATTATTAACTTCTCAGTATGAAGGCTGTCACAGACATGGTGGTATGCTAAGATCAGCAGGCCAGCATTCCTGTCAGTGCAGCCATTCCCATGGTGCTTTCAAATAGAGACCTACCTCATCATGATTGCAGAAGTAGGACATTTGCTAACCCATGTTTTAATTAGCGGACAGTGTCAGTTCGGTTGTACTACCACTGATCACCCAACTTGGCAATTCTAAGTTAATGAATCTAGCAAAGTGTGATTTACAATACCTGATATAGGTTACACAGGGCCCAGAGTAACATATTCCATGTGCAGTGACTAAACCTGTGCCCATGCATTCTGTCAAGGATGATCAAATTAGACACTGTCAGCATACATCTTTTTGTTGTTTTGAATAAGAAAAGTGGCCAATCCATGTTTAGCGTAACATTGTCATCAAGTAACACACAGGATCCCTGCCATCATGTTGTCATAGGGAGCATATACAGCTCTGGGTACACTGCCAATGTGGCATATGTAACCTACATACAACACTGGCACGCATATAATGGACCACTGAAAGCACAATAATTCCTGAACGCAAATCAACCCACATGAGCATCACACAGTTACTCATTGTCCCTTGATGCTCAAGCCACAATACCTGAGTAACTGGTATTGCAGTGCACCAGGAATGTGGCATTGCATGTCTCTCCCAATTACAAATGATGAAATGGAGTACCCTCTGGAATGAATTAGGCACAAAATTGAGTAATCATGTTTGGCACCACATGATTGTTAGTGACAGTGCATGTGTGCATATGTATGTCTATCGCTCACTGGAGTGACAGTGTCAATGCATGTTTGCAGTAGGATGTCTGTTGGGGTGTCTACATGCCTGATGTGCATCTCTATCATATAAAATGTCTCACACAGTGATTTGTTGTTCCAAGTTTTGCACAGTGAGCAGGCATTGCGCACATATCACCCTTCCATGTTTTACAGGTGGACCAGCCCCCTACACAATTGGTGAAGTGGCTCGATTTGGGGACCCAGACGTATCAAGTAAGTGTTAATATGTTTGTCCTGTGTTGTGTTTGCAGCTGTTGTGTGATTGACTCCTTTATGTGGGACTCATTGCAAGTTATAATGTGCTGGCACGTGATGTGATATGTGACTTGACTGGAGGGTGAAATTTTTTCCATGGTAGAGTTAGACCTTCTGCGGCGGAGAGTCATAAATTGGGAGTTGAGTGCTGTGCAATAGGCATGGGCAGGTGAACAAGGTGATTTGTTGCTACATGTATGCCAATAATTACTTTGGAGGTGGCCAGTGTCATTATTTAGTCAGCAAGTCATACCCCAATTCACACAGTCCAGTGATGCATACGTTTTACACACAGACTTGCACATCCCTGTTAAGTAATGAACATGTACGACTGTATGGGTGACTGTCCCGCAGCATCTAGCTCCACATGTTGTACTCCATTTACGTGGCACTTGAGTGAAATGTCACAGGTGTCATGCAGGTCAAGACCAGATAGGTGCTTTCATCAATGTGCTTGATTTTGGAAAGGTGTCAGTGAGATCTAATGATGTTGACAATTGTCCGCAATTAGAAACATAAACATAAATGTAGATGTGATTGTCTAATGGCTGACTCAGTCCAAGTTGGCAGGCCTCTTTAACTGTGGTGGACTGACTAAACCCATGTACAGCTGTCAAAAGCTTTGTGGTTGTCCTTGATGTTTGAAAGTATGTGTTGCATATCCATCCCCCCTGAGGCACAGGGTTAGGGCTAGAAAATATGTGTACCTTGGTGTGATGATCACAGTGTAGATGACAGACATGTAATTCAAGAATTCATGTGTTCCAAACTACAATGCCCCCTCATGATTACCAGCTGCATACCGTCCTGGAAATTCCATATACAAATCACAGGTCTTGAGTGCCTTGATTTTAATCCTGAAGATAGTTATTAGTCAGCCTGGCACATGTTGAGTACTTGCAGCATTTGTTATGTGACTAATAACAGTACAAATATGCAGAGATCATTTAATTAAGTACACACCTTGTTGTGCATTGCTGTGCTGTTAGATAGTTGATGGGTAGGCTGCATTGGCATGTCATTCCTCAGGGACATTCTATCATCTGTACTGTGATTTGGACTGTAAGTACTATTTTGATGAAGTGTTAGAATATCATCTGTAGATGTATCACACAATGATGTCACTAATATTTGCCTGTCTCTATTTTTACAACTGTCAACATGAATGCCCAGGAGATACGGAAATTTCAGAGGAGGGCAGTGCGGTACCGCCACATACTCGATGTGGAGGCTGGGTTCCGCAATATGGCACGGAGGTATTGACATGAGAGAGCAGAGCCACAGGGGTAATGGAGGGCATTTAGCCAAGGGGGGGCAGCATTGCCCACAACTGCCACCACCACCACCACCACAGCTCAGACCACAGTGGCCCCAGGGATGACAGCCACTCCAGCAGGTCCCTCGACCTCATCAGCCCGGGGCCCACAAGCAGCACCTCCTGCATCGCCCCCTCCAACCACGGCACCAGCACCAGCTTCTACAAGTGCTACCCAGACAACTCCAGCTACTGTATTGGGCATGACAGAATTCCAGACACTAAAAGGTGACATGCAACGTATGTTGCGCCGGATGGACAGGCTGCAGCAGGAGGTGGCCCACAATAGCAGGAGACTGCAGGGGATTAAGAAGATCCTGCGGAGGGCCAATTTGTGACTTTTTGATCCTCACCCATAATTACCTCCCCTCCCTCCTATTTCCTCGTTCTTTTCTTTTGTGGGTGGGTGGGTGGTGGATGATGTTGGGGTTTATGTATATAAAAAAAAATATATATATATATATATATATATATATATATATATATATATATATATATATATATATATATATATATATATATATAAAAATAACAAATACAAAAAAATATATATTTGTTTAGGATAAGTTACTATGTATTTAGGTTAGTATATGTTGTCCTACATGTGTCCCGTCATGTAAGGGGGGAGGGGGATTGTTGTTTAGAGTGTTTAGTTAAATGTGGTAAGTAAGTTTAGCTTAGGGTAGTTAGGGCCAGTTGTGGGCAATGTCTAGTTAGGATAGGTTAGGCTAGTTTAGGTGTTTCCCATAGTTTATGTTTCCTTTCATACTGATATAATAAAGTTATACATACTCCTTTACAGTATGTGTCAAATGCTTGGGGATCAGGGCCTTTGCATGATTGTACAGTGTCAATTTAGTATTTGCATTTGTGTTCCATCCTGCATCCAAATCCCATTCTTGACATGGTTATTCCCACTTCCAAGTGAGCTGTCAAATTGGCAGCTACTTCTCTATGCATCTGCCATCCATTGCACCCACCACTCAAGGTAACTATGGTTCTCAATGTGTTGTAAAGGTGGGTGTGATTTTAGATCTGTCATCGTTTGAGTCCTGTGTTGGAATCTTGGGCACTGTGGGACGTCTGCCTGCAGCCTGATGTTCATGGGAACCCTGATAAGCTGAGTGATGTCATAATCTAATGAAGTTCTGTATACATAACTCACACCTATCATTTCATACATTGTACTCCCAGGTTACATAATTTTCCATACACTCGTACACATCCATTCCTGCTTAATGGTGTGTGTGATTAAAGTTTAGAGTCAGATGTCTGATGCATAAGGATTGTCTTGAAGGGAATGTGGGACACATTGAGTTTCATCTTGTGCATACTTTGGTCCTGACATATTCAGTTCTACACAACATTATACTGTTTGTGATCTTTTAACTTCAGATATAAGCCTAAGGAAGCACAGATGATGATAAAATCCAGACCCCTGTGCATAGTTATCAGCCAACATTCTTTCTACACTGTTGTATTGACATTTTGTGGCCATTGTCATGCTACATACATCACAAATCTCCTACACAGTTGATGTGTCACATTACACAGAGACAAAGTGGTTGTGTAAGTGCTATTTATTTTAAAGTGCTGTAGTGCAGTATTTACATAGTCCAGGATTGTAAGTCCATTAGTGTGTCACCTTCTATTGTGACCCAACAGAAGCGCAAAGGTGAGGGACATGTCATTGGAGATGTTGTGGTGAAATGTCATTTAGTGCAGAGGAACATGAATTGCCAATGAGGTAGTGAGAGACAATTCCAGTGTGCTGGAGAACAGCGCATGTTACCAACTGTAGCAAGACTGGCATGTTAACAAGCACAGGACATAGGAAATCGGTGCCCATATGGCATGGACTGGTGCTAGCGGGTACTCCTACGGGTGAAGGTGATCTTTTCCACTTCTTCATCTTCTAATGTGTGTGTTGTCTCCTCTGCCATTGGTGGGGTGGGTTTGAAGGGGCAACACACACTTCAGTGTTTGAAGATGTGGAGTAGGAAGTCCAGGTAGCTGCCAACTGTGGGGCTATTAAGGGCATTACTGCAGCAAGGAGGAGCTGCTGGTTCTTGAATATAGCAGCTACATTGCTGTGGTAGGCAGCCAGATCGGCCCTGAGGGGGTCATGATTGCAGTCGTGCATGCAGTGAAAGGTTTAGGATGCCAGGTGTTGTGGCAACTCCCTAACTGCTGTGGTGAAATCCCTCACACATTGTTGTAGTCCTTGCAGTAGGGATTGTTGCACTTGCATGGCTACTGACTGTTCTGCAGATTACATCATGCACATTCGCATCCTCTCAAGGCTGGCTGCCATATTTAGCATCCCCACCTGCATCTCCTTGGCCAGCTCCCGCTGTACTCCCACTACTGCCCTCTCAAAGGTGGTACCAGTGTCATCAGAGTCCTCAGCTGGGTTGGAGCTGGAAGGTCGTACTATTGGGGTGGTGGGTGGGGAGACTCTGTGGTGGCTGCTGCATCTGTGCTCCTCCTTGCGACTGAAGGTGGAATCTAGAGGGCTCCAAGGACATCTTGAAGGGTTTGCTCGCTAAAGGTTGTCAGCTCGTCATCCATGTCATCAGGGAAGTCCAGGACAGGCGTATCCACAGGAGAGCCATCGTCCTCTGCAATTAGATATTGTACAGTTAGTATGTCTGTGTTGTGGCATTTGTATTGTGACGTGCCTGACTTCCTATTAGTTGCACATTGTGATCTTGGTTCCTGTTCATTGTTCCTGTCATTAATATTAGCATTCTCACACGCCTATGCCCCACCTGTATGTCACATGTAGTGTGGGCAGTTTGGGGAATTGTCTGCTTCACATCCGCTAGGTGTAGATTCTGTCCAAATTGTGTGTTGCCACCTTCTTGTCCTACTCAACCCTCTGTCTACTTCCATTAGCATGGCGAGGCCTTGAAATGGCTGTGGGTTTTCTGATGCCACTTGCACCACACTTAACAATATGAAACTGACCCAGTCTCTGATATTTTACATACAACTATACATTGCTGAGACCAAACACATACTATGTATAGCATTGGCGTGGCACGATACAGGTGTCAGCATTGGTAGTGTGTCATGTTGATGTTTTCAAATGTGTGCTACATTGCATTGCACTGATGGGCTTGGCAGTGTTCCATTTCCTCTTATGACTGTGCGGGTGTGTTTAACTAGGTAGACACATATGTCCTCCCCCTCAATGCTGTTGTCTTAGCAGTATGACAGTTGGGATGTTGCAAGGTGGCATTGCAGCTATTGTAATACAAGCACGGGGTGGACCCTGGAATGGGCAGCATGGGTATGACATTACTGTTGTGTACTCCATAATGTAAGCAACAATACCTGATGTTTATTGCACCTATAGACATAAGCATTTGACAGGATTTATACTTTGGTAGGAATTAAAGGGGATTGATAACATTGTCACCCTAAACCCTCTATTTTGGGTGTGTTTGATCCATGGGCACCTAACGGCCATTTGCTACTTGACCAGCACATACAGCACAGGTGGTGGTGGCACTGTTGTCAATGGTACATGCCACTTGCGGATATGGCCTGAGACTGGAATTTGGCCCTAGTTCATGTTGTGACAATACCAGCTGTCCTGTGACAGCAGGCCAGTTTTACGTTCTTCCCTACCTTCCTGAACTGGCTTGGCCTTTCAAACAGCCTTGGCATGGCAAAGTACCCCCATGCAAAGGTTGTTGGTGTAGTGTTGTGCTGTGCCCCTGGTTTCCCCTGCACAGCCCATGCACCCGTGCCGTGCCCTTTGCCCCTTCCACTGCCTGATTTCCATGGCTGACATGCATTGTGTAGTAGGTATGTACCTTCCCCTGCTTGCAGTTAACATTTAGGCATTTTTGTCCCCCATGCAACTTACTATGCATCTGTGTTGTTTCCTGGTAGTCTGCGCTGTCCTGTCCTTGAATTCCTGTGACGATCTCCTCTGGGATGATGGCTGCCACCATCTCCTTCATCTGGTCCAGGGCCTCCTGCGGTGCTGGACTCCCACCTCCAGTCTGCAGTGCTGCCTTCCTGTTCCTTGCCATTTTTTCCTTGGTCCTGCGCTTGCAGTCATGCCAGCGTTTCTTGCACTCAGTGACTGTTCTCTGTAACTCTGCCACACTGTTTATCTTGTCGACAATTTGTTGCCAAATTGCCTCTCTCCTCCCAATTGTAAATTTTGAGGTGACAAAAAGTTGATGCTGGTGTTCTGTCACCTCTCTGACCAGTATTACCTGCTCTTCTGCACTGAAACAACACTTCCTTTTCTTCTTCTCCCTCTCCTGGGTCTTGTCTGGGTCCTCCTGGCTGGTTCCTGGTCGATTGGGCTCTCCCTGGGGTCTCTCCTGGCTTCTGGGATCCATTTTGGGGGTCCTTAGCACTGTTTGCTGCATTTGCGCTGCTTTTTGGTGCTATTGCGGGAAAAAATGGCTTGTATCCGGTTTGCGACGCCGTAAACCAGATTAGAGTCATTTTCTCCAATTTAACGTTTTTTTGCTTTACGACTTGGTGCAATGGTTAGAGTAAAAAAATGACTATAACCCGTGGTTTGCGCCACGGTGCATCAAAGTATAAATTTGACGTGTGGTGCAAAGAAATGACGTTAGCCGGTGTTAAACTTTTTGATGCAAAACTGCGTTGGCGCAGTATCGCCTCAAAAAGGATAATTATGGCACTACGTTTTTTCATCAGATTTCAATATTTTTAACATAAAGTAAGATTTTATTACCATACCTAACTTTGTGTCGAGGCTGTCCTGTGCTGGGCCCTGTACCTGACCCCTCGCCGCTGGTCAATCACCAGCCAAGCAAGATCTTCAACGGAGTGTGGTGTGAGGTTGATTGCTTGTCTTGCCCAACACCCCACAGGTGGCCAACCAACCCAAACCCAACAATCACCAACCCCTCTTTTTTTTATTGTTTCCTCATCCTGCAGGACTTTTCAAGGGAGAGAGGGGATATCAACATTTTTGGTCAGGTTGCGTCCAGCCAATCACAGATTGAGCTCCCATGACACTCACAGGAGCCTCTTGTTCCTGTGGGATTGATGTGATACAATGACATAAAAGCCCTTTCATCCATACACATACACAAATTCCCTTTGGATGTGAATTTGAATCCTAAAACTCAATTGAAATTACATTGCTGGCATGTAATTTTCTACATATATGGGATTATATATATATATATATATATATATATATATATATATACAAATATATATATATACAAGGTGAAAAAATAAAGGGCTATTGACTGTTTTCCATTGTCACTATACTCCAGACATTACTATTTGAAGACTATACTCTACACATTGTTTTTCTTGTTATTTCTTATCTTTTTATTTTTATGTTATTCAAAATATCTAAATAAATACACCAAATGTATCTTCAATGTATAATACTTTGCAACATTTTTAACATTATTTTTTTTTCCTGTTATCCTTTATGATAAAACATAATCACAACAAAAATATATTTCTCATATAACTATAACAATTGTCGACGCAGAGTTTTGGTGGTCTTTCAGTTGGTTCACACGACCTTCTTCAGGACAAGTTAAATTTTCCATACTCTTTAAAAAATACAAGAAAAATGGTTTTAAAAATTTCATAATATTTCAAGATCAAGATTTAAAAAGGTCATATATTTGTTACCCAACATTTGTCACTCTTATCACACTGCTACCTTTCTACTTCTTAAAAACAGTCTACCATCTAATTCTAATATTCACAATGTATCTTGTTCAATCTTTAGAGAGATTTCTTATCTATAGCAAGTTAACTCCCATGAAAATCTCCCTATGTTATGATAATCCCCAGTGTAGAGTTTTTTCAATTACTACTATCCTTTCATCTCCGCTTTCAAAGGTAGGTAATCCTTACTTTAGGCAATTCTGTGAATAGTCAACTAATTCCTTTCTAAAGGTAAATTGTATATTTTACAATGGCTTAGTAAGCACCACCTTATATATTTAACTTATTTCGCCTTACTTGATGGTCTTTGCAATTACCAGTTCAAATTTCTAAATATTTATTGTTTTTCACATTTTATGTGCTTGTATCCGTCTCACCTGTGTTCATACAGTCAATGCCTTTCATTAGGTTCGCAAGCTCTT
Source organism: Pleurodeles waltl (assembly GCF_031143425.1). Taxonomy (NCBI): domain Eukaryota; kingdom Metazoa; phylum Chordata; class Amphibia; order Caudata; family Salamandridae; genus Pleurodeles; species Pleurodeles waltl. The sequence continues at coordinate 1,016,627,667 of NC_090444.1, forward strand.
CCTCCTATTGTTTTTAATAGCGTAGCGCGTTCCTGTGTTGCAAGGATTTCATTTTTAAACAGATCTAAGAAGAGGATTATTTAATGTTTATTATTCATTTCACTTTGTGCTTGGTAATTATATTAATCTCCAATAGAACTTTTATATTGTGACTCTCTCACCTTCTGAGTGTAATAGCACTGTTCTCAAAAAGCGAGCTCACTTCAGCTATTTTCATTAAAGTGTTGTGTCTCTATCTCCTGTGTACTCCACCTCAAGGGCAAAAATCTAGAAGGGGTAAAGCTCCCTTTCAGTGATTAAATTTAAATTTAAACATAATTTTATTGTAAGCCCTCCCCATTTCTAATTATATTTTTCGGCCGCTCACCTGTATATCAGCGTGTTCCTTCTTGCTTGTTATCAGTGACAAACACCGTCCACCATTTTGGAGGTCATATTTATAGCCACATGGTAACTTCGCTTAACCATGTGCTTTCCATGCCACAGATGGCAGCCATCTTGGCACTGGTTTCTTCTACACTTCCATGTGGGTATTCAGTATACAGATGCCTCAATAGGTCCCGTATCTCAGCCCTAATAAGGGTTCTTTATCTATTTTGCTCTCTATATTAAATAGATAACAAAAGATTTTCCTAATGGGCAAACATTAGTTTTAATTTCAGGATCTTACTCTGTCACTTCTCTCTATTTTTTTATTTTCTTTTTCCCTGTTTGTCAGCCATTTTAACATCTGGCTCTTTTACCCTATTTTTAGCACACTCTTTTGTATACTCTTATTATTTTGCCCCCTAATAAGGGACCTATGACCTGAGATATTTCTTTATCATTTCTATACTTACCTTACTTATTCACCATTCTAATATCTGGCTCAATTTGTTCTATTTGTTACATTTTCGTCTTGTCTCCCTTCTAAATCAGTCCTCCACATATTGAGGTTCTGTTAAATCCTCATTTTACTAAATATTCCCGTTCTTCTCTCTAATTTAAACCCTTCTTATATGTTCTAAATTTACTCATATAAAGCTGTTCTCTCTGTTTTCTTATTTTGTCAATGTCTCCTCCTCGTCTGATTCACTTCACCTTTTCTAATATACACCACCTTAAATCATTTTCATTATGGTTTTGCTCCAAGTAGTGTCCAACTAGAGGAACCTTCCTCTTTCTAGTTCTTTTCGCTGATCTGTGTTCATTTAATCTTAGCCTAATTTCTCAACCTGTTTTTCCTATATATCCCTTGTTACCTGGACATACTATCCAATATATCACATTTGTAGTTTTTAAATTAACCATGTCCATGAGATGATGTATCATCCCATTGAGTTCCACTACATTACCTTTTTTAACAGTATTGCAGTTACAACAGGACCCGCACTGGGAATTTCTTTTCACTTCACTCCCATCTCAAATGTCTCTCTGCTTGGCGTCTTTAGATTCCATATATCTATATACAAAAAAATTTCTTAATGTTCTATTTCTTCTATATACAAACAGGAATTTCTGTAGACCTCCTCCATTTCCTTCATACAAGGGTGACCAATTCCTATTTATCAAATGTAATGTTGGAATAGTTTATAATGCAAATGATTCTGTTTATGTCCTTTACTTTACACCCCCCTCTCAAATAAGTTTTCCCTGTTGTAGTACTTGGCTATCTCATATGCTTTTTTTTACTAATTTCTTTGGGTAACCTCTCCAAAACAATTTTCCTTCCAGAGTCCTAGCATGTATTTTGTAATCTCCTCTATGTGTACAATTCCGTCGAAGTCTTAAAAATTGGTCAAATGGTGTATTATCTCTCTGACATCCTGGATGGTTGCTAGTATAACATAATAGGGTATTAAGATCGGTCAATTTGGTATATAACTCTACTTGTAGTTTTATCTCTACAGCTTTAATCTTAATATCTAGAAAATCACATTCCTTCTGGCTAATCGTTGAAGTAAATTTCAAATTTGAATTGTGGCACTTTAGCCAGAGAATAAAGGAATCCAAATCCTCTCTATTTCCCTGCCACATGAAAAGTGTGTCGTCAATAAACCGTATATGTAGAAAATTGCTCGCCAGCAACGTAATTTCAATTGAGTCATAGGATTCAAATTCACATCCAAAGGGAATTGGTGTATGTGTATGGACTTTTAACACTGCCCCTTTGGTGTTCGAAAGGGTACCTCTCTGATTTGTTTCAGAATAAAAGCCCTTTCGGACAATTGAATCGCTTTATTTTTTTTAAGTTGCGTGCCTGAGGGACTCCAGGGAGTTTTCTGAGACCCCAAACACCTTTAGATTTTTAACCTTAATTTCTCAAAATCTACTGAAATGATTTACACTAAATCACAAAAACACACTTTCTGGATCAAGATCTAGCTTTCTTTCAAATTTGTACTAACTCTGTTCAGCCATTTTGGCTGTAGCACTGTTCACTATTCTCTATGGAAATGTCATGGTGAACTTGCTTTTTTGTGGCCCTTAGATCACAAAGTTTTATAAACCTTCATAAAATGGTGCCAAACTTATTAGCAGAGCAATAAATCAATTTCCTATAGTAACTAGGTCCCAACTTTTACACCAGTGTAATATATATATCTGAAGGAGCACAAAACAAAAACAGCCAGCCAGGGCAAAAATCTGGATCCCAAAGGATGCAATGAGTCACAAGAAAATGTAATATCCACGAAAGAAGTGACTCAAACAGATGATCTCACCAAAGAACAAAAATATATTTCCACTACAACGATTCGGCTTCCAGCTTCCAAAAGTAACACAAGGTGGTTTGCTCAGTGTCTGCACAGCTGATACTGCTGGATCTTCTCTTATAGAGTGGCGATAACCACTCTATAGCTATAGCTAAGTAGCTAGGATTCCCAGACAACGGAAATCCTCAGTTTCTTCACCAGCAAAAACTTTGCACCCGCTTGATGAATCGCCATGAAACTTTGCAAACCTATACCTCTTTCTATATTAGCTGATGTTGTAAAGTTTTATGGTGACTGGTCAAGGAGGCTGCAAAGAAAAATGGGATCCCAAAACTTGTTTCTCCACTGTTGCATTTTTCACAGACAGTAGTGGCCAAACTCCAGTCAGATTTCCATGCAATATTTAGCAGGATTACAGATGATGGTGTGAAGATGATCCGTTTTGTCAGTTCAGATAAGTAGGAAAAAGTTATAGGCATTTTAACTTGGTGATCTCAATGGCAGCTTTAGTTTCCTGAAATGTTGTGGTATTTCCCCAAAGTACAGCTGTACATAGCAATGACAAGGCATTATGTGATTGGCTAATGACTGCCTTTACAAAAGTGTATGGCAGCCATGTTGTTTAAAGTACAGTTTGGCTGTATTCTGGATTACGGCCTTAATTATAGGTAAGTACTATATTTTATATTTTTCCCTACATATCACCACTTTATTGAAGTGGTAATAGGTATGCAAAATTATTTAAAGTGCTCTATATATTTTAAAATTAAAAAACATGCAGGGCACAGTGGTATTAACTAGATAGTGATCCATTACTCCAAAATAATTAAAAAAAGTTCCAAAAAAAAATATATATAAATGTGCAATTACAGCAGCACAGACAACGGAGTAAAGTAAAATGATACAAGGGTCTAAAAAGAGAATAAACAATGATTGACGCCTTTCGGTGTGATGCCTTTGACTGGGCCTTACCTGTAATCACTGTGGCTCCATTTTGTAGTGCTAAACAACGTTTGTCCTTCATTCCTTTCCATGGGCCCTTATGGCTAGAACATTAACCATATTCCATTTTAAGGCTGAGTATGGTTTCCATTTTCCAGCATATTCTGATATTGGTTTATGGGCATATCCTATTACAATGCATCAAATAGTTCTGACCCCTTTATATACCTCCATATAAAAATTGCTGTCCAAAGCTTTTCATTTTTGATTTGTTTTTTTGTATCATTAGAGAAGTAATTTAGGGTAAGACTTTGCTAATCCGGGCCAATTTTTTCTGAATGGCTTATTTAAAAATGGCAAATGTTTTGCAGCGATGATGTAATATGTCAGGAACCATGAGACCTATATACTTCATTTTGGTGCCATTGTAAAGGTTTTGGGGGTCAGATAGTCTTATAGAGGAAGAAAATTACTCCTCAGAGCAACCCTTCCACCATTTTTCCAATGGTGGCTATAATAGAGGAAGAAGAGACATATACGGAAATGAAACAAATAATAATGGTTTATAATCCTTTTATGTATACACCAAACAATGTTTATGATCCGAATATAAAACAAAATTTTGATCACTCTTATTTTAGACACATTTTCATAGTTAATTTTATTTATTTGTTTCGGCAATTGCTCGTGGTACATTTGCAGAATGTTGAACATTTGAGAAGAGCATATCGACAGGTTTTGCAAGTTCATGTACATGTAAGTTCTGTGGGTAGAGGCTTTAGAAATGTCATAGGTTTTAGCATGCCATCAGTATCTTCCCAACCAAATTTACACAGATCTTTCTCTAAATATGCATGATCCAAAAAATCAAGTAGAACACTCTTTCAATGTGTCCACGCACAAAACATTATGTTGGTGGAAGGTCACTTTGTGGGACATACATATATACATATATCCTGGCCAGTGCTAAAGTGCATGTGCTTCTCCCCTAAACATGGTGAAATTGGTGTATCCACAATCGGCATATTTAATTTTGTTGTAAGTCTCTTGTAAAATAGCTTACCATTTACCAGGGCCCGTAAAGTAAATGCTACTAGTGGGCCTGCAGCACTGATCATGCCACCCACCTAAGTACCCATGTAAACATGTCTCAGGCTTGCTACTGCAGAGCCTTTTTATGTAGTTTCACTGCCACTTTGACTTGGCATTTAAAACCTTTGCAAGCCTTTAACTCCTCCTTTACTACATATGGGTCACCCCTAGCGTAGGCCCTAGGTAGCACATATGTCACATGACATGTAACTAGGAGGTAAGACATGTACTCTTAAGTTTTACATGTCCTGGCAGTTGAAGCCCCCATAGTCATTTTTCACTACTGTGAGGCCTACACCTCTAATATGCCAGCATTGGTAATTCCATAATATACTTTTAAGCTTTAATTCCTGATCAGAAAGGAGTAGCTGCATCATGTTTCATATCATTGTAATAGTAATGATAAATCATTTTTACTGGTAAGGTCGGATTTGACATTACTATTGTAGAAATGCCACTTTCAGAAAGTGGACATTTCTGTGCTCTTACAGCTCAGCGTGCCTGCAGCCTGTCTCCATTACACGTCTGGGTGGGAGACTGCTACACTTTTTGCAGTTCCTCCAGACAGCCACAAACACAGGAAGGATAGTATTTATCTGCATGTATCTGCATTCTGATGGTTCTTCCTGGGCAGTAAGGGTGGAGGGGGAGCTGACACTGACACCTGAATAGGGAGTGCATGTTCCCACACAAAGGGCTGATTACCCCCTACTGATAGTCTGGAGCCAGGACTAAGGAAGAAATTACCTCTTTGCACTTCCAAGACACTTATTTGAAGTCACTCCTGCCTCAAAGGCACATTTAGGTGTAAGAACTGGGTCTCTGTCACTACCAAATCAGTACACTACCGGACCTGTGAAGATCTCTTCCAGGAGTAAGGACAGCTGTGCTAAAAGGAGTGCCACTCTGTTCGATTGCTTTCCAAGAAGGACTGCTCTCTCTCTCTGCATTGATGAATTGCCCTGCTGCCTGATGATCTCTTCCCTGCTGAGGAAGGAATGGACACTTCTAATTTGAACCCAGAGTGACTCCAAGGACTTTTTGGCTTGCCCCCTGTTCCCCTGCAGTCTCAGGGACATTAAAGACTGCCTGCAACCTGCAACCACCACTTGAACTCTGTTTGCTTTAAGTCCTGCGCTGCCAAGTGGTGCCAGTTCAGTCCTGGGCCTCTATAAGTGAGTTTCTGTGCTGCATCTCAAGAAAACCAATGCATCAAAGGTGTTGAGCCAATTGAAATTGGCGCATTCTGACCTTGACGCCGACTCATTGATGCTGCTGCCCGAGCCATGGACACTGCAGTGCAAACTCTGCGTTGCATCGTCCCGGGATTCCGAAGCATCTCCCACCCTGCTTGACTCAGCACTGACAGATCCCCTCAATTCAGCAGATTGACGACAATGCTACGCCTTGATGCCCAACCCTACTTGAATGACGATGCATCTGCGACCCTGCACAGCTTGGAACCAATGCATCGCCTACATCTCCTCGATCAACAGCGACGCATCTCCTCCTCATCTCTGCCCATCGAGTCTTCAACGTCAACGATTCTTCCATCCAAGATACTTTTTCAGCCTGCCCTGCATAGGTTCTGTTGGTGGCCTGCCCTCTATTGCGGTAGGCCTGAACTTTGGATTTACCCTTGTCTAGTGCAAGCTCAAATAACCTTTTAGTCCCATTGACTTCTAAGCACTATTTTTTGTTTATTTTCTGAAAATTCATAACTCCAATTCTACCTATTAGGTTTTTTCTATTTTGACCTTGTTTTACACATAAAAATGTATTGTATTTTTCTAATACTGTGTAGAGTACTTTTGTGGTATTTTCATTGTGCTGCTGTGTGTATGTGTCACACAAATTACTTTACACATTGCTTCTTTAGATAAGTCTGACTGCTCTGTTTCAAGCTACCAGATGGTGAGCACAGGTTGTCTATAAGTGTGTATCTAGCTTTCCCTGACTAGAAGTGGTGGTTCCTGCTTAGGGTGCATACTCTCTCAACCAGAAAACCCCCCAGTTCTAACAGTACTTCAATAACATTTATCAATAGAGTAAAGTGCATAGTACATTTTATCAAGGAAACAAAGTGTACAATGTTTCTTCCTTAACGCTAAGCAAAGTTACCACATGTAAGCTACAGTTTTAGTAAGGTATTAAAAAAACCTTAGAAATTCACTGAACATATCAAAGATTAAGGGGCATATTTATACTCCGTCTGCGCCGAAATTGCGTTGTTTTTTTTTACGCAATTTCGACGCAAAACTAACTCCATATTTATACTTTGGCATTAGACGCGTCTAGCACCAAAGTCCATGGAGTTAGCGTCATTTTTTAGCGTGGACACCTACTTTGCGTTAATTATATGCAAGGTAGGCGTTCCCGTCTAAAAAATCGACTCCGAGGCATGTGCGTCGGATTTATACTCCCGGGCAAACATCACGCCCGGGAGTGGGCGGGTCAAAAAAAATTACGTACGGCCGCTTTTGCGCCATTTTTTAGCACCTGCAAAAGGCAGGCGTTAAGGGACCTGTGGGCTCTGAAGGAGCCCAGAGGTGCCCTCCCATGCCCCCAGGGACACCCCCTGTCACCCTTGCCCACCCCAGGAGGACACCCAAGGCTGGAGGGACCCATCCCAGGGACATTAAGGTAAGTTCAGGTAAGTATTTTTTTTTTTTTTTGTGGCATAGGGGGGCCTGATTTGTGCCCCCCTACATGCCACTATGCCCAATAACCATGCCCAGGGGACAGAAGTCCCCTGGGCATGGCCATTGGGCAAGGGGGCATGACTCCTGTCTTTGCTAAGACAGGAGTCATTTCTATGGGGTTTGGGAGTCGGAAAAAATGGCGCAAATCGGGTTGTGGCGATTTTTTTGCCTCAGCCTGACTTGCACCATTTCTGGACGCCCATACGCCATTTTCCCCATACGCCGGCGCTGCCTGGTGTACGTCGTTTTTTTTAACGCACACCAGACAGCGCCGGCGGCTAACGCCGGCTAACGTCATTGAATAAATACGGCGCCCGCATGGCGCTTCAGAATGGCATTAGCCGGCGCTAATTCTTTTGACGCAAAACTGCGTTGGCGTTGCGTTGGGGTATGCCCAGACATGGGTCCCGTGCTTCCCATGCCACTGTATTCAAGCTAGCCTGGCTGATGAGGGGTGAAACCCTGAAACCGGTCCTAGGATGCTTGTTTCCGGTCCAGTGAGGACCTGGCTTGGCAGTTTGGGCTGGACTGTTCCTATGAGAAACAGGGTCAAGACTGATTTGCATATGGCTGGGTCCAAACTGGGGTGGCATGGTAAGCAAAAGAACGATGGATTAAACCCAGATCTATGACTGGGGGTGAGTGTTTGACAATGTTCAGCATTCCGTCCATCACTTGTTGTTTTTGCTTTGTCGCCCTAAGTGGGAAGGGTATGCCCAGACGTTGGTCCCGTGCTTCCCATGCCACTGGATTCAAGCTAGCATGGTTGATGAGGGGTGAAACCCCGAAACCGGTCCCAGGATGCTTGTTTCCGGTCCAGTGAGGACCTGGCCTGGCAGTTCGGGCTGGACTGTTCCCATGAGGAACAGGGTCAAGAATGATTTGCATATGGCTGGGTCCAAACTGGGGTGGCATGGTAAGCAAAAGAACGATGGATTAAACCCAGATCTATGACTGGGGGTGAGTGTTTGACAATGTTCAGCATTCCGTCCATCACTTGTTGTTTTTGCTTTGTCGCCCTAAGTGGGAAGGGTATGCCCAGACGTTGGTCCCGTGCTTCCCATGCCACTGGATTCAAGATAGGCTGGCTGATGAGGGGTGAAACCCCGAAACCGGTCCCAGGATGCTTGTTTCCGGTCCAGTGAGGACCTGGCTTGGCAGTTTGGGCTGGACTATTCCCATGAGGAACAGGGTCAAGACTGATTTGCATATGGCAGGGTCCAATCTGGGGTGGCATGGTAAGCAAAAGAACAATGGATTAAACCCAGATCTATGACTGGGGGTGAGTGTTTGACAATGTTCAGCATTCCGTCCATCACTTGTTGTTTTTGACTTCCAGGTATCTACTGACTTTTTAAAAATAAGAAGAGACAGTGTGGCGATTGTTCTCCCCAACTGCCACATTCTCCTTTTTGGAAAAACAATTGACGGCCCTGTTGCACCTGGTGCACCCACTGGCTTTGATTTATTTTTTTAGGAAGTGGCAGCACGTGGAGTCCACTGTCATGACAAGAGCCACCACTGGGGAGGTTGGGTCCCCATGGGCTTCTTCAACTTCAGAGAGGGGGTCCTACACAAGTTTTCACCCCATTATTGAAAAAAAGTATATACCCACCAACTCCTTGGCCGTGGCCCACATTGGGCTTTTTATTTGGGGAAGGGAGGAAGCCCACCTTTTGTTAAAAATAATACAGTGAAACCCACTGCAAATTTGTTGTAAAATTGTTTTTAAAATGTGTTTTGGCCCCAGTGTGCCCCTCTGAGAGCACCCTACCAAGCCAGGGGGGAGGTATCCCTACCCTGCCCCCTATATGTTTCTTTTGCCTTATGTTCAGGACAGGGTCTGAGTCCCAAGTCCTAAAATGAATGCTGCCACATCTTTGTTGATCTCGTGGCTGCCAGTCCGATCTTACTTTAAAATCTGTTTGCTCCACGGATCCTCTGAGGCATGAAATATGCAAAGTTTTTGACCCTACATTTCTCAAAAACTACTTAATGGATGTCCACCAAATTACAAATACCATGCTTTGTCAGACAAATATGGTGTAATTCTGTTCTGCAGTTTTAGAGGTATAGCTGTTTAATTTTCCTTTCATATAAAATGAATGGTCAAAACACATTTTGGGATACCCATTTTTTCTTGGACCCCACTTGATGGATCACCCCAACTTTTTCCAGATATGAACTGAAGTAGATGAGTCTTTTTTTTAGAAAGTTTTGTGAAGATTTGTCAGTCAGCAGTTGCCACTGTGTAGTTATAGTTAGGTCTGAGTTTCGGTAGGAATATCATTTTGTTTGTTTCACTAACAACTTTGGATCACCCCAGAGCCCAAAATTAAAAAAAAAGATTGGTGTAAGAAATAGGGTTGTTGGTTGACTGGGGTGTGGGCCCTAGTCAAGCAGCAAACACAATCCTTGTCAGGGTAAAGTACAAGCAAACCCCAAACTAACCTGTGCTTAACTCCATGATAGACTATCTCAGGCTTAACTTAAAGGTGCTGCTTAAAGTGTTTGTGCAATGCTTCAAACAGTAACACAGTAAAAACGCAGCACAAAAGGAGCCAACAACTGAGTTCGAAAAATAGAGTAATTTTAATAAATAAAAAAGACCAAAACAGCAAAAATCCTATTAGTGGAACTAGAGAATTTGAATTTTTAATTTTGTTTAGAGAAACTAGCGCTAAAATGAGTAAAGTGCCATCTGTGGATATCTGGTCATGCCAGACCAGGACAAAATCATAAATTCAGGCAGACCACAATGGAGTGCGAGCTGGCTACAGAGAACCAGTTATGCCTGCTGAACAGAGTATCGAAAATCTAGGTTTGAGAAGCGTTGCATGGATCTATGTCAAAGCCAAAGCGATATGCCGGTTCTGAGATAAAAACAAGGCTGGGGTATGAGGTCCTGTTGCATCAATGCAGAGAGTCCTATCGACGGGGCTTGTGATGTCAAGTCCAGCAGTGGGGATGCATTGTACCGTCAGGGTGCTGCGTCACTTCTGAAGAGCTGCAAGACGGCGATGCAGAGTCTGGCATTGTCATCCAGACTGCCATCAACAAGAGATGCGAGAGCCTGTGCTGAGGATGCATCACACAGTGGCAGTTCCAAAGGAAATGCCTGGTGTGGTGATGTTGCAGTTCTTTGTCCAATCCACCCAGCAGCAGAGATGCATCACTTCTGCTCAGGGTTGTGGCACTCAGCAGAGGAGACACATCAATAAAGCTGGATCCACAGAGTCTGACAAACCACATTAAGCCCACTTCTAATGGTGCAGGACAAGGGTGGTACCACTTGGCAGGTATACTCTTTTTTTAAAAATATAAATTATATTTATTGAGCATAAATGAGCAGGGAAGGCTTTAGTATATCAAGTTTACAAATCAAAAGTATGAAATATTCATAAACATCAGTACAGAACTATGTGCTTGGTTACAGTTTCATACTGCTCTATACACAGTATCAAAAGGGCTAACATTTCCTAAAGTCATTATTAGTTCACTATACTTTTGAATTTTTGTTCAATTTTCGAATCTGGACCCAGTTTAAAGTTTACGTTATAACGTCTTCTCCCATATGAAATGATACTTCCGAGTGGCCCCGATTCTTTGAGCATAGAGAAGTTCTTCAACTTGGATTACTCTAATTTTCTTTTCCCAGAGTTCAAATGATGGAGGCTGAGGAGTTCTCCATTGATGTAAGATCAAAGATTTTGCGATCAGTGTTGCAATGAAGAAATATTGCTTTGAATGTTTTGACAAAGCAGGATGGTTCGATAAGCCAAAACGTGCCCCGGTTGACTCCGGTAATAACGCAACCTGAAGTCTTGCACTCATCAACTGGAAGAGTTTAGCCCACAAATTGGTGATAATAGGGCAATGGAAGCAGATATGAAGCCAATCCCTGACCTCGCAATGGCATTGAAAACAGCTACTCAGAATCGATGAAAACATCTTATTAAGTTGTGAAAGTGTTTTAAAAAGCAACAACTTAGTGAAAAATAACATTCTCTTAAAACTTAAAATTGGTGTCTCTAGATATTATAATATTTCCACGATTGAAGGTCAATGACACAAGCCATAGCAGCTGTTATCATCTGTTATCCTGCCTAACCCAGGAGGAAAACTTTTGGCTGACAGCTCTTCTTGAAGAATACGATACCCATTCCTGACCCCTGGTCTTTTCTGAACCCACATTGCTTGTGTAATTTTTAAAGCTAATGAATCAGACAAATAGTAGGCTGCAGAGCCCATTGACTGAATAAAGTAAAAAATCAGAAGATATGCAAAGCTTAAACCAGCTGGGATAGTAAGGTTACTGGCTATGAGTTACACCCATTTAGTAAAGTTATCCCTGACAATAAAATACTGGAACTTAGCGAACCCCAATACTTCCCAATCGTTTATAACTTTACTGGTGAGAGGGAGCCCAAATGCTTTAGCTTCTCTTAGGGAAATAGTTGGATGGAAATTAGTGAACTTATAACTCTGTTGAAGCTCAGTACCTCTAGACCTGGGTTCTGCAAAGTCAGTCCTGGAGAGCCAGGTCCATGCCAGATTTTTAGCATATCCACATTTAGGACAATGTAGATTTCTGAAGCATCTTTTTTCTAAATGTGGATATGCAAAAAATCTGGCATGGACCCGGCTCTCCAGGACCGACTTTGCAGAACCTTGCTCTAAACCAAAGTAAGTTTGGGATCTTATATCTAGTGTGTTTCGGAGCCATGGCATTTGGAGAAAATGAGATAGATGAATATTGTTTTCAAGAAGTATCCATTTCAAATAAAAATTGGAGTCCACATGGCGTATAACAGCAGCATTTACAATCCAGTCTATTGAGGTTGCCTCATAATATTACATAACATGGGGAAGAACTAGGCCTCCATCCTCCATAGTCCACTGGGTTATCTAAAGCTGTATACAAGGTTTTTTCTTTGCCCATATAAATTTGAGTAGCATTGAATTAAGTTCCTTAATGAATTTTTGGGGAACTTTAGTGATAATATTGGAAAATATGAATAACAATAGAGGTAGTATCATCATCTTTACCAGGGCAGTATGACCAATTATTGTTAATGAATAGTTCTGCTATTTGCACATAAGAGCATGTGCTTTCGTGACAGTAGGGAAATAGTTTAACAAATATAAATAAGACTTATTATGAGAAACATAAACATCAAGGTATCTAATAGGGTGGGAAGCCTGATAATTAATTTGCATCTCAGTTGGCAATATTCTATCTCAGCCATTAAAGAGCAGTGCCTCTGATGTTGATTTGTTAATCTGAAAGCCTACCAAATTGGAGAACATTTTAATTTTATTAAAGGCATTCTCAATAATATGAGGTTCAGCCGCAAGATACAATATTGCGTCATCTGCAAAAAGTTTCAGTCTGGTATCAGGGGCCGCATTGAATTGTATTGCCTCAGAGCCAAAGCCGATGGTTCGCTAAAGAGAGCAAAGAGGACCGGAGACAAGGGGCACCCCTTTTGGGTCCCACGAAGTATCAAAACCTTGCCATCTACTTGTGAGTTCACTAAGATACTGGCCTCCGCCCCTTGATACAGGTTTAAGAGAAGTCATACAATTCTATTGGGAAACTTGAATCTCCTGAGGATAGCTAAAAGGAGTTCCCATTGCACTAGATCAAATGCTTTTTCCACATCAAGCATTATTATTGCTGCCTTCATTTTATTCTTGGAATAGTAATTGATTGCCTGGAGAAGCAAGTTTGTGTTAGTAGAAATAGATCTTCCTGGGAGAAACCCACATTGATCATGATAAATAAGGTCCTCGGCTAAGGGCGTAATACGAGCTGCCCAGATTTTCATGAGGCTCATATAGTCATTATTAAGAAGGCTAATAGGACAATAGGAATCTGGTTTCTCCCCAGGCTTATCTTTCTTGAGAAAGCTGACTATGACCTCCCGAGTGAACAAGCTAGGTACCTTTTGGCCTTTAAGTATGGCATGAAGTAATGTGGCTAGGAACGCTATAATCTGCTCAGACAGGGCCTTATACAATTCTGCAGGAAGACCATCTTCGCCAAAAGCTTTGCCATTTGGAGAGCTCTTGATGACCTCAGCTACTTCTGATTTAGTAATTGGCTGCAATAGTGCAGCCTGGAACTCTTCATTGAGACTTGGTATAGAAACCAACTCAAGGTATTTATTATTAATGTCATCATGTAATACTGTCCTAGAAGTATGGAGATTTGCATAGTGTGCTACGAATACTTTTCCTATTTCCTTGGTCTGGTCGACCATTGGCCCTCATCAAAATCAGTTTTGATCAATGAGGCATTCTGATGTTTTTTGACGTAGTGCGCTAGAAATGTACATACACGCTCGCTCTCTTTGTAATACTGCTGAAAGCATGTGTTATGGTTGACTATCTCCTGTGATAAGAACAAATCCTTCAAATGGGTTTTAACATCCTGGAGACGAGTCCATGAGTTATAATCATGGTGTAACTCATGAAGGCGCACAGCATGGTTAAATACCTGCTGGAGGTTTTCTATTTTTTCCTTCCTTGTGTTTCCAAGAAAGGCCTTAAAAGCAATGGTTTCCCCTTTGATATGTGCCTTGCAAGACTCCACGATTGCAAAGATAGAGGAATTTCCTTCATTTCTGATTAGGAACTCAACGACTGATACTCTCAAAGAGGAGAGCCAACCCTCATTGATTAATAAGAATTTATCTAAAGACCATCTGGGTCTTTCTAGATATTGACGAGGAAGAGATAGTTGGACCAACGGGACATCATGATCCACAAAGGGGTTGGGAATTATATCTGAGCCAGCTCTATCCCAAGAATGAGAGACAAGGAAAAAGTCTATCCTTGAGGCTGAGTTGAACCTTTTTGAAAACCAGGTATAACATTGGTCTTATGGATGGTCCAGCTGCCAAGGATCTTGCAGTGCCAGATCGCGAATAAATTTAGCCAAAAATCAGGATGCTCGTGGTTTATTCTGTGAACGTTTTTTTCAAGAGGCTTTGGGTTTAATGTCTCGAATTATGTTAAAGTCATCTCCCACTATCAAGAGACCAGAAAGTGTTCAAAAGCTCATAAAGGCTCTGGAGAGAGACAAATTTGTCTTCCATGGGACCATAAAAGCTTGAGATATGCATTAATTGCTTCTCAGATTTGATACTAACTACTAACCATCTAGCTTGGGGATCACAGTAAACCTGAAGAACTTCTCCTTCAAAGTTCTGGGTTAGAAGAACTGCAGCCCCAAGGATGGGTGTACTGGCAGAGACAAAAAAGGAATGAGAAAGAAAGTTAGGAATACAAGGACAATTTGCCTGTTGTTTAAAATGGGTTTCCTGCAATAAAATCACCTGGGCCCGAAAGAATCTTAACCAATGGAGTATAGTTCTAAATTTATGAGAGTTAGTAAGCTCATTCACATTACATGAGAACCTCTTAAAAGAGCTGGAGAGACATGCATTGGTTTGGCTATCAATCATTTGGCAGGAAGACAGAAGTTTTTTTACTCAGAGCCTAACCTGGCCATCTACAGACGGGAATGCGGACGCATCCATAATAGCCTTTGCCCTGCAGATATCTTCTTTCTTGAGCACAATAGTCTTAGACCAAATAGTTCCACCCTCCTCATGCTCATCACCTGGTCTTTTCGCCCACCCCAGTGGAATGCTCCATCCACCCAGTGACCCCACCCCCCTGCCAAAGGTGGCCGAACCTGTCATGACCACACCACCCTGTGGCATCCCACCCTTCCCCGTGACCCCCCTTGGAGTTTGAGTGCACTGGTATGGCACTCTGGAGCCTATATTCGGGAGGAGCAAGCAAGGTGGACCGTATAAGCTCGCTGTCAAAATACATATCACATATATTGCATATATACACCTTCAAGCTGCTTTGTATCACCCACAAAGCTATACATGGAACAGGACCGCTTTTTATGAGAAACAAAGTAACCAAATACATTCAACAAAGAAACCTCTGCTGAAGATTGGCACCCCGGCATAGAACACCACCATACAAGAAAAAGACTATAGGTGGTACATCCTTCTCCATTCAAGCAGCCAAACTATGGAATACATTACCCCCAACTATGAGATCCACAGATAACTATCTTGTCTTCAGAAGACTACTTAAGAGTTGGCTCTTTCCTTCATAACCACAATATTCAAACAGCTATGGACAGCATATGCCTGTGTTGATAAATATTTTATATCTGATTACATGTATATCCTAGATATATATAGTTCTTTATTTTAGAAAATATGTATTGCTACTATGTCATAACAATAAATTACACATATACTCTTTAAACCTGTTTAACTAATGTATATTTACTCATGGTTTAAATATGTATATGTGTGTACATTTTTGTGTGTATATGTGTGTGTATTCATGTGTATATGTGGTTGTGTGTATATATATAGATGTTATTCTATGCTTAACATGTTCATAGGTCATTGAATAGCTCCTAGATAAGTTGTTACATTAGATATTTATGGATCCCTGCTCTCATTTTATACCACACTGATCAAATGTTTATTATCATAGGTATTTGGCTATTCAAAAATTGAGTAAAGATAAATAAATGTTAGAATAGTACACTTATTAATTAACTTCAAATATTAGAAATCTTGAAAGTCTGTGTTTATACAATACTACTTTTCTTCTCATATTATTCCCATTATTTTATTCCTTGGACATATATTCCCTTACTATGTACTTACATATGAATTTATTTATTACTCTAGTCCTACTGTACTAGAGGAAAAATAAAATGAAATCTATATATAAAATTCAAATTATAAATAAATCTAAATATATATATATTAATAATAATAAAGAAAAAATAAATTAAATATAAACAATGATCAAAAATGGGTATAGATATATGTATATATATATACATTTATCTCAGTAACCAGCGTCGCCTACCTCTGAAATGAAACGGCAGACATAGACCAAGTACCGCGGCTCCAGTTAACACAGCGTTTTATTGAAATGCAGATGACAGCGTATACCCTATGCGTTTCGGAGCTATTGCTCCTTGCTCACTGGTGTAAGTACATCAAAATAACATTTGTTACTTAATGCCAGCTGATACAATGAACTACAACACCATAATTAACATAAAGGACAGACAAACATGTTTGCTTAAACCATGGGGGGAAAAAACGTGTTGGCCATCTTGGAACATTGCAACTTCAGTATGAATGTATCTAAGTGTATTTATATTATAGATTGTAAGTTTGCTAAATAAAAAAATACAAAGAAATGTAATTATATTTAATATAAAATGGTTCTTAATTATTGAATATTAATCAAAAAATAAATTCATCAACAGTACATTAAAATTAATTTAATTGCTGAAAATAATAATTCGTATCAGCTCACACACCGATGAATGATATACCATCTTAACGCATATCCTGGAATACAAACTCCCTTGTGGCTAAACAGCCTACATTATTTTTAATCCAGTTTATAAATTGGTCTTCCCGGTATAATTCATTATACAATTACAGCAATTACAGCAATTCAATAACCATTTTCCCAAGCCTAAATCCAATTACTAAAAACTCCCAATTAACACTTCATTACTCCAGTCAATCCAACTAACAAACTCACATATCGGAGGCTAAAATTAACTCATAATAATAGTAAAACTGTACTCATATTTTCCTATACTAATCCACCACTAATTCTTTTTGGGTTCCGGATTAGCTTGCTACTAGCCGAAAAATGCTTCGACACCTCAGCAGGGGTAGTAAGCGCTATATAAATACTATTACAATACAATACAATGTATGACATATATCACCTATATATCACATATATAATAATTTTTCCCAATTTGCTTTTTTCTCCTCGGGCCACGCATGTAAACCCCAGAGCAGTACTGTATATGAGTGTGTGAGAGGGATATGAAGAAAAATCATTCACATATTCCTACATATTCCTACTTTCTGATTGAACCAAAAGATCCCTCACCTGCTGATCATTTTGAAAAATGTGGGCCCGACCATCATGGAGCTCCTTGAGTTTGGCAAGCTGGACAATGCCTGCTCGGGCCACTAATTTCTTAAAATCATCGATGAGACTAACAAATTCACTGCGCTATCATACTGCTGTAACGGACATATCGGAAAACACATGGAAGCTACAGTTATCCGTAGTGTTGAATGCCTTAGATCTAATATCTTGAGATAAAACTTGTTCCTTAATCCTGAAATCCCAAAATTGACAAGTATAGTTTGTGGATATTTAGCAGTCGTGACTCTCATTGTGGGAACCCTGTGTGCCCGCATGATGGACAAATCAACATTAGCTGCAGCTTTCTCTGAAGAAATATACTTGTAGATAAGAACAGATATCACTTTGGTCATAGAGGATGTTGCTTCTTATTCTTCGGGGATCCCAGTAAATCTCACATTTTAACGTTGCAACCTGTTTTCAATATCATCAAGTTTTAATTGTAGCTCCTCAAGTTCGGCCTGCATCTGAGTGGTTGTTGATCCATAGTGGGTTTGTGCATCCACTAGATCGGAGACCCTCTGCTCAGCTTGGGAGACCCATGCAGAAAGAAGGGTTAAATTGGCGTTCAGCTGTCCCAGTTGTTCGTTAATTTCCCTATGGGCCTCCACCTGTGAGATTTTCATTGCACATAGCTCCCCGAGGATCTGAATGAGCACCATTTCCACTGATGACTGACTGGATTGAAGCCCAGGGGGATCCATGGAGTTGGTATTGAGTGGATGATTGGATAGCACCTCGTTGCTGTCAGTTTCACTGCTGGTCATTGTGTCTGAAGCCTGACTAAGCATGCTTCAAAACTGGTTTAAATGAAGTTGATGTTAATTGGTTAATTGAGGTTTCATTAGGCAGTGTCTTATTTTTCTCTTTCTTACCCCCCTTCTTATTGCTCAGTGAGAAAATGGGATAAGCGGGCATATTTAGACTGATCCATGGAGTCAACGGCAATAGGATGATCGATGGCAGGGGGAGGTGCAGGAGGTGGAGATACATCCATGCTGAGAGTGGAGGAGGATAATTGTTTATTGAGACTGGAGTTGCTCTGACCAGAAATAGAAGATAATGATGAGATTTCCACAGTCAGAGGTGCCTGCGGAATGGTTGTGACGTAGCATGATTCCTGGCATATTGGCAACCTGGTCGCAGTACTGATAGACATGTCTGGAGCAGTTATCAATGAATGAGAGGAATTATTTGTTATGTTTATAGACTCTTGGGAGCCCAAAGAGCTACCTAGAGAGATCTCAAAGTGGTCTTGTTTACCGAAACCAGTTTCTCCCCATCACCGGAGTCACATTTTGCGTTTTGCTGACTTTTGGGGCTTTGGTAATCACTCATGATTTGAAGATGGCATCGCGGGCAATACGCTTCATAATAGTTGCAACGAGCTGTATAAGGGGAGCTAGAGCACAACAAGCCGTATGTGTGCGCCACAGACTGATTCCGCTACAACATCTATTCTGTACTCCCAGTGCTGCCACAACCGGTTTGCAAGTTCCTTTTGCTCCCTCCTTACTGTATCTCATCCACTCTTCCTTCCCTCTTTTTCCTCACCTCACACCTTGCACCTTGCTCCCTTCTCCTCATTTAATTTTTCTTAATCGGCCAAATGATACCCCACATGAGAATTCACAAACATGCACGAAATGCCTTTAAAAATTCCTAGACATAAATCAGGGTTATTCGGTGCTCCTTCATAGAGAGGTAACCCCCCTTAGTAGTTGCCACTTGTAATTTGTAACTCGAGCGTGCGGTATATATTGCAGCACAAGTTGAGCGAGACACAGTCAGAGTCAGCAAGTCAGTAAGGCAAAGAAAGGGATTAAACAAAATCAAAATAGTTACATGGATTTAGGGAGGAAAATCAAAACCGTGCTCTCCAGCGTACTCCGATGCTCCCAGCAGCGCGTTTCCTCCATACAGTCCCCTGTGCTTCACCGCACTTTACCACACTTCACTGCACCTCTCCACACCTCTTCCACTAACCTAAAGTGATTCAGCATGATGGCATGCCGCTATACTCTGCTGCTCGCCACCAGTAGTCGGTTGCCATTACGCCCAACATAAGCAGGTCTGCTATGGGGTGAGGGGAAAACCCCCTGTCAAGCCGGCTCGGAGTATTGGAGCGGGCCGCACTTCTGCACTGCTATAGCTGTGGGGAAGCTCAGGAAAATTTTAACGCACACAGATCACGCGAGCCGGTCATCTTGCTATCCTCCCGACAGGGCTCAGTCACGGAGCATGATGGAAGCTCCACGTGACACTGCTTTGCCAGTAGATGCATGGTATAGTCACAGATGGAAGAGTCCAGGTGCAGATGCAAGGTTGTTGGAAGCCTATCATGTCCCTGATGCTTTAGATCATAAGGCCAGCCAACTAGCCCTTGGAGTCACTCTGGGTTCTGGGATTTAGAGATGCAGGTAGTCCGTCTCATCCAGGTAAGAGGACAGGAGGCAGAAGATCAACATACAAAGCAGGTGTCCAGCATATTGGCCATAGTTCAAAAGCACAGCAGTCCTTCTTTCAGGCGGAATATCCACAGGTCCACAGGTGTACAGAAACATTGTTGTCTGAGGTCCATCTTTTATACCCTGGTGTCCTGACTCTGAAAGGTGGAAGAAACTTCTAGAGAGTGGCTTTGAAGTGCAAGGAATTCCCTGACTCCCCTGCCCTGGCTCCAAGCCGGCTGAAGTGACAATGGAGTGTCATTAGGCCCTTTGTGCGGGGACAGGACACAGTCTACTCAGGTATAAGTGAAGCTGTGTCCAGCTCCTTCCTCCCATCCTGTCAGTGATGGCCCATCCAGTCACACTTAAGCTTCTGTTGTGTTTGGCTGTCCAGGAGGAATAAACAAAGCACACCTACGACCATTCATGTGACAAGAGACAAGCTCTAGTCACTAAATGGCTAAAGCAAGAAAATGCCAACTTTCTAAAAGTGTCATTTTCAGAATTGCATTTAAAAATCTGACTTCATCATATGTTAGGCTTCTAAATTGTCATTCCTGAGGCACCAAACATGAACTGGTTATCACTTCCCCTTTGGAAACTCACTTATAAGATGTAATAAGGCAACTCCAATATTATTCTAAAAAAGAGCTAGGTTTTGCAGTAGTGAAAATAACATTTAGAAGTTTTTCACTACCAGGACTGGTGAAAGTCAAAAGTACATGTCCTACTTTATAAATACATTGCACCCTGTGCTGTGGGCTGTCCCGGACCTTCCCTAAGATTACTTATATGCAATAAAAAGGAAAGCTTGGGCCTGGCAAAAAGTTTATTTTGCCAGGTCAAAATGATAGTTTAAAACTGCACAAACAGGCTCTGCAATGGCAGGTCTGAGGAATGCTTAAAAGACTACTTAAGTGGGTGGCACAACCAGTGCTTCAGACCCACTACTAGATTTTAATTTACAGGCACAGGTAGTGTCACTTTACTGTTGTTTATAAGAAAATTAAATATGCCAATTAGGGGTAGGCCAATATTCACATGTTTAGAAGAGATAGCACAAGCACTTTAGCACTGGTTAGCGCTGGTCAATTGTGCTAAGTCCTAATACCAACATAAACAAGGTAAAAAAGTAGGAAGAGGAAGGCAAAAAGTCTGGGAGAACCCCGCAGAAAGGGCCAAGTCCAACAATTGGGCTACCAATACCGTCATACTCATGTGGGACCCAGCGGAGTCCTCCACTGAGGTACTGCTATACTCCTATGTGAGCTGCTGTAGAAGCTTCCACTGCATGGTACCAATGGACCATGAAAGCTTCCTGGAGGAAGCTTGCATGGCACTACTGCACCATAGATCGAAGCTTGTGTGATGGGTTTTGGCTGAAGGCCAGTCCTGTGACCCCTGTGATGGGGTAGTGAGTAGGGCCCACCTGCAGGTCAGATCCAGTGGCCAAGCACCCCTCTCCACACAGCTAAAGTCCATGTGTAGCAGGTGATTGGCTGCCCATGGTGGGTAGGGCACAGGCAGTGAGGCCATCCTACTCCTCTGAACCTCCAAAGGCTTTGTGCAGTGGGGGGTCCAGCCACAAGAGAGTTGAGTTCAGTGCATAGCAAGAGATTAGGGACTTCGGCCAACCCCTCTGAACATGGCTGAAGGACGGGCACATTTGGGGGGCATTGGCTGTAGATAGCCCAAGGGATTTCAATGTATGCTCAAGTGTGCATATGAAAAATGAAATAGAACCATGACTTGCGCCCTAAGGAAACTATAACTCGTGCCTTTTCCATGCACAGCTAATTACTCCACAATTTATGTCAATGATGATGTCTTGTATGGCATCTTTGATATCACTGCAATGTTTGCAATAACATTATAGATAAAAAAACTGTGCATGGCAAGGGCGCAAGTTATAGTTACCTTAGGGCGCGAGTTATAGTTACTTGAAAAAACTCTAACTATAACTGCTGAATTTCTAAGTTTTTGTGCGAGCAAATTCAGAACCTAACTATACGACCCTGGAACCTGCATGGCTGGGTTTGGCCGCAAGGCCTGGCCTTCCAGCCAAGCACTCATAACCACCGAACCCTGAGTCACGCATGGCTTTTGGCCGTGCACAATGCAGGTTGGTTACTGGGTTTGTCTGTGTCAGTGGATGTTTAAGTGGCTTTGTGAGTGTTTGAGTGGGTCGGAAAGTGGGTGTGTGAATCTATTAGTGGGTTTTGAGTGGGTGCATAAGTGTCTGAGTGGGAGCTTTTTGCTTTGGGGGTCCCTCTGGGGGACCTATGAGATACAGCACATTCCTGTCCTTTCCCCCTGCGCTGGCGCACAATGGGCTGCCATGCACCAACACAGGCACACTTGCAGCATGGTGCTAGGGTGTCTGCCTTGTAGGTATGATTGTTTTTGTGTAGGAAGGGAAACTATCAATGGAGGTGATTTTGTCTTTCTATGTGTGCTACAGAAAGCAGCACACATAGAAAGAGGAAATAACGAGGATAGATAAAGTTATTGCTCTTTATTACTCCTCCCTGAGAAGGCATAGGCTTTTGTTGCATTCCAAGGTTTACTAAGGGCCAGATGTAAGAAGCCTTTTGCGCGTTGCAAACTGCGAAAAACTCAGTTTGTGACGCGCAAAAGGCTTAACGCGATGCACAACCTCAAATTGCGAGTCGGTACTGACTCGAAATTTGAGGCTGCGACTTGCAAATAGGAAGGGGTGTTCCCTTCCTATTTGCGACCGCATCGCCATGCTGAGTTGGTTTGTGTCCGTGAATGCGGTCGCAAACCAACTTGCAGTTACCATCCACTTGAAGTGGATGGTAACACATTCGCAAAAGGGAAGGGGTCCCCATGGGACCCCTTCCCCTTTGTGAATGCCCCCCAAAAATATTTTTTCAGAGCAGGCAGTGGTCCTATGGACCACTGCCTGCTCTGAAAAAAACGAAACTAAATGGTTTTGGAAGTTTTTCGTTTTGCAGCTCGTTTTCCTTTAAGGAAAACGGGCTACAAAAATAAAAATAAAAAACTGCTTTATTTAAAAGCAGTCACAAACATGGTGGTCTGCTGTCTCCAGCAGGCCACCATCCGTGTGAGTGCTTTGACTCGCTATGGGGTTGCAAACTGCGACCCAGCTCATTAATATTCATGAGGTGGGTCTTTGCGACCCCATAGCGAGTCGCAGAAGGTGTCTGAGACACCTTTCTGCATAATGTTTTGCGAGTTGCAAATTGCGAGTCGCTGTGACTCGTAATTTGCAACTCGCAAAATATTTTTTTGCTACATCTGGCCAAAAATCTTGTAAATCTGGGAATGTGCAAATGTCATGGGTGTTACTTGGGAACACCCACTGTAATGCCTGTGGCATGCCTCCACATCGTAGTGTGAGGCAATGCAGTGACTTGCACTGTGTGGTTTCACTCCATATCTACAAGGACCTGTAAAGCCATGCAGGATGGATTTACATAGCCTTGTAGATGTGTATCTGCAGTGTGCGCCACCGAACCATCATAAAAGTGATGTTCTAGCAGTGCAGAGGGGCTTGTAAATGAGCCCCCCAGTCTTAGCGCTAACCACAAGGCGCACCCCGAATCAGTCTCCCAAATTAAGTGACACATGCTTCTCTTCTCTGTTATATTGTTATACTTGCTGCCAGTGCACTCACCACCAGAAATGCTGACTGCAAACCACTCTACTCCACAGATTAGATCAACTGTGTATTTTATCCAACTGTGTGCATGCGAAGTTCAGCAGGCCACTTCTTCGGTATTCATAGTCCATTTAACATCAAGCCAATTAAATCTGAATCTGACACAATTCAAACGATCCACTGCAGGCGTGGCTAAAAAACAGTGACTGCTTGACAGATTCTTCATCTGTGTACAATTAAGTATACCACCCTCTCAGTCTGCACCCTCTCTGATGAGAAAAATACTGGTGGAGTTCAGGGCATCTACTTTTCCTCTTCATGCGTCTATTTTTTCTTATGCGTTTTCGATGTTCCTTCACTTCTTTGTTTCATGAGTTTCTTTACATGTAGGTTCATTTCCAGATCATCACCAGTGTTGTAATCAAAGATTTCTTCTTGGTAAGTAGGAGTCAGCTAGCCAGTTCATATAAGTTGTAGATTTATTCAAAAGATTACAGAATGAGTTTCAACTCTCTACTCCGCTCACTCTCTCTGTCACACTCCTCCAGTCAGTCACCAACATTCCCTGACATCACACACTTGCCGAGCAGAGCAGACAACAATGGAGGTGTGCACAGAATGCATAGCTGTTTACTCTAAATTGGGCAGGCTAGCCACACTGACTCGGTGGAGATGGGGCCCTCCACCACTCCTGGATCTTGGTGGCTGCTTTCTCCAGAACTGTAACCATCAAACTCTTTGGCATTATTCGCATGTATCAAATAGTCATTCATGGTTCAAACTTGAAAACTAATTATATCAATTTACCTCAGGCAATACCATCCCCTTCAGTCATTCAGAGTGGATGTTCAATCAGACAGACCACATGTCAGTCCATGCATTCTTCAGTCACAGCAGAAGGTCTTTGTCAAAATTCTGTGTGAGTAGTGTCTGAAGCAGTGGAGATCCCACATGAGTGCTGTCCTAAAGATACTACTCCTAAATGCCCTTTGTGAATTCATAAAGTCGTATATTTAAATGTTTGGTGTAAGTTTAGACCAAACTTCTAAGTTTACCTTCATGAATCAGGCCATCCCTATTTTTCTAACTTGGTGTTGAGTCTTTTTGTGGTGTCTTTCACTGTGTTTCTGTAATTAAGTGTTGCACAAATACTTTATATATTGCCTCTAAGTTAAGAATGACTTATCTATGCCAAGCTTCCAGGGGTGAGCAGAGGTTAGTTTAGGGTGTGTATCTGACTTACCCTGACTGGGATTGTGGTCCCTACATGGACAGAGTGCAAACCTTCACCAACTAGAGACCCAATTTCTAACAAGAACATATTGCAAGAACAAAGAAGCACAACTACACATAGCAGCACATGACACATCAAAATAGTCAAATCAGAAGCCGGGCAACAATTATCGTACAAGACATCACAATGAAATAATGCTGCAAAAAAACAAAGCAGCCTAACAAAACCACAACGCACCACAACATATTGTAACACAACAAATATGTACAAACACTTGTTATTCAACGTCATCTTATGAAATGTGCTTTCAGAATGTGGAGATCAGTCCCCTCGCTCATTGCTTATCACTTTGATTACAAAGAACGTTTTCAGCACTTTTATAGGAATAACATGATCATGAGCTGTGCTTAGAGTGGAATAGCACTTGGGAGATGTGTGTCTGAGGACACTAACCTTAACCACTTGAGTGCTAAGGACTTGTTGCAATGTGCTAAGCCCTTTGCTTGTTATGTGGAGCAACTTTTTTCCAAAAACATCAATGTCAAATGTGCATCGCCTTTTTTTCCAAATGTTGGAATCTGAAGCCATACCAAGAATTTGTGAAGTAGTCTTCCTCTGTCTGAGACAATAGTCAAAATATGGCAAGATGTTAATGTTTTGTTTCTTTTTATTGGGGAAATTTCTATTTAGGAAAGTGTATGCGTTCTCCCTTCTCAGTCTTTTGACGCAGCTAGAGATGACAACAAAGCACACTATGCATTCCCATTTTTCTAAGTGGTAGTTATTGTTTACTGTTTTTGTTGTTTGTACATATTTTAAATTTACGGACACACTATGCGATAAATTCATTCAAGAAACACTGGCAGGCCCACATTTCTAAGGACTAGTCAACATTTGGAATTCAGCTAGGGCTCATCTGTGTAGATTGGTCAAGGTCTCTCCAAATAAAAGTCTCATTGAATTCACAAAATAGAGAACATAAAGGGGCAATAAAAAAACCTGCAGCAAGGTTGCAATCTGAAACATTGGTCTATAGTGATGTTCCATTGTACTGACCATGGAAAATTTAAACCTACAAATAGAAGTGACAGAAATTATGTGTCAACAAAAGCTGTACATCTTTTAATTGTACTGAGTCTTTATTTCGGAATTTTACAAAATTCTATTAAAGGTCATAATATGTACAATATATACGGATAAAAACAACAATAAAATTAATACAAATCATCACAAGGCAAACAACACCTTCACAGTCAGCACCATAAAAGTCATCATGTACACTGACACAAAATGTCAATCAGGAAACAGTTGTCATATTTTAAGTGCATCTCACGGACAACTGCCTGCAAAATGACACTCAAAATCATCTTCCAGTAGTTGCAAAAACATTAAAGCAGGCCATATTTGTTTAAAAAGGTAAAGATTCTTCTAAAGTGGCAAAACAAAAGCTCATCATGGCTTCTAACTGTACCCAGTCATTTGACCTCAGAGATAGGTGACAGTCATACCCTCCAGAATTTTGGCATGCCGATAATGTCATAGGATAGTGAGGAGGATTTGAAAAAATTGTTTTATTGACACACGCAGTATTAAGTCTAAATTGTTAAAATAGTCAATTAACAATAGAAAAAGTCTCATGTTCATAGATTGCCACAAGCCTCACGAAAAACGTGGGTTTATGAAGGGAGATTTTTACATACAATTGTATGGCTGAAGATTTTGGCTCAAATATATTTGCATACTAGGGACCCAATAAAATACACTTAGAGGTCTATTTACTAAGTTTTAGCACAAAAATGACGCGAAACAACGCTAAATATTTTTTCACTAATTTACTTTTCAGTGATAAACTTGTTTAATGCTGGAAATTCACTTGAAAGTAGTGCAAAGCAGTGCATAGCGCTGCTTTGCATTACTTAGTGCCAGGGCAGCCCCTCTGCTATGGCGGATGAGCATCGCCCACTGCTGAAAGGCAGCAGAAAAATAAAATTATAATGCAACTATTGTATTATAATTTTATTTTATGCTTTCTCCTCGTTGGGCAGTGAGGGTGATCCTCGTCAACAGCAGGGGGAGGGAGGAGTAGCGTGCACTCTAAGTGCTCATGTCAGTTTGGCCGGCCGTCAAAGGCCAGCCAAACCGAAATGCACACTTAGAACTCTCCACCTGGGCTGTGTTGCACAGCCCGGGTGAAGAACCAGTGCATGCTCCCAGGCCCCATCTGAGTGGCATTTCAGGGCGCTCAGATCAATCCAGGTGATTCTCTCATGCTGGGTAACAGCATGAGAAAAGCATCTGGATTGGGTTGGGAGAGAAGATGCAGAAAAGCACTGAGGGGGTGAGGAACACAGAGATGGCATGAAAAAGGTAAGTGTTTTTTTAATTATCATTCCCACCCCACACCCCTGCTGACCCCCCCGCAGAACCACTCTCCCCATGTGACCACCCCCCACCAAGCGTTATTACAAGCAGTTGACGCTGCTTAGTGAGAATGGGGCTACCAATTGGTGGTGCATAGGTGTCCCCATGCAAACGCCCAAGGTTTCTGAGGCTAAGCCCTATTTACTTGAAAAAGTACACAAGAGGTAGCGTCAGAAAATAGTGCTCATTTCAGAAAGGCGGTATAAAGGAAAAAAATATTTTTTGCCTTTACTGACTGACTTTGCATGTGTGCTGCACTGTACAGCACACATCTAAAGTGGGAAAATGTTTAAAGTTAGTCTAAGCACAGTATTTTGTACTGGAAGGGCATCCAGCACATCATTTGCGGCTGCTCCACTGCACTGCTTGACAAACTGGTAAATCTGCCCCCAGTGCATATTGTATAGAGTGCACAATATTGTATTACCCAGAATACCAACTAGATGTAAAATACAGGACAAAAGGCCACTATTTTATTATAGTCATGGGTAGTCAATGAATGAAGGCCTGCCATCCACATTTTCACTTTTCTGCAGACAAAACAGATTCCCATATGTGTAGGTAGGCCCTTTCAAAAGAGGCCAAAATTGCAAGTGTGGCATTTCCATGTTTCAATATCCGTTTTCAAAAACAATTGACATGCAAAAACAGAATCTCATATGTGTGTGAGGGCACAGCTTGAGTAATGGGACAAAAAAGGTAACCATGTAATATTTGAGAGAGACAAAAAGCACAGAAATGTCAATTGGCAAAGTCGCAGGAATTGGACTCTGGGTCACTAGACACCCAGGAGCTCCTACCAATGGAAGATGTTTTTTAAGCCTGGAAATCAAGAAACATCCAAGGAGGTATGACTTGCAGTGATAGTGTAAATTATTATTTCCCAAGGATTGCTCAGTAGGAGCGGGTGGATCCCAGTTGATCTGCTGCTAGGCACCATCTGCCCCTCCCCTTTCTCGTTCCAGATGTCAAAACACTACAATCAATACCGCGACAGAAAGGAGCTGCCGGTATGTGGCTGAACGAAAAGCTCTAAAGAGTGGAAAAATCAATAGTTTTGAGGAAGTTGGTGCTGAGCTGTGGGGGAAAGCAACTTCCGGACTGCAGGTCAGATTGTCATAGAAATACAATAATTGTTCTCAGTACCCTCCAACAAAGTTGCCTAAAGGAGTATGGAGCATGTGGAGCGCCACCACAGAGGTAAGCGCTTTGGCTGCTTGTTGGCCATTTGCAAGCTCACCTGGTTGGGGGTCGCTGGGCGTGTTTTCCCCCAGGTTCAAGCTCTAAGTCCCCTACAACTAACACGGATATCTTTGCAGGGCTCCTTATTTACAATCTATTTACAAACCATGGCTAGCTTTTATGCCTGCCAGATGAAATATAGAAATGGGAGGCTGCTTTAAATATGGGAAAACAATTTAAAGCTGCCAATCTTGTTCAGAATTCAGACTTTGCCTCAACACTGGCCCTTAGAGCAGAAAAGCTTGTCACTCAAGCAAGTCAACATTTGCTAAAGTGAATTGCAGTTTTCAGTTTCGCCAGCGGTCAGGAACGGCAACAAGCCAACGAAGCTCAGAAGAAGATCTTGTCCACAAGGAAAGAGAAGTGGGGGCTGAAGGTGCCCCTCAGATGATGGGGGCAAAAGATGTTTTGCCAGCAGCACACTCCCCTAGAATGGAGGAAGCCAGGAAGCATAATAACAAGAGCAACAAGATAAGTGAGAATAATCACAATAATGAGAAAAATGACACACCGATGGCTGGCACACTGGACATTAATATGAAGCAATTGAAAAGCAATTGAAAATGAAAGAGTATCCTCTGTTTACAAAAGTGTTTTCGGACCACTCAGGGTCACTTCAGCTCTCTGACATTTGTGTACCAGCAGATTCACAGCTCCCTGTATTAGGTACATTCTCAGAATCATCTCAGCCGAAGGCTATTGACTATCGGGTTCCTCAGTCTTAAATCTCGGATCCCAGCTCCGAGACAAACTTGCAAATGCAGCTCCAGACCGAAGTACCATCTCAGGCACAGGAGATGCAGCACCAGAATGTTCAGGAGGACATTAGGCTCTCTGCACAGTTTGATATCAAGACAATGCTCAAAGTCATCAAGTTGTCTCAATGCAGCAAGAAGATATTCAGATCAGGAATTAAAAATATTTACTGGAATATCAAATTGAAGAGTTAGAAAACCACTCAGGGAGCTTTAATCTTTGGATAGTTGGTGTTCCGGAGGGTTTGAAGGGCTCTTAGGTCCTTCAATGGGTGGACTCCTTTATTGACTTATGTTTTGCCAGAATATTCAGGTGATTTGACTATTTCCCATGCACATTCAGTCCTGGTGCAACCATTTCCTGATTCTAAACTGCCACGCACTGTATTGGTGAACTTTGCTGGCTATCACATTAAGGAGCGCATACTAGCCAACACCATTGTGAAGAAACAGAATTCAACGGCTGAAAAACCTAATTGCTATATTCTTTTAGATATGTCAGCTGCAGCAGCTCGCTGTCGAAAAGATTTTGTTAAAATACTGTATTTGTTCAAAGCTCAGGATGCTCAAGCAACAATTTCACAATGGTCAAAGCTAAAGGTCTTGATCAAAGGGCAGTCCATATGTTTACTGATTTAATAGAGCCTCAGGAGCTTCTGCAAAAAATTGAGTACCAATTTGATTTGTGTGTGGTCTGCCATTCCATGCCGAATTAGGCCAATGAAGTTGTCGGTGTTGAGGTAGGATGTCCTGAGATAAGAGGTCGACAGCTTATGTGGTTGAAGCACACTTTTTGGACGGTACTGGAGGTTCAGGAGAGTGAGTCGAATGTCCACTGGGGTGCAACAACAAGGCACTCTGGTAGGGCTGCTGATGGAGCGAGAAGTGTATTGTGGAAGATTCCCCTCCCGCAGGGATTAGGGGTTCTTTTGGATGGGTGGAGGCACTTGGTAGTCTTAGGCTTGGGGAGGATCCATGGGTGGTGGCGAGCACTAATGAAAAAAATTAGCAGAATTGTATTCGATCATTATTTCTCAGCAACTTATTGCATAGGAAAATCACCAATAAGGAAAGCATATATATCAAATGGTTCTTAAAGCCAGATTTCTTTCCTGCAGTGTCAATGGTCTATCTAATAAGAGGAAGTATGGGGGCTAATTTAATGGTTGACTTCTTTCTCTTCAGATGTTCTATTTCTATAGGAGACCCATCTTAATCTCCTGAAACCTTTTATTCTGAAGTGGTACTCAAAGGTTTATTTTGCCTCTGCTGGATGTGGCTGAAAGGGGAGTGGCAGTTAACTTAGGCAAAGGTTTTGACTGGGTGCTCTCTCAAGTTATTAGGGTTCCCCACGGAAGGTGGATTTGGCTGAAAGTTAGTGTAACCTGTAATCTTTTAAATCTGGTTAACTACTAAGCCCAGTTTCTGATGAATCGGATTTGATAAAACAGATTAATAATATTGCTATGGGAGCAGTAGGTGCGATAGTTTGAAGGGGCGACTTCAATTTGATTAAGGATCTGATTTGGGATACATCTAATAAAACTAAAAAGCAATTAAAGCCCAAAACCAAAATAGTGGTCGATGCGTTGAAGCTGGAGTTTTAATTAATTGTTCTGAGGTGTAGGGATAATTTGGGACTGTCACAATATACCTGATTCTCACACCGCTTTCTCAGTGTCTCCCGTATTGACTATATTTTAACTCTGCAATCACTTAAATAGCTAAGCTTAGATACTTGGGCTAACTCATTTTCTGATCATTCTCTGGACACTTTCTTGGTCGAGTTTGATGAATCAGAGAGGAGAGGTCTAGATGGCAGATAGATCGGAACCTTCGTACAAACCAAGATTGGGTTATCACATGAGAATGTTTATTAGTGATTTTTTTCATCTAATTAGGGATATGGCATCACAGTTTTCGGTTTGGGGTGCCTTCAAGGCTACTGTTAGGGGGCCGAATATTGCTTATTGGGCTCAACATGCCAAAACTTGTACATAGCAGTTAGCTGAGCTTCAAATGGCTGCAGCTGCTGCCCTTCAGATGATGAATAGGCCCCAGATTATACTATTTCCCACAGATAACCAGCCGGGCAAAGCTAAGCATGATTTGAGAGATTTTTTTATCCTGAAGGAAATCAATAGCTTGAGGGTTTCTCAGCAGAAGGTATACGAGGAAAGCCATCTGATTGGAAAGTTCCTTGCATGGTCAACGAGGGTTAAGGGAGCTACTGAAGTCAGGGACCAGGCACATGGTTTTTGATATGGCTGAAGTGTCAAGCTTTATAAGATTACAAGATTATTTATAAAAGTAAGACCCATATTTATACTCGCTTTGCGCTGAATAAGCGTCTTTTTTTTTACGCTAATTTAGCACAAACCTAACTTCATATTTATACTTTGGCACTAGACACGCCTAGCGCCAAAGTTATGGAGTTAAAGTCTTTTTCTGGACATGTAAACCTACCTTGCCTCAATGAGATGTTCCTGTCCAGAAAAGGATGAAATGGCTTAGTGCCATATTTATCCCCCATGCTAAAATCCAGCACAGGGGGGTGGGGGCATTAAATAATGGCGCTAAGCTTGCTTAGCGCTATTATTTAATGCCTGGGGATTGGTAGGCGTAAGGGGACCTCTAGGCATATTTCCATGGTCAGAGACCATGGAAAGTGCCCACAGGTGCCCTTCCCTGGCCCCAGGGACACCCCCACCCACACCAGAGGGACACCACAGGATAGAGTACCCATCCCAGGTAAGTCCAGGTAAGTATTTTTTTCCCCACTCGGGGCCCTGACTTGGGGCCCCCTGCACGGTGCTGGCCCCAGTGGGCATGCCCAGGGGACATTTGTCCCCTGGGCATGGCCATTGGGGTGGTGGGAATGGCTCCTGTCTTTATTAAGACAGGAGCCATGTCCATGGGGGTTGTGAGCTAGAAAATGGCACCACACTGCTTAGATGCAATTTTTCTGTCTCTAAACCAGTGTAGCTCCATAATTTGGAGCACAAGCCCCAGTTTCCCCTACGCCTCCAAGCCCCGTTTGCATCCTTTCCAAGGAAGCTAACAGGACATTAGCGCCAGCTAGCACTATTCCATAAATATGGCACCCGGCCGGCGTCTTGGACTAACACTAGCAAGCCCTATACTTTTTCACACAAAACTGCGCTAACGCAGTTTTACGTGAAAAAGTATAAATCTGGCCCTAAGTATGCAATCCAGCAGGCGGGTATTTCCCAATATTTTCAGTCCATATAGTTGCTGCAGTTCACAAGTTTCCAGGTAGAAAGAATGGCCTCTAACAAATCACTACAAGAGATTTAACAAGCTCTTCCCACGATATCCCAGTGGGAAGGCTTGCGTCAATGACGGTTTTCAAGTCAAGTTTTTTAAACGTTTTGTGAAGGAACTCACACCCTTTTTGACTGAGGTGTTTAATTTTGTTAGGGAGGGTGGGGAGGTTTCTTCATCTCCAATAAGTCCACAGTTGTTAATTTCTTTAAAAAGATACGAACCCTAGGGATGTCAACTCATATCGACCAATCACTTTGTTGAACACAGATTGCATGCTCTTAATCAAAATATGGGCCATTTTCATCACTCGGCAGCCCAGGCTGTAATACATAATGACCCGACAGGGTTGGTGATGGCCAAGTGATGTTGGGTAATACTGTCTTTCTGATACATGCGCTGGGCTATTTTGCAGTTAACCAGACCCCTGCAGCTGTAATAATGGTTGATGCAGAGAAAGTGTTTGACCTGGTGAACTGAGATGACCTTTTTATGGTCTGGCACAGTTTGGATTCCCTGCCCAATTAACTTCATTACCTCAGGTGCAGACATATTATGAAACATCTTTCCTAGATGTAATAGCAAGATCAATTGATGGAAAGTGTCCGGTCAATCTTTTTTTAGATAAAATGATCCAGCAAAGTTTTTGCAGAGTTTTTATTCAAAAATGTTACTGCAAATATTGCATTGATATTATCAATGATGTTATCAAAGATGTAATTAGTGCCATAATTTGTGGGGTCATTAGCAGTCCATGACAAGGCCACAAGTTATAGTTACCTGAGGGCACAAGTTATAGTTACTTGAGGTAACTTTAACTGGTCAATTTCTATGGTTTCATATGTTTAAAATGTGAACCTAACTATACCTTCCTGTAACCTTTTGATATGTAAGTGAATTTCTAAGTTGTTTAAAAATTCTATATCCTAACTATAACATCCCTGTAACCTTTGTTTTTTTCAGTGAATTTCTTATTTGTATTTTCATTGCTATACATTAATCCAACCACCGCCATGCACGGCCGAAGGCCCTGAGGCCAACCCCTTATAAGCACATACCCTTGCACTGTGCACGACTTTCACCTGTGAGCAGTAGTGGTTGCCTACAAGGGGTGGCCCTGCAGCCAAACCTCCTAACCACTCAACCCCATGATGTGCACGCTGGGGATGAGAGTGGATGTGAGAGTGTCTGTCTGGGTGTGAGTGTGTACATTAGTGTTTTAATGGGTGTATCGGGGTGTGTGCGGGTCTGTGAGTGGGTGCATGAGGGCATCAGTGGGTCTGTGAGTGGGGGTGTGATAGTCTGAGTGGGTCTGTGAGTGGATGTGTGAGGGTCTGACTTGGACTGTGAGTGGGTGCACAAGGGTCTCAGTGGGTCTGTGAGTGGGTGAGTGAGTGTCTGAGTGAGTTTGTGAGTGGGTGCGTAAGTTTCTCTGTGAGTGGGGGAAAGACATAGAAAGAGAGAGAGAGGGAGAGAGAGCGAGAGGAAGAGGGAGAGAGATTTAGGCTTTGATGTATGATATACTTAAAAGGACAGATTTCTGTTCAATTTAAAAATGAAAATGTATTTCTTATTTAAAAAAAATAAAATGATCTTTTATTTAATATTTAAACATTTGTAGTTTAAGGGGAAAAAAAAGAGGTGAATGGGCCCCACTTGGCTCGAACCCTCACTGCTCAGCGTGAAGCTCTGTGAACTTCATGCTGAGCTATTCGATTTTTTTTTTTTTGGTACCCTGCGTTTTATTAGTCCTCTATGGGCTACCTGAGACCGTGGTGGAGCCCTCAAGGTCTTCCCCATAATCCCTACATGTATTTTTGTTTGTTTTAAAAAAAAACATTATTTGAAAACAAGCCCTTTACTGGTTATCTGGGACTGCAGGGGGAGCCTCAAGGCCTTCCTTGAAGTCTCACTGCTTCAGCAACCACAGAGCTGCTTTCAAAGCAGCTCTGTGCTTTCTGAAACAAACCTTTCATCTCTGTTCTCTGCATGCATTTCGCGTGCAGGGGACAGAGATGAATGGTCTGGTTTTTGATAGCAAGACCTGTTTGACAGGTCACACAGTCCAAAACCAGAATGTTCACTGTGGCAAGCCACAGCAAACAGCTATGTCCCAGGGCTGGGTACCCCAGGACATAGTAGGAGCCAGCCGTCGGCGGCAGCAGTCCCCAGGGCCATCAGTGACTCCATGAGGGGCCTTGCGAGGCCCCACTTCAAAGTACCCATAGCCCCGGGGAGGTGGTGATCCAAAAGGCACAGGGATGCGGACCCCTGCTCATGATTCATTTTAGCCCCGGGAGGTGGTGGCCCCCTTGGCTATGGGTGAGGCCATCGGACCTCCCCACATATGAAAAACATTTTTGCCTGGGGGGGTGTTGCTCATTATTCATAAAGACTCAGAGAGGTGGTGGTCCCCAGGGCTGTGGAGTGTCAGGACCCCCCCTATTAAAAATAAAAAAGTGCCTCCGGAACCTGGCTCACCAGGGTGCTCAGTTAAAAACAAGCATGGGATCCCTTGTTTTTCTTTTAATTTTTACCACTGATTCGCAACCCATAACGAATTCATGGTATTTTTTTTTTCAAATGCTTTTTAACCCATGGGTGGATCCTATGGGACCCCAGTACCAGAGCTAAGGGGTCAGGGTATATATATATATATATATATATATATATATATATATATATATATATATATATATATATATATATTTATTTAAATATATATATATATATGTGTGTGTGTGTCTGTATATGCCTGTATATATATATATATATATATATATCAAAAACATCCTTAGATTCAGGATGTCAGGACACCTCCAAATGCTCTGTCAATTCATATAATTTATTGGAAAATCAGATCTCCCCACCAACGCGTTTCGGCCGAAGCCTTGCTCACGGATGGAGTGGGTTTAAAATAAACACCTTATAAAAGTACTAGACATAAACAACGAACAAATCTACATATGTCGATATTGTGGTGTCTAGAGTGACGGCCATCTTTAAACATGATATCACAAATAGATTACAGTTTTCCTACCAAAACACTTATGTCTTTATCATCCAATATGAATATTCCAATTGTATAATGATAGTATAGAATCATATATTACTTATTGAAAATCAAAAAAAGACCCATAATTTCATCCACTTACTCAAAATTGCTACTTGTACAGCTAGTGAATAGTGCAATTAGTATTCCAGTAAAGCCCTAGTGGGCATTTGATGTAAGAATGTATGTAATAAAAACATATCCAATGGTGAGCATATAATATATACACTGTTTACTATGAATTTACATGTAAGACACCCCTAAGGTAGGCCCTAGGTAGCCCCATGGGCAGGGTGCAGTGTATGTTTAAGGTAGGACATATACTAATGTTTTCTATATGTCCTAGCAGTGAAATACTGCTTAATTTGGTTTTCACTGTTGCAAGGCCTATCCCTCTCATAGGTTAACATGGGGGCTGCCCTTAAATATGATTAAAGCGTAGCTTCCCTTTGGGAGTGGCTAGATATATGGAGTTTGGGGTCTCTGAACTTACAGTTTAAAAATACATCTTTTAGTAAAGTTGATTTTATGATTGTGTGTTTGAAAATGCCACTTTTAGAAAGTGAGTGTTTTCTTGCTTAAACCATTCTTTGTCCCTCCCTGTTTGTGAATTCCCTGTCTGGGTCAGTTTGACAGTTGGGCTGTTTGCACCTCTCTCTAGACAGTAACACAAAGGGAGCTGTGTTGTGGCCTGCATATCCTGATGAGCCATCTGTGCTAGGAGGAAGTGGAGGAGTGGTCACTTAGGGCCTGATTACAACTTTGGAGGAGGTTTTAATCCGTCCCAAATGTGACGGATATACCACCAGCCGTATTACGAGTTCCATAGGATATAATGGACTCGTAATACAGCTGGTGGTATATCCGTCACTTTACCGTCACTTTTGGGATGGATTAACACCTCCTCCAAAGTTGTAATGAGGCCCTTAGACCTGAAAGGGCTGTGCCTGCCCTCACAGAATGCAGTCTCAAACACCCTGGAGAGTGCCTGGGGCCCTAACTGGGCAAGGCAGGATTTCACAAACAAGAGATACTTTTCTTTGAAGTAAGCCTACTTCAAAGGCCGAAATGGGTATAAGAAGGGCACTCAAAACCACAGACTTTAGATCACTTCTGGCATCAAGAGGAACCTCTGACTGGAGAAGAGCTAAGGTGTAGTGCTGCCCTGCCTCTGACTGTGCTTTGTGGAGCTATCCTGCAGTTGCTGCTTTTGCCTGTGCAAGGGGACAAAGACTGGACTTAGTTGTGCATTCCTGCTTGTGAAGAAATCTCCAAGGGCTTGTCCTGAGCTTGCCTCCTATTGTTGAAGTCTAAGGGCCATCAAAGACTTCTCCTGCGAGCACCTGGACTCTCTGCTGAGACTCCTGCCCTGCCAAGTGGTGCCCTATCTAGTTCCTGGTGCCTTGGAAGGTGAAGCTGGCAGACTAAGACTGAAAATCCACGCACAGACTGCCGTGCGGGGAAATTATCGACACACCTTCAGAGACGCTGCTGAAAAATGACAGGCCGCCGGCTTTGCAGCATAAATCGATGCTCCACCGGCATCGTGGCTGGAAAATCGACGCATGTACCTGGAAGAACAATGTGCAACACCCGCTGACGGAGGCTGATAACGTTGCAACCCACTTGCCCGGTTTTGCTGATACCGTGCAGCAGGATTTTCAATGCAAACCTTGCTGGGCGCGGAAAACGACGCAACACCTGCCTGGACCCGAGTGCTTGCCCGGATCGACGCATTGCTTTCCTGCGGAGACAAAAAAAGACGCACGACGCCCTGACCGGTGAAGGAGAAATGGCGCACAGTCTCACTCGAGGGTGAGAAATCAACGCACTTTTCGATGTACACTCACCTGTGCATGTTATTTTGATGCTACCCAGATACTCTTCAACGCTAACAGTGTTTTTTCATGTTTTCTCAAGGATTTAAGACTCTTTTGCTTTTAAAATTAATAACTTGACTTGTGTATGTTGGATTTTTTTGGTCTTGTTTTGTTTAGATAAATATTTCCTATTCTTCTAAACTTGTGTCATTTTGTAGTGTTTTCACTGAGTTACTGTGTGTATTGGTACAAATACTTTACACCTAGACTCTGAAATTAAGCCTACCTGCTCGTGCCAAGCTACCAAGGGGGGTGAGCGAGGGTTAGCTGATGGTGATTCTCTTTTTCCCTGACTAGAGTGAGGGTCCTTGCTTGGACAGGGGGTAACCTGACTGCGAACCAAAGACCCCATTTCTAACACAATACATGAATCTGTACTATTGTTATACAATCAGAATATTCATATTAGATGATAAAGACATAAGTGTTTTTGTAGGAACACTGTAATCTATTTGTGATATCATGTTTAAAGATGGCCACCACTCTAGATGCTGCAATATCGAC
The DNA here is from genome assembly GCF_031143425.1 of Pleurodeles waltl. Taxonomy (NCBI): domain Eukaryota; kingdom Metazoa; phylum Chordata; class Amphibia; order Caudata; family Salamandridae; genus Pleurodeles; species Pleurodeles waltl. Next base: position 1,016,665,582 of record NC_090444.1, read on the forward strand.
ATATGTAGGTATGTCCATTGTTTATGTCTAGTACTTATTTAAGGTGTTTACTCTAAACCCACAACATCCATGAGCAAGGCTACGTCAGAAACGCGTTGGTGGGGATCTGATTTTTCAATAAATTATATGAATTTACAGCGCATATGAGGTGTCTAGGCTTTCGTTGAATCTAAGGATGTTTTTGGCATATTGTAGGGTTCTCCGGGGACCGGCTGGGACCGCTGTGTGACTGCTTCCGCTTTCCGGATACTGTTTCACTGTTTGGTGTTTTATACATATATATATATATATATATGCAAAAAAAAAGAATAAAGAACTCTGGGTAGTTCCCAAGTTTAGGTGGAGAGCAGCTCTAGTAAAGAGCACTCTGCAACACCAGCGACAATCTAGATTTGCTCACCTCAAATGTCTGTTTATCTAGCAAAGTTTTTAAGCATTGGATCAGCACAGTGCTATCCACGCTGAGCTAGATAGTGACAAAGGCCCATATTTATACTTTTTTAACGCCGCATTTGCATCATTTTTTGACCCAATATCGGCGCAAACTTACAAAATACAATTGTATTTTGTAAGTTTGTGCCGTTTTTGCATCAAAAAACAACGCAAATGCAGAGCTAAATAAGTATAAATATAGGCCCAAGTCTTTCGCCATTTATACAGCAAAATCTTTAAGCATAGGTTTGACACAGTGTCAACCTTGCTGAGCTGTAAAATGACAACAGCCATTTACCACTCCAGGCACAGTATTACAGCTTTGGACTGGTAAAATACCATCCACACCAACCTGGAATGAGTAAAAGCAGCCCTTGACACGTGTTTTGCTCTCATTAGAGCTCATCAGAAAGGCTAAGCTTTGTCAAGACACAAGGGAGCACCCAGTATAAGTCAAAACAAATCCCTTTCAGGGTTAGAGTGACACATAAATTATGCAAAAAAGAGAATAGAGAACTCTGGGTAGTTCCCAAGTTTAGGTGGAGAGCAGCTCTAGTAAGGAGCACTCTTCAACACCAGCGACACTCTAGATTTGCTCACCTCAAATGTCTGTTTATCTAGCAAAATTTTTAAGCATTTGATCAGCACAGTGCTATCCACGCCGTGCTAGATAGTGACAAAGGGGGTCATTACAACCCTGGCGGACGGTGTTAAAGGTGCGGCAATACCGCAAACAGGCCGGCGGACAAAAAAAGGGAATTATGACCCTGGAGGAAACCGCCAACAAAGACACCCACTTTAAACACACCGCCCGCCACGACGGTACAGACAAGCAGCGCGGCGGTCACCGCCAACAGACAGGCGGAAGACAATGTACCGCCCATAGTATCACAACCTACCAATCCGCCACCTTTTCCGGGGCGGATTCATCGTGGATAAAAACACGGCGGAAACAGTTACTGCAATGGGAAAACGCTCACCTGAACACATCCCACGAGGAAGGAGGACTCCATGGAGCCGGAATTACACATTCTACCGGCCCTTGTATTCCTACTCATCTACGAAGACCAACGCAGCGCGGGCAAAGACAACGGTGAGTACTGCACCTACGACAAAGGCGAGGGGGGAGGCAAAAGTTAGGGGGACACACACGCAACACCCCCACCCTCGCATATTTCAACACACACACCAATGCATGTACAAAAATCACAGTAACAACCCACAATCCCCCCGGAAGAATGCAAAGACAAAACAAAATCAGTTCAAACATTGTAATGTATCAATATACATGTTTCAAAAATATACAGATATATTATAAAATCATTCAAAAATATATACATTACGAGAAGTAGTGCAGATATACACATATCAATGTCCGTGCACCACTAGTCCAAAAATGCATGGGCGAGGCCCACAAAAGATACCTGTCCACAATCGGAGAGAACACTGCCGGGGCATCAGATAGAAATACTACAGGCACCTCAGGGGGAAGGGAAGGGGGGGCACCTCAGCCGGATGAGTGCAAAGCCAGATCCACGATGGGGCTCCATGCCCATTGATGTATCCTGGGAGTGCAAAGCCACAGTCTCTCAAGTCTCTACAGTGGGTGGTTTGCCCACTGTTCCATCCTGGGGAGTGCAGAGCCACAGTCTCTCAAGTCTCTACAATGGGTGGGTTGCCCACTGTACCATCCTGGGGAGTGCAAAGCCACAGTCTCTCAAGTCTCTACAGTGGTTGGTTTGCCCACTGTTCCATCCTGGGGAGTGCAAAGCCACAGTCTCTCAAGTCTCTACAGTGGGTGGGTTGCCCACTGTACCATCCTGGGGAGTGCAAAGCCACAGTCTCTCAAGTCTCTACAGTGGTTGGTTTGCCCACTGTTCCATCCTGGGGAGTGCAAAGCTACAGTCTCTCAAGTCTCTACAGTGGGTGGGTTGCCCACTGTACCATCCTGGGGAGTGCAAAGCCACAGTTTCGCAAGTAGATAACAGCATCCACTGGCTCTGGAGGGGGACTGGTGCCCAGACTGGATTAGTCTCCCCGTGAAAGTTCCTGTCACGTCACTGCCCCAGCTGCACATGGGATAACGATGCTTGATGTGGCGGTCTTTTCACTCTTCCCCGGTGCATGCCCTGCTCAGCGGTGCTTTGCCATGGTGGTTCAGGACTGGTCAGTGGTGCTTTGCCATGGCGGTTCAGGACTGTTCAGCGGTGCTTTGCCATGGCGGTTCAGGACTGTTCAGCGGTGCTTTGCCATGGCGGTTCAGGAATGTTCAGCGGTGCCTTGCCATGGCGGTTCAGGACTGTTCAGCGGTGCTTTGCCATGGCGGTTCAGGACTGTTCAGCGGTGCTTTGCCATGGCGGTCCCTGGACTGTTCAGCGGTGCTTTGCCATGGCGGTTCAGGACTGTTCAGCGGTGCTTTGTCATGGCGGTTCAGGACTGTTCAGCGGTGCTTTGCCATGGCGGTTCAGGACTGTTCAGCGGTGCTTTGCCATGGCGGTTCAGGACTGTTCAGCGGTGCTTTGCCATGGCGGTTCTGGAACGGGCATTGGTGTGTGGCATGACGTTCCCTGGACTGGGCATTGGTGTGTGGCATGACGTTCCCTGGACTGGGCATTGGTGTGTGGCATGACATTCCCTCATAGCCCAGCGGGGCAGTGGCAGCCGGGGCCCTCCTGGGCACTGACTCCGGTGGTGGCTGTGGTCTCCTGACCAGTGACGATACTTGGGCCCTCCTGGGCACTGACTCCGGCGGTGGTCTCCTGACCAGTGACAATACTTGGGCCCTCCTGGGCACTGACTCCGGTGGTGGTCTCCTGACCAGTGACGATACTTGGGCCCTCCTGGGCACTGACTCCGGCGGTGGCGGTGGTCTCCTGACCAGTGACGATACTTGGGCCCTCCTGGGCACTGACTCCGGCGGTGATCTCCTGACCAGTGATGATACTTGGGCCCTCCTGGGCACTGACTCTGGCGGTGGCGGTGGTCTCCTGACCAGTGACGATACTTGGGCCCTCCTGGGCACTGACTCCGGCGGTGGTCTCCTGAACAGTGACGATACTTGGGCCCTCCTGGGCAATGACTCTGGCGGTGGTCTCCGGACCAGTGACGATACTTGGGCCCTCCTGGGCAATTACTCTGGCGGTGGTCTCCGGACCAGTGACGACGGTGCTGGCGGTGGCATCCCGACCGCCGGGAAGGATGCCGCCCTTCTCCGCCGTGATGCTCACAACAGGCTGTGCAGACTTCCTCTGGCCCTTCCCCACCTTTGGAGGAGTCACGGCTTACTCTGCAATCCCCCTGGGACCCCTGTGAGTTGTTTTGCATCCAGGAGTCTTCACAGGGTCCCGTCGGCCACTTTCCAATTTCAGAGCCTTTACAGGGGGTGGGCTGCCAGTGCCTTGGCTCTGGGTCATACTGCCTGCCCTGGTGGCTGGTGCACTCCGCACACCTTGAACAGGCACCACTGGTATTGGAGGCTTTTTGGCTGAGGCGCTACGACGGGACTGATGAATTGGAGGGTGGGGGTTGGGGGGCAAAAAGGTCAACTTTACAGAGGTACAGTTTCTGACGAACACTGGGATGGGTAGTTTGAGGGGGCCTGAGAGTGGAGGAAGAGGAGGTGGTTGTAGGAGGTGTCACTTTAGATGTTTTGGGTGCAGGTGCAGGTACTGGAGGCTGTCGTGAGGTGGATGGATGTTGGGTGTGTGGGTGCCCGCGTTTGTGTACTTTGGGAGGGGGCGTCACAGACACACTGGGAGAGGACACAGGGGGCGTGTAAATGGGAGTGGAGGTGGTGAGTGCAGGTGAGCGGGGTGTGGTGCTGGGTGTTCTGGTGCGAGTCCTGGTGCCTGTAGATGTAGTGCATGCAGGTGAGAGTGTAGACGACACTGGGAGGGAGGAGGGAGAAGAGGAGGAGGGGGATACAGTGGAGGCAGTGGATGTTGCTGTGTCTGCATGTGTGTGATGCTTGTGTGTGTGCCTGTGGGTTGTGTGGTGCCTATGTTTGCCTGAGCTTCCCTTGTGTGTTGACTTGTGTGCATGCTGGTCTGTATGTGTGCTTGGGATGGGCTGGGGTACAGGGGATTGGGTCTGGGTGGAGGAGGTTGGGGGGGAGGCTAGACACAGGGACAATGGCTGCCATCAGTGCTGAGGCCAGAGATTGCAGGGTTCGCTGAAGGACAGCCTGATCAGAATGAATGCCCTCCAGGAATGCATTACCGTGTTGCAACTCCCTTTCTACACCCTGGATGGCATTCACAATGGTAGACTGCCCAACAGTAAGTGACCTGAGGAGGTCAATGGCCTCCTCACTGAGGGCAGCAGGGGTGACTGGGGCAGGGCCTGAGGTGCCTGGGGCGAAGGTGCTGCCCACCCTCCTGGGTGAGCGGGCACGGGGTGAACGCTGAGGGGCTGCTGGGAGGGCGGTGCTGGTAGGGGAGGTGGCGGCTGTACCTGTAGAAGTGGGGTGCACAGATGGTGCCACCACCACAAGGGAGCTCACATCGGCGGACGAGTCTGTGTCGCTGCTTGGTGATCCGGTGGCCGACGTGAATCTCCCCTCGCCCTCCGTCCCACTGGTGCATTCTGAGTCCATGGTGTGGCCCTCCATGGCCATGTGAGATGCAGCTCCCTCGTGCTCTGGTGCCACTGTACCTCCGCCTGATGATGCTCATGCACAAAAGAACAGGGAGACCACAAAAAGGGGGGGGGGAGACAGAAGATAGACAGGTTGAGTGCATGGCATACCGCTACCGTTGGCGGACAATACAGACACAGCAGACCCCTGCACTACGCCGTGCTCCTGGCCTCTGCAGATGCGATTTCTGGGATCTGGCCTACATGGCTATGGTGGACATCTGCACACATGGATGCAACAGGGGCATCTATACCTGTACTTGGCACTCTACTGCGGTGGGGTGGAGTGCCACATGGCCTGCATCACGGAGGGGCCTAGTCTACGTTTTTCTGCCTGGCCTAGGTACACCCACAGGCCTCCTTCCCCACCCAGAACCCTCCACTGCGCGCAAAGTCCGCAGATTGAGAGTGTACTCACCCCCTTGGGTCTGCTGTGATGCCCTGAAGCGCCCATCCAACTCCGGGTATGCCACCGCCAGGATCCTGAACATCAGGGGGGTCATGGTGCGACGGGCACCCCTCCCACGTTGGGAGGTCATCCCCAGCTGAGCCTCCGCCGTCTTCTTGCTCCAGCGGCGAATGTCCTCCCATCTTTTCCGGCAGTGGGTGCCCGGCTCTGGTGGACCCCCAGGGTCCGGACGTCCTTGGCGATGGCACGCCAAATGTCCTTCTTCTGGTGGGCGCTGAGCTACATGACATGCACAAGGGAAGACGAGAAGTCATTACCAACTGCACCTTCGATGTGAGTGGCCCCCCTCCCTACTCTAGCCATGTGGGCCATTCATTCACATGCATTAATGTTCCCTGAACTCTGCCCCCTTCCCTCTTACAACCAGCCCTCTCCACCCAGGCCTAGCCCATACAACGTGCTCCCTGTGTACTAACCTGTTGGTCTGGAGGACCGTAGAGTAGCGTGTACTGTAAGAGGACCCCGTCTACCAGTTTCTCCAACTCCTGAGCAGTGAAGGCAGGGGCCCTTTCCCCAGACGCAGCAGCCATTGTCTCTTCCAGACCGAGGTCACAGCAGCACTTGCAGTGTAGGTCCTCTCCTGTCGAAGATCAGGTATCTAGTGATTGAACAGATAGAAAATGGCGGTCACGTCCGCGGTGGTGACGTCCGCGGTGGTGCGTATCATCACCGCCGGCGCACCTGTTCATTGGCTCCTGGGACCCATGGGGTCCTATGTTAACCAATGCAGCATTGCGCTGCGGTCTACGACCGCCTACCGCGACGGTGTGCAACGCCAACGCAGTTACCCCACAATCCCATTGTCCCAGTTTAGAGGTCAGGCAGCCGCCATTTCAGGGGCCCACATGGCTTCATTTACTTCTGCGTCACACATAGCTAGGCCTACACTCAACACACATACAGGAAGGGTTTTGTGTATGGTGTCGTCTTCTGTGTAACTGTGAGTACATACCTTGAAAAAAATTTACTTGATCGTCGCTGTTGTACTTCCTAGGCGTCGTCAGCTGGGACATTTGAGAAGATGGCGGAATACTCTGGTGTACCGACCGCTGGTGGACCTGTTGACAATGGAGGAGCGACATTTACTCGTCACCTACAGGTTTGACCGTGCCACAATCCAGGAACTATGTACCCAGTTGGAGCCAGACCTGATGTCACCAATCCACCATCCCACTGGCATCCCCCCTGATGTGCAGGTGCTGTCAGTGCTCCATTTCCTTGCAAGTGGGTAATTTCAGACAACAGTGGCCATGGCATCAGGGATGTCCCAGCCTATGTTTTCCAACATATTGTCCAGAGTGTTGTCTGCCCTGCTGAAACACGTAAGGAGATACATCATTTTCTCTGAGGACGAAGATTTGGCTACAGTGAAAGGTGACTTCTATGCCCTTGGACATATCCCCAACGTCATAGGTGCCATTGATGGGACCCATGTAGCTCTGGTCCCCCCCCCACAGGAGTGAACAGGTGTGCAGGAACAGGAAGAGTTATCATTCAATGAATGTACAGATGGTATGTTTGGCAGACCAGTACATCTCCCAGGTTAATGCTATGTTCCCTGGCTCAGTGCATGATGCCTACATCCTGCGGAATAGCAGCATCTCTGATATGATGGGTCAACTCCAGAGGCACCGTGTGTGGCTATTAGGGGACTCTGGTTACCCCAACCTGTCATGGCTATTGACCCCAGTGAGGAATCCCAGGACCAGGGAAGAGGAACGCTACATTGAGGCCCATGGGCGGACTAGGAGGGTGATCGAATGCACCTTCGGCCTCCTTAAGGCCAGGTTCAGGTGCCTCCATATGACAGGTGGTTCCCTATTCTACTCACCGAAGAAGGTGTGCCAGATCATCATCGCCTGCTCGATGCTTCACAATCTTGCTTTGTGACGCCAGGTGCCTTTTCTGCAGGAAGATGGTCCAGATGACGGTGTTGTTGCAGCTGTGGAGCCTGTGGACAGTGATGAGGAGGAAGCTGAGGAAGAAGACAACGACAACAGGGAGTCAGTCATACAGCAATATTTCCAGTGACACACAGGTGAGAACATTTTCAGTTTTACCATTACATTCACTGTCACACGTCCTCCTCTATACTGTGTGTAATTTCTTGGGATTATTTTGTAACTGAGTTGTTTCTTTCCATTACGGTTTCACAGGTGTGGTTACCAACGTGTGTCATCTGCTTGCATCCTTCAAGGACTTGTGATGTGTGACATTGGTATGTTGCCTTTACATCTAACAACGCATTTTGACACTGTCATAGATATTACATTTTACCAAATCATAGACTGACTCCAGATTGTTTTGTGTTTCAAGGGTGTTTATTGAAGTGCTAAAAAATGGAGGGGGGTTGTAAAATGGTGATTGGTGATGGCGGAGGAATGTCCATGGCAGAGTCCAGTCTATTAGTCTCACAGGTGCACTGCCCATATGGGCATAGGAAGTGGAGCTGGGGCAGTTTAAGTATGGACAGGGTAACAAAGTGGGACAGTGAGGGGACAATCAGGGTGGTCTCATTTCCTGGCGGAGGTCTTGCCATCTTGCTCTGTCCTGTTCCTGGCTCTCATGGACCGCTTGCGTGGTGGTTGTCCGTCTGCAGGGGGTGGGGTGCTGGTGTGGTGGTCCTGTGGCGGGGCGTTCTGTCCACTAGCGCCGGCGGAGGTGGTGGGCAGTTCATCGTCCTGGCTAGTGTCAGGGGCCCCTTGGAGTGCCACAGTGTCCCTCATGGTCTGCTCTATGTCCTTCAGCACCCCTACGATGGTGCCCAAGGCGGAGCTGATGGTCCTGAGCTCCTCCCTGAACCCCAAATACTGGTCCTCCTGCAGGCGCTGGGTCTCCTGAAACTTGACCAGGACCATCGCCATCATCTCCTGGGAGTGGTGGTATGCTCCCTTGATGGAGGATAGGGCCTCGTGGAGAGGAGGTATCCTTGGCCAGTCCGCCCCCTGTCGCACCGCAGCCCTCCCAGTTCCCCTGTGTTCCTGTGCCTCTGTCCCCTGGACCGTGTGCCCACTACCACTGCCCCCAGGTCCCTGTTGTTGTTGGGGTGGTGGGTTATCCTGAGTTCCCTGTAGTGGTGGACACACCGCTGATGGACCTGTCCTGGGTACGGAGGGTTGGGCCCGCTGGGTGGGTGCTGTGTTACCAGAGGGTGGAAGGTCAGTGTTGGGCTGAGCCTGTGCAAGCGGAACCGTCTGTCCCGAGGCCCACGATGTTCCGGGCTGGTCATCAGGCTCCAGTAGGGCAGAGCTGCTATCGTCACTGTGGGCCTTTTCTGTGGGTGGAGTGGAGTTGTCTGGACCCTCCGGTGTGGTGACGGTCCGTCGTGATCCTGCAGGGGCATAAGAGCATGATTATTGCATGTGTGTGTGTGATGGTACAGGCACAGTATTACAGCTTTGGACTGGTAAAATACCGTCCAAGCCAACCTGGAATGAGGAGTGCTCCCTTGTGTTTTGACAAAGCTAAGCCTCTCTGATGAGCTCTAATGAGAGCGAAACACGTATCAGAGGCTGCTTTTGCTCATTCCAGGTTGGCTTGGATGGAATTTTACCAGTTCAAAGGTATAATACTGTGTCTGGAGTGGTAAATGGCTTTTGTCATTTTCCAGCTCAGCAAGGTTGACACTGTGTCAAACCTATGCTTAAAGGTTTTTGCTGTATAAATGGCAAAAGACTTTGTCACTATCTAGCTCGGCGTGGATAGCACTGTGCTGATTCAATGCTTAAAAACTTTGCTAGATAAACAGACATTTGGGCCCATATTTATACTCCATTTGCGCCGAATTAGCGTCGTTTTTTTCGACGCAAATTCGGCGCAAAACTAACGCCATATTTATACTTTGGCGTTAGACGCGTCTAGCGCCAAAGTATGGGCAAATAGCGTCATTATTTTGCGTGAACGCCTTACTTGCGTTAATGAGATGCAAGGAAGGCGTTCCCGTCTAAAGAAATGACGGCGACGCAAATGCGTCGTATTTATACTCCCGGGCAAAAATCACGCCCGGGAGGTGGCGGGTCAAAAAAGCCCGCATTTGCGCCACTATTTAACGCCTGGGTCAGGGCAGGCGTTAAGGGGCCTGTGGGCTCAAAATGAGCCCACAGGTGCCCTCCCCTGCCCCCAGGGACCCCCCCTGCCACCCCTGCCCACCCCAGGAGGACACCCAAGGATGGAGGGACCCACCCCAGGGACATTCAGGTAAGTTCAGGTAAGTATAATTTTTTAGATTTTTTAATTTTTTTTGGGTGGCATAGGGGGGCCTTATTTGTGCCCCCCTACATGCCACTATGCCCAATGACCATGCCCAGGGGACATAAGTCCCCTGGGCATGGCCATTGGGCAAGGGGGCATGACTCCTGTCTTTACTAAGACAGGAGTCATTTAAATGGCGTCTGGGCGTCGAAAATAATGGCGCAAATCGGGTTGAGGCGATTTTTTTGCCTCAACCTGACTTGCCCCATTTTAAGACGCCCTAACGCCATTTTCCCCCTACGCTGGCGCTGCCTGGTCTACGTGGTTTTTTCCCACGCACACCAGGCAGCGCCGGTCTGCTAGCGCCGGCTAACGCCATTCCATAAATACGGCGCTCGCATGGCGCTTCAGAATGGCGTTAGACGGCGCTAAATTTTTTGACGCTAAACTGCGTTAGCGCAGTTTAGCGTCAAAAAGTATAAATATAGGCCTTGAGGTGAGCAAATCTAGAGTGTCGCTGGTGCTGCAGAGTGCTCCTTACTAGAGCTGCTCTCCACCTAAAATTGAGAACTACTCAGAGTTCTCTATTCTCTTTTTTGCATAATTTATGCATCACTCTAACCCTGAAAGGGATTTGTTTTGACTTATACTGGGTGCTCCCTTGTGTCTGGACAAAGCTAAGCCTCGATGATGAGCTCTAAAGAGAGCAAAACACGTGTTGGGGCTGCTTTTGCTCATTCCAGGTTGGCTTGGACGGTATTTGACCATTCCAAAGCTGTAATACTGTGCCTGGAGTGTTAAATGGCTTTTGTCATTTTACAGCTCGGCAACGCTGACACTGTGTCAAACCTATGCTTAAAGATTTTGCTGTATAAATGGCAAAAGACTTTGTCACTATCTAGCTCGGCGTGGATAGCACTGTGCTGATCCAATGCTTAAAAACTTTGCTAGATAAACAGACATTTGAGGTGAGTAAATCTAGAGTGTCACTGGTGTTGCAGAGTGCTCCTTACTAGAGCTGCTCTCCACCTAAACTTGGGAACTACCCAGAGTTCTCTCTTCTTTTTTGCATAATTTATGCATCACTCTAACCCTGAAAGGGATTTGTTTTGAGATATATATATGTTGTATAGTAGTCATGGGTTGTACTAGGTTTCAGATTGATAGTGACTTGGCAAATTAGACTGTTTCTATCTCTGTCTTACGGCATGTGTGAGAGAAAGAGCAAGAGAGTAAGAGAAGTGTCCTGTGTGTCGCAACCCTCCAATTTTTACCATATCTGTGTCTGCTTTATCCTGGCCTTCCTAACCTACCACTCCTCAATGTCTTTATATGTTTAAAGCAGTACAGTATCTCTATCTATTTATCCAGATATCCTGTTTTGTGATCTTAATTTAATTTGATATCTTGTACGAATCACCACAGGAGGGGTAGCTCAATGCTAGGACAGATTGCAGGCAAAAAAGAAATGCTGACTTAAAACAGCACTGTCTTGAGCAGTTTCCTGAATTTAATATGGTCAGTACACATTGAAATGTGATGTGACAGCTCATTCCCATAAAAGGGGGCTAAATAAGAGAAAGACCTACCACGCGCTCTTGACCTTCTGATATGCAAACACTGAGCAAAGCTTTATCACTGGATCTCAAGAGCCTGACTGGACAACCTTGTTTGATCTTCAGATTTAGGTAGCTGAGGCTTTTCCCTATTAACAGCTTGTGAGTAAAACAGCAGATTTTAAAGATTATTCTTTTCCTTACAGGCAACCAGTGTAATGATCTCAGAAGAGTTGTGGCGGCAGAGCCAGATGTAAGGTTGCAAATGAGACGGGCTGCTGTATTTTGATCACCTTGTAGATTGGATAATAATGTCTCATTTGCAGAGGCTAGTAATGCGCTGCCATAATCTAATCACTGACAATCAGTGTCTGAACCATGGTTATCCTTGCCAAAAGAAGAAGACAAGAAAAGCGCTTTCCACAGCATGTGCATCATGTGGAAACAAGTGCCAGCGATAGACAGAATCTGCTTTTTCATATATAAGGCTTGGTCCAATCAGACACAGAAGTTCTTGACTACCTTTTTGGGTACCGGGAAGGCGCGTTGGTCTGAAGACCACCAAACAGAAGACCAGAGCTTTTGGCCTTCCCGAACAGCATAATCTCGGTTTTTCCTGCTTTCAGCTTTAGACAGGTCTTGGTCATCCAGGCTGCAATAGCTTTCATTCCTGTTAAGAAATGTTATTTTTCTTTGACCAGGTCTTTGTCAAAGGAGATGACTAACTGTGTGTCATCGATATAGGGCAGTATTTCAAATCCAAAGGATTTGCCGATCTTGGCAAGAGGGGCTACATATATGTTGAAACGTGAGGGGCTTAAGCATGAGCCCTGAGGGACCCCCTTGTCTTTGAGCATGTTGCAAGATTTGAAAAAACCCAAAGAAATAGTTTGAGTTCTGTTTTTTAGAAAATCACAGAACCACTGTAAAGCCATCCCATGTATTCCAATCCCACACAACCTTTGGAGCAGCCTGGTTTAAGATAGAGGGGGTCATTCTAAGTCTGGCGGGCGGCGGAGGCCGCCCGTATTCTAAGTTTTTCCCTGGGCTGGCGGGCGGTCGCCAAAAGACCGCCCGCCAGCCCAGGGAAAAACTCCCTTCCCACGAGGATGCCGGCTCGTAATCGAGCCGGCGGAGTGGGAAGGTGCGACGGGTGCTGTTGCACCCGTCGCGTATTTCACTGTCTGCCAAGCAGACAGTGAAATACTTGTAGGGGCCCTCTTACGGGGGCCCCTGCAGTGCCCATGCCAGTGGCATGGGCACTGCAGGGGCCCCCAGGGGCCCCGCGACCCCCCCTACCGCCATCCGGTTCGCGGCGGGCGGACCGCCGGGAACTGGATGGCGGTAGGGGGGTTGGAATCCCCTCGGCGGCGCAGCTAGCTGCGCCGCCTTGGAGGATTCCAAAGGGCGGCGGTACACTGGCGGGAGACCGCCAGTGTTGCCGGTCCGACCGCGGCTTTACCGCCGTGGTCGGAATGCCCTGCGGGGCACCGCCGGCCTGTCGGCGGTGCTCCCGCTGACCCTGGCCCCGGCGGTCAGAATGACCCCCAGAGTGTCAAACGCTGCAGATGAATCTAGCAGCACAAGTATAGATGGAATGTTAGCATCAAGAAACCACTGCATATGATCAGTGACTGCCGCCAAAGCAGTCTCTCTGCTGTGTGTGGATCTAAACCCAGATTGTGATTGGTACAGGATCTTATTATCCCCTAAGTAGTCAGTAAGTTGTGTATTTATTTGCCCTTTCAGCAACTTGCCAAGTTATCTGTTGTCTGTGTTCCAATATGTCTATAATGGGATGAGGTGCATGCCACTGACCCACTATGTGACTACTTTCACATGGTGGTGGGTGGGTCCTGGACTGGGGAACCAAAAGCAGCCCAGGTGGAAATGCTCAAACTAGCCCCCTCTCTTCTTCTCCGTGTTCTCTCTCTTTCTGTCCATCTATTTTATCTCTCTCTCTCTCTTCTTCTCTTTGTGCTCTATCTTCTCCCTCTCTGATCACCTTCTTTCTACCTTCCTCCTCCAGTCTTCTTTCTCTCTCTTGAAAACTCCCATGCCTGCTACAATTATCATGGGAGAGCAAGGGAAAGTGACAGAGGCACCAGGAGCCATGTAGAATAAAAGGCCTGTCCAGCTCTTGGTGACAATGGTGAGAGTATAGAGTTAAGTGCTATGCTGACACACAATTCCCATTGTTATTGAGGTCTGGTGATAGGTTGCTGCACCCACTTTGCTCCCTGTTCTGGATGGAGGGTGATATTCTAGAAGGGTGGAAGTGGATAGACTGGATGGTTGTAAGCTTGTAAGCATAAGGTCAAGCCTTTCATTATCGCAGAGCCAAGCAGCTGTCACTCTTACATCCAATGAACTTAATGAGATACTTCGTATTCCTTCCTGTTTGCCTATGTGCAAACACGAGAAGTGCTGCAAAGGATTGTGGTAGAGATAGAGGTTGGAGAAGACCAAAGGTCTGTGCAATGTAAAACCTCTTATAATTCCCTCAAATGACCTGGTATTTTACCTGCACATCAGTGCTGTGTATGGAGACGTGTGTTGGCATTACGAAAGGATTTTATGCCCTTTCAATCTAAAGAACAAACCTTATGTATGCTGAAGGTTCGGAAAATGAAGTACAAAAAGCGGGAGAACTGAGGAAGGCTCGTCCATCCTCGATGGTAGGGAGCTCGAACATGTGCAGCCACTATGATAAGGAAAGCGGGTCCTCCCTCTGTCCTTGCCGCCTCCAGGCCATAATGAGACCTGAAGACGGGTTTCTTATAAGCAAAGCCGTGCATTGTATCCGTTTTAAAGAACGCGGCGTGAGCCCGTCGCTGTCAGATAGCATCCGCCCCCTTCAGCGATGAACAGCAATGAATTTGGGCTGTTTTGCCATCTAAATAGAGGCAAAAGACAAAGGAATTGAAAGACGACTGGCTGACCTTTCGAAGCAAATTTATTATTACCAATTCATCTTTCCCCAACCGAGTGTGGCAGTGAGAGGATCTTTTCATTTAGCGCACAACCGGGGCTGTCTGCTGCCGAAGATAGATTTTAGTGGTGCAATTGTAGTATTTTCGCATTCGCGAGCCTTTGTTGCACTATTATAGATCTCTCCAGAGAGGTAAATTGGAAAATATCCCCTACTGCCTGGGAGATCATGTGGAGAGCGGAGTTCAACTTGTTTGCGCGAGGACCGGAAGATGCAATGTAGAATGACGCATAATGTTGTTTGCTAAATGGCAATTAACGTTTGATTTTGATTACAAAAATCTACCCTCATTTCACGAGTCTGGTGACGTCAATGAAGAGTGAGGCATACTAAGGGGCATATTTATACTCCGTTTGCGCCGAATTAGCGTCGTTTTTTTCGACACAAATTCGGCGCAAAACTAACGCCATATTTATACTTTGGCGTTAGACGCGTCTAGCGCCAAAGTATGAGTAAAGAGCGTCATTTTTTTTTGCGTGAACGCCTTCCTTGCGTTAATGAGATGCAAGGAAGGCGTTCCCGTCTAAAAAAATGACGGCGACGCAAATGCGTCGTATTTATACTCCCGGGCAAAAATCACGCCCGGGAGGTGGCGGGTCCAAAAACCCCGCATTTGCGCCACTATTTAACGCCTGGGTCAGGGTAGGCGTTAAGGGGCCTGTGGGCTCAAAATGAGCCCACAGGTGCCCTCCCCTGCCCCCAGGGACCCCCCCTGCCACCCCTGCCCACCCCAGGAGGACACCCAAGGATGGAGGGACCCACCCCAGGGACATTCAGGTAAGTTCAGGTAAGTATAATTGTTTATATTTTTTAATTTTTTTTGTGTGGCATAGGGGGGCCTTTTTTGTGCCCCCCTACATGCCACTATGCCCAATGACCATGCCCAGGGGACATAAGTCCCCTGGGCATGGCCATTGGGCAAGGGGGCATGACTCCTGTCTTTACTAAGACAGGAGTCATTTAAATGGCGTCTGGGCGTCGAAAATAATGGCGCAAATCGGGTTGAGGCGATTTTTTTGCCTCAACCTGACTTGCCCCATTTTAAGACGCCCTAACGCCATTTTCCCCCTACGCCGGCGCTGCCTGGTCTACGTGGTTTTTTTCCACGCACACCATGCAGCGCCGGTCTGCTTGCGCCGGCTAACGCCATTCCATAAATACGGCGCTCGCATGGCGCTTCAGAATGGCGTTAGACGGCGCTAAATTTTTTGACGCTAAACTGCGTTAGCGCAGTTTAGCGTCAAAAAGTATAAATATAGGCCTAAATGAGCAGCACAAGAGGAACCTTTGTGTTATGCAGAATTATACAGGAATGCAAGAGAGCAGTTCTCATGACTGGAAGTGAGAATGTTCTGTTTCTATCAATTTTTCTTCATATCCATAGAAATATCCAACAAGTTTACATACATCTAAAAGTTTCGATTTTTAAGACCTTTCTGACTTGAAGGCTAAATAATACGGGCCTTCATCTTCACAATGGGATAACTTTAGCCTGCCTTTAAAAATTTCCGGCAAATGAGCTCCTGACTGAGTGTGGCAATGCGTCCTGTATTTTAGCTACTGAGCACTCATTACACGGTTGGTACAGCAGGTACAAACTCCTATTTATACTTGAATCAGGATTATAAAAGGGACACAAATTTAGAAAGACTTTGTGTCGGGTTTGTGTTGCTTTTTTAACACAAAACCGATTCAAAGTGTTAGGTTGGGATTTATTATTCAACCCAAATCGCGATTTGCATTGGATTAAACTAACGCAAAGCTGCCTAATGCACTCCCTTGTGTCTCTTTACTTCAAAGGGGCGTTCCATGGGTAGTGCATGGGGAGTTCCCAGACCACAAACAATGGATTTTGACACCAATCCTTATCCACCAACAATTTAAGACAAAGATGTGTGTCAAAATCCTGCACTTTCCTGCGGCAAGCGTAACCGTTCTACAGCACCCATACAAAGGGGAAAATGCGTTGAAGCATAACTTTTGTACAGGAAGAGGCCCTGATTCTGCACAAAATATGGAGACCACAACACAGACACCCTTGTACTATGGTGCACCACTAAAAGGTGGGGCATCTTCATTGCATCCCCTAAGGACCACTCAAGCAAGGGTTAGAGGGAGTCCCCTTGACCCCTCAGACATCCTCCTGCAGGTGGCTGCAATCATTCACTGCACCTGCCTGCAGAGGGAATCTATGTCCCCTCTTTAAAACACAGGTGTGGGTTGCCTGCACAGAGAAAGATGGAGAGGCTCATTCGAACAACTGCTGTGTATTTCACTAATGCCTTTCCCTCTGAGCAGCACAATTTGTGGCTGACCGGGAGATAGTGCATTAATTGTAATAAGGTGCACTGTCCCTGTTGGCGTCCAATGCATCTATTTTATCCCTCAAGTTTTTCCACATTCCCTTCCTCAGTACCAGCCTCTATACATACGGCAAACACGTCTAACGTTGAATTATGGTTCCTACTTGCAGTCTCCTTTTTCTAATCTTTAAAAAATTGCTGCAACTCTTTTGTAACTCTTACCCCCATCGGAAAGTCCCTACTTTGGTTTCCTTTGAAGTTATTATGTTTTCCGTTGAAGGGGATGGGATGGTGCTGAAATGGCTGCTTGTTCATACTCACTCCTGCCCTGCCTTCCAAGCGGTACCACTAGTGTAGGAGAAGACAGTTGAACTTGGTTGGGGCATGTCTCCAGATACTGCTGCAGTATATTGAAAAGAACCATCTGCCACAAAATGAAGTACTGCCATGAGTTTCACTATTAGTGTAATTGGTGTTATGTTCATGTTGTGAAGCAATGAGACCAGATTCCAGATGGTAACACAATTCCAGAATTGTATGCCTATTTAACAGAAACTTCTTAATTACATCCCTTTCCTCTGTGGTGGCAAGGTCTGGAAATGGCCTGAAGAACTGAGGCCATCATCTCCTACTGATGCCCAGGATAACATGTTTGCATGCTAGGAAAAGAAAATATCAGCTTAACTGGTCACATCATACTTTGATATTCAACACACATCTTATGTCTTGGGAACATTAGGAATCTCATTGTGTCACATATGTACATACAATGTTATCAAATCATTTTTTAACTCAAAACTCATGTTTTTACATGTCATTTTTTATTATTATGTGCAAATAACACATTTGAAATATATTATTTGTAAATAAAAAATAAAAAATCTTCTAAATACCATCAACTGAGTTATTACTTCCCCTGTGGCATTATTGATGTCAAACACAGTCACTTTTTAATGTGTCATATCATGCCAAAAAGAGTGTTGTTCACATCTGACAATGTTATATACATTGGCCTCTATTTTGAATGCTGGGACATACTAACATTTGAAAAATACACAGTTTCACACCCTAAAATGATGGATGCCTGACCTTGTCATCAGGACATTGGTAAGCTGACAGATGTCGTTGGAAGTTGATCACGTAGCAGGTGGACCCCTCCATGACAGACCCTGCCATAGGCTAACATTTGTGATGGCTATGCACACAAGCCAATGGATGTGGTAGCCATGTACTTGTATGCGGCGCATTGATAAAAAGCTTACTTATCTCCTAACACTGCAGCCAACAAGACCTCCTTATTTTTTGCTGCTGTTACTGACCTCTGGGAGCCAGGATGCCGGGCAAAGCAGGTGACAGGACCCCTGCCTTCAGCACGAAGGAGATGGAGCTCCTTGCCAGTGTGGTCCTGTCCCTGTACAGCCGCCAGCTATATGGGAACCCGTAGGAACATGTACATGTCTGACTGGGAAATGTTTAAGTAAGTAGCTGGTTCCTTTTTTGGCCACAGCCTAATTTGTCCCTTTTCGTTCATGGGTGAAGTTTTGTGATTGAAGTGTAATGAAATTAATGATTTTGCAAGGGACAGAATATTGTTTGACAATGTTAGAAATGTTTGCACATGCAAATGAAAAGTTACCCGAAAGGAGAAGCAGGAATATCCGTCCATGTAACTCATAATTCCAGCTTTCCACAAACAAACTACATGTCTCTTACTATCAGTGACCAGTAGACAGTATACCAGTAGTAAAATTGAAGACATATAGCCCATGTCAAATTGAGATAAATGAAAAGTGCAAGAAGATTTTCTAAAGTTATGGAGTTGTCTAATGCTGTCCTGTCAAGTGGGGTTGCAGCCCATATTGTGGAATAGGATAAATTTATGGTTTAAACATGTCATAGTGTCACATGTGGGGAACGTTATTTCCTGTGCTTCAATTTCAAATGACAGAGGATCTCAATCATCAATACAAGTATGTCCCATTCGTACAAACATTTGGTCATACATGCCCCATATCCATGTTCTGGCTGATACATAGCAGCCCTTCCATACCTCCCTTCGTCACAGTATGTGATGCAAACCATGGGTACTGACTCGTAGAAGTTTAGGCATGAAGCCAACGTAACTGTGTGTAGAGTTATTGCAAATAATGTACAGGTTGTTTAGCCTTTAGTAGCTCACAGTGATTGTGACTAATCAGGAGTGGGTCTCACAACAGGAAATGTTTCATAGCTGTGGCCTAGATGATGTTTATGCCCTGCATTGATAAAAGGAGGAGGTAGAAAGGGTTGATGGTACTCAATAGATCACTGCAAATCAGTATTTCCTCAGAACCTCAAATTGTTTTAACCCCTTCGCTGCCAGGCCTTTTCCCCCTCCTGTGCCAGGCCTTTTTTTGCCTATTTGGGGCAGTTCGCGCTTAGGCCCTCATAACTTTTTGTCCACATAAGCTAACCAAGCCAAATTTGCGTCCTTTTTTCCCAACATCCTAGGGATTCTAGAGGTACACAGACTTTGTGGGTTCCCCTGAAGGAGGCCAAGAAATTAGCCAAAATACAGTGAAAATCTCGTTTTTTTAAAAAAAATGGGGAAAAGTGGCTGCAGAAGAAGGCTTGTGGTTTTCCCCCTGAAAATGGCATCAACAAAGGGTTTGTGGTGCTAAACTCAGCAGCTTCACAGCTTTCAGGAACAGGCAGACTTGAATCAGATAACCCAATTTTTTGCAACACAATTTTGGCATTTTACTGGGACATACCCCATTTTTAAAAAAATTTGTGCTTTCAACCTCCTTCCAGTCAGTGACAGAAATGGGCATGAAACCAATGCTGGATCCCAGAAACCTAAACATTTCTGAAAAGTAGACAAAATTCTGAATTCAGCAAGGGGTCGTTTGTGTAGATCCTACAAGGGTTTCCTACTGAAAATAACAACTGAAAAAGAAAAATATTGAAATTGAGGTGAAAAAAACATACATTTTTCTCTACGTTTTAATCTGTAACTTTTTCCTGCAATGTCAGATTTTCTAAAGCAATATACTGTTACGTCTGCTGGACTCCTCTGGTTGTGGGGATATATAGGGCTTGTAGGTTCATCAAGAACCCTAGGTACCCAGAGCCAATAAATGAGCTGCACCCTGCAGTGCGTTTTCATTCTATACCGGGTATACAGCAATTCCTTTGCTGAAATATAAAGAGTAAAAAATAGCTATCAAGAAAACCTTTGTATTTCCAAAAAGGGCACAAGATAAGGTGTTGAGGAGCAGTGGTTATTTGCACATCTCTGAATTCAGGGGTGACCATACTAGCATGTGAATTGCAGGGCATTTCTCAAATAGATGTCTTTTTTACACACTCTCCTATATTTGGAAGGAACAAATGTAAAGAAAGACAAGGGGCAATAACACTTGTTTTGCTAATCTATGTTCCCCCGAGTCTCCCGATAAAAATGATACCTCATTTGTGTGGGTAGGCCTAGCGCCCGCGACAGGAAACACCCCAAAACGCAACGTGGACACATCCCATTTTTTTAAAAGAAAACAGAGGTGTTTTTTGCAAAGTGCCTACCTGTAGATTTTTGCCTCTAGCTCAGCCGGCACTTAGGGAAACCTACCAAACCTGTGCATTTTTGAAAACTAGAGACCTAGGGGAATCCAAGATGGGGTGACTTGTGGGGCTCTGACCAGGTTCTGTTACCCAGAATCCTTTGCAAACCTCAAAATTTGGCTAAAATAAAAAACATGTTCCTCACATTTCTGTAGCAGAAAGTTCTGGAATCTGAGAGGAGGCACAAATTTCATTCCACCCAGCGTTCCCCCAAGTCTCCCGATAAAAATGATACCTCACTTGTGTGGGTAGGCCTAGCGCCCGCGACAGGAAATGCCCCAAAGCGCAGCGTGGACACATCCCATTTTTTGAAAGAAAACAGAGGTGTTTTTTACAAAGTGCCTACCTGTAGATTTTGGCCTCTAGCTCAGCCGGCACCTAGGGAAACCTACCAAACCTGTGCATTTTTTAAAACAAGAGACTTAAGGGAATCCAAGATGGGGTGACTTGTGGGGCTCTGACTAGGTTCTGTTACCCAGAATCCTTTGCAAACCTCAAAATTTGGCTAAAAAAACACATTTTCCTCACATTATGGTGACAGAATATTCTGGAATCTGAGAGGAGCCACAAATTTCCCTCCACCCAGCGTTCCCCCAAGTCTCCTGATAAAAATGGTACCTCACTTGTGTGGGTAGGCCTAGCGCCCGCGACAGGAAATGCCCCAAAGCGCAACGTGGACACATCCAATTTTTTGAAAGAAAACAGAGGTGTTTTTTGCAAAGTGCCTACCTGTAGATTTTGGCCTCTAGCTCAGCCAGCACCTAGGGACACCTACCACACCTGTGCATTTTTGAAAACTAGAGACCTAGGATAATCCAAGATGGGGTGACTTGTGAGGCTCTGATCTGGTTCTGTTACCCAGAATCCTTTGCAAACCTCAAAATGTGGCTAAAAAAACACATTTTCCTCACATTATGGTGACAGAAAGTTTTGGAATCTGAGAGGAGCCACAAATTTCCTTCCAACCAGCGTTCCCCCAAGTCTCCCGATAAAAATGATACTTCACTTGTGTCGGTAGGCCTAGCGCCCACGACAGGAAATGCCCCAAAGCACAACGTGGACACATCCCATTTTTTTAAAGAAAACAGAGCTGTTTTTTGCAAGGTGCATACCTGTAGATTTTGGCCTCTAGCTCAGCCGGCACCTAGGGAAACCTACCAAACCGCATTTTTGAAAACTAGAGACCTAGGGGAATCCAAGATGGGGTGACTTGTGGGGCTCTGACCAGGTTCTGTTACCCAGAATCCGTTGCAAACCTCAAAATCTGGCTAAAAAAACACATGTTCCTCACATTTCTGTGGCAGAAAGTTCTGGAATCTGAGAGGAGCCACAAGTTTCCTTCCACCCAGCGTTCCCCCAAGTCTCCAGATAAAAATGATACCTCACTTGTGTGGGTAGGCCTAGCGCCCGCAACAGGAAATGCCCCAAAGCGCAACGTGGACACATCCCATTTTTTGAAAGAAATCAGAGGTGTTTTTTAGAAAGTGCCTACCTGTAGATTTTGGCCTCTAGCTCAGCCGGCACCTAGGGAAACCTACCAAACCTGTGCATTTTTTAAAACTAGAGACCTAGGGGAATCCAAGATGGGGTGACTTGTGGGGCTCTGACCAGGTTCTGTTACCCAGAGTCCTTTACAAACCTCAAAATTTGGCTAAAAAAACACAGTTTCCTCACATTATGGTGACAGAAAGGTCTGGAATCTGAGAGGAGCCACAAATTTCCTTCCACCCAGCGTTCCCCCAAGTCTCCCGATAAAAATGATACCTCACTTGTGTGGGTAGGCCTAGCGCCCGCGACAGGAAATGCCCCAAAGCGCAATGTGGACACATCCCATTTTTTTAAAGAAAACAGAGCTGTTTTTTGCAAAGTGCCTACCTGTAGATTTTGGCCTCTAGCTCAGCCGGCACCTAGGGAAACCTACCAAACCTGTGCATGTTTTAAAACTAGAGACTTAGGGGAATCCAAGATGGGGTGACTTGTGGGGCTCTGACCAGGTTCTGTTACCCAGAATCCTTTACAAATCTCAAAATTTGGCTAAAAAAACTCATTTTCCTCACATTACGGTGACAGAAAGTTCTGGAATCTGAGAGGAGCCACACATTTCCTTCCACCCAGCGTTCCCCAAAGTCTCCCGATAAAAATGATACCTCACTTGTGTGGGTAGGCCTAGCACCCGCAACAGGAAATGCCGAAAAGCACAACGTGGACACATCCCATTTTTTGAAAGAAAACAGAGCTGTTTTTTGCAAGGTGCCTACCTGTAGATTTTGGCCTCTAGCTCAGCTGGCACCTAGGGAAACCTACCAAACCAGTGCATTGTTGAAAACTAGAGACCTAGGGGAATCCAAGATGGGGTGACTTGTGGGGCTCTGACCAGGTTCTGTTACCCAGAATGCTTTTCAAACTTCAAAATTTGGCTAAAAAAACACGTTTTCCTCACATTTCTGTGGCAGAAAGTTCTGGAATCTGAGAGGAGCCACAAGTTTCCTTCCAGCCAGCGTTCCCCCAAGTCTCCAGATAAAAACGATACCTCACTTGTGTGGGTAGGCCTAGCACCCGCAACAGGAAACGCCCCAAAGCGCAACGTGGACACATCCCATTTTTTTATAGAAATCAGAGGTGTTTTTTGCAAAGTGCCTACCTGTAGATTTTGGCCTCTAGCTTAGCCGGCACCTAGGGAAACCTACCAAACCTGTGCATTTTTTAAAACTAGATACCTAGGGGAATCCAAGATGGGGTGACTTGTGGGGCTCTGACCAGGTTCTGTTACCCAGAATCCTTTACAAACCTCAAAATTTGGCTAAAAAAACACATTTTCCTCACATTATGGTGACAGAAAGTTCTGGAATCTGAGAGGAGCCACAGATTTCCTTCCACCCAGTGTTCCCCCAAGTCTCCCGATTAAAATGATACCTCACTTGTGTGGGTAGGCCTAGCGCCCGCGACAGGAAATGCCCCAAAGCGCAACGTGGACACATCCCATTTTTTGAAAGAAAACAGAGCTGTTTTTTGCAAAGTGCCTACCTGTAGATTTTGGCCTCTAGCTCAGCCGGCACCTAGGGAAACCTACCAAACCTGTGCATATTTTAAAACTAGAGACTTAAGGGAATCCAAGATGGGGTGACTTGTGGGGCTCTGACCAGGTTCTGTTACCCAGAATCCTTTACAAACCTCAAAATTTGGCTAAAAAACACATTTTCCTCACATTATGGTGACAGAAAGTTCTGGAATCTGAGAGGAGCCACACATTTCCTTCCACCCAGCGTTCCCCCAAGTCTCCCGATAAAAATGATACCTCACTTGTGTGGGTAGGCCTAGCGCCCGCGACAGGAAATGCCGAAAAGCACAACATGGACACATCCCATTTTTTGAAAGAAAACAGAGCTGTTTTTTGCAAGGTGCCTACCTGTAGATTTTGGCCTCTAGCTCAGCCGGCACCTAGGGAAACCTACCAAACCTGTGCATTTTTTAAAACTAGAGACTTATGGGAATCCAAGATGGGGTGACTTGTGGGGCTCTGACCAGGTTCTGTTACCCAGAATCCTTTACAAACCTCAAAATTTGGCTAAAAAAACTAATTTTCCTCACATTATGGTGACAGAAACTTCTGGAATCTGAGAGGAGCCACAAATTTCCTTCCACCCAGCGTTCCCCCAAGTCTCCAGATAAAAATGATACCTCACTTGTGTGGGTAGGCCTAGCACCCGCGACAGGAAATGCCCCAAAGCGCAACGTGGACACATCCCATTTTTTGAAAGAAAACAGAGCTGTTTTTTGCAAAGTGCCTACCTGCAGATTTTGGCCTCTAGCTCAGCCGGCACCTAGGGAAACCTACCAAACCTGTGCATTTTTTAAAACTAGAGACTTAGGGGAATCCAAGATGGGGTGACTTGTGGGGCTCTGACCAGGTTCTGTTACCCAGAATCCTTTGCAAACCTCAAAATTTGGCTAAAAAAATACATTTTCCTCACATTATGGTGACAGAAAGTTCTGGAATATGAGAGGAGCCACAAATGTCCTCCCACCCAGCGTTCCCCCAAGTCTCCCAATAAAAATGATACCTCACTTGTGTGGGTAGGCCTAGCGCCCGCGACGGGAAATGCCCCAAAGCGCAAGGTGGACACATCACATTTTTTTAAAGAAAACAGAGCTGTTTTTTGCAAAGTGCCTACCTGTAGATTTTGGCCTCTACCTCAGCCGGCACCTAGGGAAACTTACCAAACCTGTGCATTTTTTAAAAATAGAGACTTAGGGGAATCCAAGATGGGGTGACTTGTGGGGCCCTGACCAGGTTCTGATACCCAGAATCCTTTACAAACCTCAATATTTGGCTAAAAAAAACACATTTTCCTCACATTATGGTGACAGAATGTTCTGGAATCTGAGAGGAGCCACAAATTTCCTTCCACCCAGTGTTCCCCCAAGTCTCCAGATAAAAATGATACCTCACTTGTGTGGGTAGGCCTAGCGCCCGCGACAGGAAATGCCCCAAAGTGCAACATGGACACATCCCATTTTTTGAAAGAAAACAGAGCTGTTTTTTGCAAAGTGCCTACCTGTAGATTTTGGCCTCTAGCTCAGCCGGCACCTAGGGAAACCTACCAAACCTGTGCATTTTTTAAAACTAGAGACTTAGGGGAATCCAAGATGGGGTGACTTGTGGGGCTCTGACCAGGTTCTGTTACCCAGAATCCTTTGCAAACCTCAAAATTTGGCTAAAAAAACACATTTTCCTCACATTATGGTGACAGAAAGTTCTGGAATATGAGAGGAGCCACAAATTTCCTTCCACCCAGCGTTCCCCCAAGTCTCCCGATAAAAATGATACCTCACTTGTGTGGGTAGGCCTAGCGCCCGCGACAGGAAATGCCGAAAAGCACAACGTGGACACATCCCATTTTTTGAAAGAAAACAGAGCTGTTTTTTGCAAGGTGCCTACCTGTAGATTTTGGCCTCTAGCTCAGCCGGCACCTAGGGAAACCTACCAAACCTGTGCATTTTTGAAAACTAGAGACCTAGGGGAATCCAAGATGGGGTGACTTGTGGGGCTCTGACCAGGTTCTGTTACCCAGAGTGCTTTTCAAACTTCAAAATTTGGCTAAAAAAACACATTTTCCTCACATTTCTGTGGCAGAAAGTTCTGGAATCTGAGATGAGCCACAAATTTCCTTCCACCCAGCGTTCCCCCAAGTCTCCCGATAAAAATGATACCTCACTTGTGTGGGTAGGCCTAGCGCCCGCGACAGGAAATGCCGAAAAGCACAACATGGACACATCCCATTTTTTTAAAGAAAACAGAGCTGTTTTTTGCAAGGTGCCTACCTGTAGATTTTGGCCTCTAGCTCAGCCGGCACCTAGGGAAACCTACAAAACCTGTGCATTTTTTAAAACTAGAGACCTAGGGGAATCCAAGATGGAGTGACTTGTGGGGCTCTGACCAGGTTCTGTTACCCAGAATCCTTTGCAAACCTCAAAATTTGGCTAAAAAAACCTGTTTTCCTCACATTTCTGTGGCAGAAAGTTCTGGAATCTGAGAGGAGCCACAAATTTCCTTCCACCCAGCGTTCCCCCAGGTCTCCCGATAAAAATGATACCTCACTTGTGTGGGTAGGCTTAGCGCCCGCGACAGGATATGCCCCAAAGCGCAACGTGGACACATCCCATTTTTTGAAAGAAAACAGAGCTGTTTTTTGCAAAGTGCCTACCTGTAGATTTTGGCCTCTAGCTCAGCCGGCACCTAGGGAAACCTACCAAACCTGTGCATTTTTTAAAACAAGAGACTTAAGGGAATCCAAGATGGGGTGACTTGTGGGGCTCTGACTAGGTTCTGTTACCCAGAATCCTTTGCAAACCTCAAAATTTGGCTAAAAAAACACATTTTCCTCACATTATGGTGACAGAATATTCTGGAATCTGAGAGGAGCCACAAATTTCCCTCCACCCAGCGTTCCCCCAAGTCTCCTGATAAAAATGGTACCTCACTTGTGTGGGTAGGCCTAGCGCCCGCGACAGGAAATGCCCCAAAGCGCAACGTGGACACATCCAATTTTTTGAAAGAAAACAGAGGTGTTTTTTGCAAAGTGCCTACCTGTAGATTTTGGCCTCTAGCTCAGCCAGCACCTAGGGACACCTACCACACCTGTGCATTTTTGAAAACTAGAGACCTAGGATAATCCAAGATGGGGTGACTTGTGAGGCTCTGATCTGGTTCTGTTACCCAGAATCCTTTGCAAACCTCAAAATGTGGCTAAAAAAACACATTTTCCTCACATTATGGTGACAGAAAGTTCTGGAATCTGAGAGGAGCCACAAATTTCCTTCCAACCAGCGTTCCCCCAAGTCTCCCGATAAAAATGATACTTCACTTGTGTCGGTAGGCCTAGCGCCCACGACAGGAAATGCCCCAAAGCACAACGTGGACACATCCCATTTTTTTAAAGAAAACAGAGCTGTTTTTTGCAAGGTGCATACCTGTAGATTTTGGCCTCTAGCTCAGCCGGCACCTAGGGAAACCTACCAAACCGCATTTTTGAAAACTAGAGACCTAGGGGAATCCAAGATGGGGTGACTTGTGGGGCTCTGACCAGGTTCTGTTACCCAGAATCCGTTGCAAACCTCAAAATCTGGCTAAAAAAACACATGTTCCTCACATTTCTGTGGCAGAAAGTTCTGGAATCTGAGAGGAGCCACAAGTTTCCTTCCACCCAGCGTTCCCCCAAGTCTCCAGATAAAAATGATACCTCACTTGTGTGGGTAGGCCTAGCGCCCGCAACAGGAAATGCCCCAAAGCGCAACGTGGACACATCCCATTTTTTGAAAGAAATCAGAGGTGTTTTTTAGAAAGTGCCTACCTGTAGATTTTGGCCTCTAGCTCAGCCGGCACCTAGGGAAACCTACCAAAGCTGTGCATTTTTTAAAACTAGAGACCTAGGGGAATCCAAGATGGGGTGACTTGTGGGGCTCTGACCAGGTTCTGTTACCCAGAATCCTTTACAAACCTCAAAATTTGGCTAAAAAAACACAGTTTCCTCACATTATGGTGACAGAAAGGTCTGGAATCTGAGAGGAGCCACAAATTTCCTTCCACCCAGCGTTCCCCCAAGTCTCCCGATAAAAATGATACCTCACTTGTGTGGGTAGGCCTAGCGCCCGCGACAGGAAATGCCCCAAAGCGCAATGTGGACACATCCCATTTTTTTAAAGAAAACAGAGCTGTTTTTTGCAAAGTGCCTACCTGTAGATTTTGGCCTCTAGCTCAGCCGGCACCTAGGGAAACCTACCAAACCTGTGCATGTTTTAAAACTAGAGACTTAGGGGAATCCAAGATGGGGTGACTTGTGGGGCTCTGACCAGGTTCTGTTACCCAGAATCCTTTACAAATCTCAAAATTTGGCTAAAAAAACTCATTTTCCTCACATTACGGTGACAGAAAGTTCTGGAATCTGAGAGGAGCCACACATTTCCTTCCACCCAGCGTTCCCCAAAGTCTCCCGATAAAAATGATACCTCACTTGTGTGGGTAGGCCTAGCACCCGCAACAGGAAATGCCGAAAAGCACAACGTGGACACATCCCATTTTTTGAAAGAAAACAGAGCTGTTTTTTGCAAGGTGCCTACCTGTAGATTTTGGCCTCTAGCTCAGCTGGCACCTAGGGAAACCTACCAAACCAGTGCATTGTTGAAAACTAGAGACCTAGGGGAATCCAAGATGGGGTGACTTGTGGGGCTCTGACCAGGTTCTGTTACCCAGAATGCTTTTCAAACTTCAAAATTTGGCTAAAAAAACACGTTTTCCTCACATTTCTGTGGCAGAAAGTTCTGGAATCTGAGAGGAGCCACAAGTTTCCTTCCAGCCAGCGTTCCCCCAAGTCTCCAGCTAAAAACGATACCTCACTTGTGTGGGTAGGCCTAGCACCCGCAACAGGAAACGCCCCAAAGCGCAACGTGGACACATCCCATTTTTTTAAAGAAATCAGAGGTGTTTTTTGCAAAGTGCCTACCTGTAGATTTTGGCCTCTAGCTTAGCCGGCACCTAGGGAAACCTACCAAACCTGTGCATTTTTTAAAACTAGATACCTAGGGGAATCCAAGATGGGGTGACTTGTGGGGCTCTGACCAGGTTCTGTTACCCAGAATCCTTTACAAACCTCAAAATTTGGCTAAAAAAACACAGTTTCCTCACATTATGGTGACAGAAAGTTCTGGAATCTGAGAGGAGCCACAGATTTCCTTCCACCCAGTGTTCCCCCAAGTCTCCCGATTAAAATGATACCTCACTTGTGTGGGTAGGCCTAGCGCCCGCGACAGGAAATGCCCCAAAGCGCAACGTGGACACATCCCATTTTTTGAAAGAAAACAGAGCTGTTTTTTGCAAAGTGCCTACCTGTAGATTTTGGCCTCTAGCTCAGCCGGCACCTAGGGAAACCTACCAAACCTGTGCATATTTTAAAACTAGAGACTTAAGGGAATCCAAGATGGGGTGACTTGTGGGGCTCTGACCAGGTTCTGTTACCCAGAATCCTTTACAAACCTCAAAATTTGGCTAAAAAACACATTTTCCTCACATTATGGTGACAGAAAGTTCTGGAATCTGAGAGGAGCCACACATTTCCTTCCACCCAGCGTTCCCCCAAGTCTCCCGATAAAAATGATACCTCACTTGTGTGGGTAGGCCTAGCACCCGCGACAGGAAATGCCCCAAAGCGCAACGTGGACACATCCCATTTTTTGAAAGAAAACAGAGCTGTTTTTTGCAAAGTGCCTACCTGCAGATTTTGGCCTCTAGCTCAGCCGGCACCTAGGGAAACCTACCAAACCTGTGCATTTTTTAAAACTAGAGACTTAGGGGAATCCAAGATGGGGTGACTTGTGGGGCTCTGACCAGGTTCTGTTACCCAGAATCCTTTGCAAACCTCAAAATTTGGCTAAAAAAATACATTTTCCTCACATTATGGTGACAGAAAGTTCTGGAATATGAGAGGAGCCACAAATTTCCTTCCACCCAGCGTTCCCCCAAGTCTCCCGATAAAAATGATACCTCACTTGTGTGGGTAGGCCTAGCGCCCGCGACAGGATATGCCCCAAAGCGCAACGTGGACACATCCCATTTTTTTAAAGAAAACAGAGCTGTTTTTTGCAAAGTGCCTACCTGTAGATTTTGGCCTCTAGCTCAGCCGGCACCTAGGGAAACCTACCAAGCCTGTGCATTTTTTAAAACTAGAGACTTAGGGGAATCCAAGATGGGGTGACTTGTGGGGCTCTGACCAGGTTCTGTTACCCAGAATCCTTTGCAAACCTCAACATTTGGCTAAAAAAACAAATTTTCCTCACATTATGGTGACAGAAACTTCTGGAATCTGAGAGGAGCCACAAATTTCCTTCCACCCAGCGTTCCCCCAAGTCTCCAGATAAAAATGATACCTCACTTGTGTGGGTAGGCCTAGCGCCCGCGACAGGAAATGCCCCAAAGCGCAACATGGACACATCCCATTTTTTGAAAGAAAACAGAGCTGTTTTTTGCAAAGTGCCTACCTGTAGATTTTGGCCTCTAGCTCAGCCGGCACCTAGGGAAACCTACCAAACCTGTGCATTTTTTAAAACTAGAGACTTAGGGGAATCCAAGATGGGGTGACTTGTGGGGCTCTGACCAGGTTCTGTTACCCAGAATCCTTTGCAAACCTCAAAATTTGGCTAAAAAAACACATTTTCCTCACATTATGGTGACAGAAAGTTCTGGAATATGAGAGGAGCCACAAATTTCCTTCCACCCAGCGTTCCCCCAAGTCTCCCGATTAAAATGATACCTCACTTGTGTGGGTAGGCCTAGCGCCCGCGACAGGAAATGCCCCAAAGCGCAACGTGGACACATCCCATTTTTTGAAAGAAAACAGAGCTGTTTTTTGCAAAGTGCCTACCTGTAGATTTTGGCCTCTAGCTCAGCCGGCACCTAGGGAAACCTACCAAACCTGTGCATTTTTTAAAACTAGAGACTTATGGGAATCCAAGATGGGGTGACTTGTGGGGCTCTGACCAGGTTCTGTTACCCAGAATCCTTTACAAACCTCAAAATTTGGCTAAAAAAACTAATTTTCC
Source organism: Pleurodeles waltl (assembly GCF_031143425.1). Taxonomy (NCBI): domain Eukaryota; kingdom Metazoa; phylum Chordata; class Amphibia; order Caudata; family Salamandridae; genus Pleurodeles; species Pleurodeles waltl. Next base: position 1,016,695,852 of record NC_090444.1, read on the forward strand.
TCACATTATGGTGACAGAAACTTCTGGAATCTGAGAGGAGCCACAAATTTCCTTCCACCCAGCGTTCCCCCAAGTCTCCAGATAAAAATGATACCTCACTTGTGTGGGTAGGCCTAGCACCCGCGACAGGAAATGCCCCAAAGCGCAACGTGGACACATCCCATTTTTTGAAAGAAAACAGAGCTGTTTTTTGCAAAGTGCCTACCTGCAGATTTTGGCCTCTAGCTCAGCCGGCACCTAGGGAAACCTACCAAACCTGTGCATTTTTTAAAACTAGAGACTTAGGGGAATCCAAGATGGGGTGACTTGTGGGGCTCTGACCAGGTTCTGTTACCCAGAATCCTTTGCAAACCTCAAAATTTGGCTAAAAAAATACATTTTCCTCACATTATGGTGACAGAAAGTTCTGGAATATGAGAGGAGCCACAAATTTCCTTCCACCCAGCGTTCCCCCAAGTCTCCCGATAAAAATGATACCTCACTTGTGTGGGTAGGCCTAGCGCCCGCGACAGGATATGCCCCAAAGCGCAACGTGGACACATCCCATTTTTTTAAAGAAAACAGAGCTGTTTTTTGCAAAGTGCCTACCTGTAGATTTTGGCCTCTAGCTCAGCCGGCACCTAGGGAAACCTACCAAGCCTGTGCATTTTTTAAAACTAGAGACTTAGGGGAATCCAAGATGGGGTGACTTGTGGGGCTCTGACCAGGTTCTGTTACCCAGAATCCTTTGCAAACCTCAACATTTGGCTAAAAAAACAAATTTTCCTCACATTATGGTGACAGAAACTTCTGGAATCTGAGAGGAGCCACAAATTTCCTTCCACCCAGCGTTCCCCCAAGTCTCCAGATAAAAATGATACCTCACTTGTGTGGGTAGGCCTAGCGCCCGCGACAGGAAATGCCCCAAAGCGCAACATGGACACATCCCATTTTTTGAAAGAAAACAGAGCTGTTTTTTGCAAAGTGCCTACCTGTAGATTTTGGCCTCTAGCTCAGCCGGCACCTAGGGAAACCTACCAAACCTGTGCATTTTTTAAAACTAGAGACTTAGGGGAATCCAAGATGGGGTGACTTGTGGGGCTCTGACCAGGTTCTGTTACCCAGAATCCTTTGCAAACCTCAAAATTTGGCTAAAAAAACACATTTTCCTCACATTATGGTGACAGAAAGTTCTGGAATATGAGAGGAGCCACAAATTTCCTTCCACCCAGCGTTCCCCCAAGTCTCCCGATAAAAATGATACCTCACTTGTGTGGGTAGGCCTAGTGCCCGCGACAGGAAATGCCGAAAAGCACAACGTGGACACATCCCATTTTTTGAAAGAAAACAGAGCTGTTTTTTGCAAGGAGCCTACCTGTAGATGTTGGCCTCTAGCTCAGCCGGCACCTAGGGAAACCTACCAAACCTGTGCATTTTTGAAAACTAGAGACCTAGGGGAATCCAAGATGGGGTGACTTGTGGGGCTCTGACCAGGTTCTGTTACCCAGAATGCTTTTCAAACTTCAAAATTTGGCTAAAAAAACCTGTTTTCCTCACATTTCTGTGGCAGAAAGTTCTGGAATCTGAGAGGAGCCACAAATTTCCTTCCACCCAGCGTTCCCCCAAGTCTCCCGATAAAAATGATACCTCACTTGTGTGGGTAGGCTTAGCGCCCGCGACAGGATATGCCCCAAAGCGCAACGTGGACACATCCCATTTTTTTAAAGAAAACAGAGCTGTTTTTTGCAAAGTGCCTACCTGTAGATTTTGGCCTCTAGCTTAGCCGGCACCTAGGGAAACCTACCAAGCCTGTGCATTTTTTAAAACTAGAGACTTAGGGGAATCCAAGATGGGGTGACTTGTGGGGCTCTGACCAGGTTCTGTTACCCAGAATCCTTTGCAAACCTCAACATTTGGCTAAAAAAACAAATTTTCCTCACATTATGGTGACAGAAACTTCTGGAATCTGAGAGGAGCCACAAATTTCCTTCCACCCAGCGTTCCCCCAAGTCTCCAGATAAAAATGATACCTCACTTGTGTGGGTAGGCCTAGCACCCGCGACAGGAAATGCCCCAAAGCGCAACGTGGACACATCCCATTTTTTTAAAGAAAACAGCTGTTTTTTGCAAGGTGCCTACCTGTAGATTTTGGCCTCTAGCTCAGCCGGCACCTAGGGAAACCTACCAAACCTGTGCATTTTTGAAAACTAGAGACCTAGGGGAATCCAAGATGGGGTGACTTGTGGGGCTCTGACCAGGTTCTATTACCCAGAATCCTTTGCAAACCTCAAAATTTGGCTAAAAAAAACAGTTTTCCTCATATTTCTGTGGCAGAAAGTTCTGGAATCTGAGAGGAGCCACAAATTTCCTTCCACCCAGCGTTCCCCCAAGTCTCCCGATAAAAATGATACCTCACTTGTGTGGGTAGGCCTAGCGCCCGCGACAGGAAATGCCCCAAAGCGCAAGGTGGACACATCACATTTTTTTAAAGAAAACAGAGCTGTTTTTTTTAAAGTGCCTACCTGTAGATTTTGGCCTCTAGCACAGCCGGCACCTAGGGAAACCTACCAAACCTGTGCATTTTTTAAAACTAGAGACTTAGGGGAATGCAAGATAGGGTGACTTGTGGGGCCCTGACCAGGTTCTGTTACCCAGAATCCTTTACAAACCTCAATATTTGGCTAAAAAAACAAATTTTCCTCACATTAAGTGACAGAAAGTTCTGGAATCTGAGAGGAGCCACAAATTTCCTTCCACCCAGCGTTCCCCCAAGTCTCCAGATAAAAATGATACCTCACTTGTGTGGGTAGGCTTAGCGCCCGCGACAGGAAATGCCCCAAAGCGCAACATGGACACATCCCATTTTTTGAAAGAAAACAGAGCTATTTTTTGCAAAGTGCCTACCTGTAGATTTTGGCCTCTAGCTCAGCCGGCACTTAAGGAAACCTACCAAACCTGTGCATTTTTTAAAACTAGAGACCTAGGGGAATCCAAGATGGGGTGACTTGTGGGGCTCTGACCAGGTTCTATTACCCAGAATCCTTTGCAAACCTCAAAATTTGGCTAAAAAAAACAGTTTTCCTCATATTTCTGTGGCAGAAAGTTCTGGAATCTGAGAGGAGCCACAAATTTCCTTCCACCCAGCGTTCCCCCAAGTCTCCCGATAAAAATGATACCTCACTTGTGTGGGTAGGCCTAGCGCCCGCGACAGGAAATGCCCCAAAGCGCAAGGTGGACACATCACATTTTTTTAAAGAAAACAGAGCTGTTTTTTTTAAAGTGCCTACCTGTAGATTTTGGCCTCTAGCACAGCCGGCACCTAGGGAAACCTACCAAACCTGTGCATTTTTTAAAACTAGAGACTTAGGGGAATGCAAGATGGGGTGACTTGTGGGGCCCTGACCAGGTTCTGTTACCCAGAATCCTTTACAAACCTCAATATTTGGCTAAAAAAACAAATTTTCCTCACATTATGGTGACAGAAAGTTCTGGAATCTGAGAGGAGCCACAAATTTCCTTCCACCCAGCGTTCCCCCAAGTCTCCAGATAAAAATGATACCTCACTTGTGTGGGTAGGCTTAGCGCCCGCGACAGGAAATGCCCCAAAGCGCAACATGGACACATCCCATTTTTTGAAAGAAAACAGAGCTATTTTTTGCAAAGTGCCTACCTGTAGATTTTGGCCTCTAGCTCAGCCGGCACCTAAGGAAACCTACCAAACCTGTGCATTTTTTAAAACTAGAGACCTAGGGGAATCCAAGATGGGGTGACTTGTGGGGCTCTGACCAGGTTCTGTTACCCAGAATCCTTTGCAAACCTCAACATTTGGCTAAAAAAACAAATTTTCCTCACATTATGGTGACAGAAACTTCCGGAATCTGAGAGGAGCCACAAATTTCCTTCCACCCAGCGTTCCCCCAAGTCTCCCGATAAAAATGATACCTCACTTGTGTGGGTAGGCCTAGCGCCCGCGACAGGAAATGCCGAAAAGCACAACATGGACACATCCCATTTTTTTAAAGAAAACAGAGCTGTTTTTTGCAAGGTGCCTACCTGTAGATTTTGGCCTCTAGCTCAGCCGGCACCTAGGGAAACCTACAAAACCTGTGCATTTTTGAAAACTAGAGACCTAGGGGAATCCAAGATGGAGTGACTTGTGGGGCTCTGACCAGGTTCTGTTACCCAGAATCCTTTGCAAACCTCAAAATTTGGCTAAAAAAACCTGTTTTCCTCACATTTCTGTGGCAGAAAGTTCTGGAATCTGAGAGGAGCCACAAATTTCCTTCCACCCAGCGTTCCCCCAAGTCTCCCGATAAAAATGATACCTCACTTGTGTGGGTAGGCCTAGCGCCCGCGACAGGATATGCCCCAAAGCGCAACGTGGACACATCCCATTTTTTTAAAGAAAACAAAGCTGTTTTTTGCAAAGTGCCTACCTGTAGATTTTGGCCTCTAGCTCAGCCGGCACCTAGGGAAACCTACCAAGCCTGTGCATTTTTTAAAACTAGAGACTTAGGGGAATCCAAGATGGGGTGACTTGTGGGGCTCTGACCAGGTTCTGTTACCCAGAATCCTTTGCAAACCTCAACATTTGGCTAAAAAAACAAATTTTCCTCACATTATGGTGACAGAAACTTCTGGAATCTGAGAGGAGCCACAAATTTCCTTCCACCCAGCGTTCCCCCAAGTCTCCAGATAAAAATGATACCTCACTTGTGTGGGTAGGCCTAGCGCCCGCGACAGGAAATGCCCCAAAGCGCAACATGGACACATCCCATTTTTTGAAAGAAAACAGAGCTGTTTTTTGCAAAGTGCCTACCTGTAGATTTTGGCCTCTAGCTCAGCCGGCACCTAGGGAAACCTACCAAACCTGTGCATTTTTTAAAACTAGAGACTTAGGGGAATCCAAGATGGGGTGACTTGTGGGGCTTTGACCAGGTTCTGTTACCCAGAATCCTTTGCAAACCTCAAAATTTGGCTAAAAAAACACATTTTCCTCACATTATGGTGACAGAAAGTTCTGGAATATGAGAGGAGCCACAAATTTCCTTCCACCCAGCGTTCCCCCAAGTCTCCCGATAAAAATGATACCTCACTTGTGTGGGTAGGCCTAGCGCCCGCGACAGTAAATGCCGAAAAGCACAACGTGGACACATCCCATTTTTTGAAAGAAAACAGAGCTGTTTTTTGCAAGGTGCCTACCTGTAGATTTTGGCCTCTAGCTCAGCCGGCACCTAGGGAAACCTACAAAACCTGTGCATTTTTGAAAACTAGAGACCTAGGGGAATCCAAGATGGAGTGACTTGTGGGGCTCTGACCAGGTTCTGTTACCCAGAATCCTTTGCAAACCTCAAATTTTGGCTAAAGAAACCTGTTTTCCTCACATTTCTGTGGCAGAAAGTTCTGGAATCTGAGAGGAGCCACAAATTTCCTTCCACCCAGCGTTCCCCCAAGTCTCCCGATAAAAATGATACCTCACTTGTGTGGGTAGGCCTAGCGCCCGCGACAGGAAATGCCCCAAAGCGCAAGGTGGACACATCACATTTTTTTAAAGAAAACAGAGCTGTTTTTTTTAAAGTGCCTACCTGTAGATTTTGGCCTCTAGCACAGCCGGCACCTAGGGAAACCTACCAAACCTGTGCATTTTTTAAAACTAGAGACTTAGGGGAATCCAAGATGGGGTGACTTGTGGGGCCCTGACCAGGTTCTGTTACCCAGAATCCTTTACAAACCTCAATATTTGGCTAAAAAAACACATTTTCCTCACATTATGGTGACAGAAAGTTCTGGAATCTGAGAGGAGCCACAAATTTCCTTCCACCCAGCGTTCCCCCAAGTCTCCAGATAAAAATGATACCTCACTTGTGTGGGTAGGCTTAGCGCCCGCGACAGGAAATGCCCCAAAGCGCAACATGGACACATCCCATTTTTTGAAAGAAAACAGAGCTGTTTTTTGCAAAGTGCCTACCTGTAGATTTTGGCCTCTAGCTCAGCCGGCACCTAAGGAAACCTACCAAACCTGTGCATTTTTTAAAACTAGAGACTTATGGGAATCCAAGATGGGGCGACTTGTGGGGCTCTGACCAGGTTCTGTTACCCAGAATCCTTTACAAACCTCAAAATTTGGCTGTTTTTTGCAAGGTGCCTACCTGTAGATTTTGGCCTCTAGCTCAGCCGGCACCTAGGGAAACCTACCAAACCTGTGCATTTTTTAAAACTAGAGACTTAGGGGAATCCAAGATGGGGTGACTTGTGGGGCTCTGACCAGGTTCTGTTACCCAGAATCCTTTGCAAACCTCAAAATTTGGCTAAAAAAACCTGTTTTCCTCACATTTCTGTGGCAGAAAGTTCTGGAATCTGAGAGGAGCCACAAATTTCCTTCCACCCAGCGTTCCCCCAAGTCTCCCGATAAAAATTATACCTCACTTGTGTGGGTAGGCCTAGCGCCCGCGACAGGAAATGCCCCAAAGCGCAACGTGGACACAACCCATTTTTTGAAAGAAAACAGAGCTGTTTTTTGCAAAGTGCCTACCTGTAGATTTTGGCCTCTAGCTCAGCCGGCACCTAGGGAAACCTACCAAACCTGTGCATTTTTTAAAACTAGAGACTTAGGGGAATCCAAGATGCGGTGACTTGTGGGGCTCTGACCAGCTCTGTTACCCAGAATCCTTTGCAAACCTCAAAATTTGGCTAAAAAAACACATTTTCCTCACATTATGGTGACAGAAAGTTCTGGAATATGAGAGGAGCCACAAATTTCCTTCCACCCAGCGTTCCCCCAAGTCTCCCGATAAAAATGATACCTCACTTGTGTGGGTAGGCCTAGCGCCCGCGACAGGAAATGCCCCAAAGCGCAACGTGGACACATCCCATTTTTTGAAAGAAAACAGAGCTGTTTTTTGCAAAGTGCCTACCTGTAGATTTTGGCCTCTAGCTCAGCCGGCACCTAGGGAAACCTACCAAACCTGTGCATTTTTGAAAGCTAGAGACCTAGGGGAATCCAAGATGGGGTGACTTGTGGGGCTCTGACCAGGTTCTGTTACCCAGAATCCATTGCAAACCTCAAAATTTGGCTAAAAAAAACCGTTTTCCTCACATTTCTGTGGCAGAAAGTTCTGGAATCTGAGAGGAGCCACAAATTTCCTTCCACCCAGCGTTCCCCCAAGTCTCCCGATAAAAATGATACCTCACTTGTGTGGGTAGGCCTGGCGCCCGCGACAGGAAATGCCCCAAAGCACAAGGTGGACACATCCCATTTTTTTGAAAGAAAACAGAGCTGTTTTTTAAAAAGTGCCTACCTGTAGATTTTGGCCTCTAGCTCAGCCGGCACCTAGGGAAACCTACCAAACCTGTGCATTTTTTAAAACTAGAGACTTAGGGGAATCCAAGATGGGGTGACTTGTGGGGCTCTGACCAGGTTCTGTTACCCAGAATCCTTTACAAACCTCAAAATTTGGCTAAAAAAACTAATTTTCGTCACATTATGGTGACAGAAACTTCTGGAATCTGAGAGGAGCCACGAATTTCATTCCACCCAGCGTTCCCCCAAGTCTCCAGATAAAAATGATACCTCACTTGTGTGGGTAGGCCTAGCGCCTGCGACAAGAAATGCCCCAAAGCGCAACGTGGACACATCCCATTTTTTTAAAGAAAACAGAGCTGTTTTTTGTAAAGTGCCTACCTGTAGATTTTGGCCTCTAGCTCAGCCGGCACCTAGGGAAACCTACCAAACCTGTGCATTTTTTAAAACTAGAGACTTAGGGGAATCCAAGATGGGGTGACTTGTGGGGCTGTGACCAGGTTCTGTTACCCAGAATCCTTTGCAAACCTCAAAATTTGGCTAAAAAAACACATTTTCCTCACATTATGGTGACAGAAAGTTCTGGAATATGAGAAGAGCCACAAATTTCCTTCCACCCAGCGTTCCCCCAAGTCTCCCGATAAAAATGATACCTCACTTGTGTGGGTAGGCCTAGCGCCCGCGACAGGAAATGCCCCAAAGCGCAACGTGGACACATCCCATTTTTTGAAAGAAAACAGAGCTGTTTTTTGCAAAGTGCCTACCTGTAGATTTTGGCCTCTAGCTCAGCCGGCACCTAGGGAAACCTACCAAACCTGTGCATTTTTGAAAGCTAGAGACCTAGGGGAATCCAAGATGGGGTGACTTGTGGGGCTCTGACCAGGTTCTGTTACCCAGAATCCATTGCAAACCTCAAAATTTGGCTAAAAAAAACCGTTTTCCTCACATTTCTGTGGCAGAAAGTTCTGGAATCTGAGAGGAGCCACAAATTTCCTTCCACCCAGCGTTCCCCCAAGTCTCCCGATAAAAATGATACCTCACTTGTGTGGGTAGGCCTAGCGCCCGCGACAGTAAATGCCCCAAAGCGCAAGGTGGACACATCACATTTTTTTAAAGAAAACAGAGCTGTTTTTTTTAAAGTGCCTACCTGTAGATTTTGGCCTCTAGCTCAGCCGGCACCTAGGGAAACCTACCAAACCTGTGCATTTTTTAAAACTAGAGACTTAGGGGAATCCAAGATGGGGTGACTTGTGGGGCTCTGACCAGGTTCTGTTACCCAGAATCCTTTACAAACCTCAAAATTTGGCTAAAAAAACTAATTTTCGTCACATTATGGTGACAGAAACTTCTGGAATCTGAGAGGAGCCACGAATTTCATTCCACCCAGCGTTCCCCCAAGTCTCCAGATAAAAATGATACCTCACTTGTGTGGGTAGGCCTAGCGCCTGCGACAAGAAATGCCCCAAAGCGCAACGTGGACACATCCCATTTTTTTAAAGAAAACAGAGCTGTTTTTTGTAAAGTGCCTACCTGTAGATTTTGGCCTCTAGCTCAGCCGGCACCTAGGGAAACCTACCAAACCTGTGCATTTTTTAAAACTAGAGACTTAGGGGAATCCAAGATGGGGTGACTTGTGGGGCTGTGACCAGGTTCTGTTACCCAGAATCCTTTGCAAACCTCAAAATTTGGCTAAAAAAATAAATTTTCCTCACATTATGGTGACAGAAAGTTCTGGAATATGAGAGGAGCCACAAATTTCCTTCCACCCAGCGTTCCCCCAAGTCTCCCGATAAAAATGATACCTCACTTGTGTGAGTAGGCCTAGCGCCCGCGACAGGAAATGCCGAAAAGCACAACGTGGACACATCCCATTTTTTTAAAGAAAACAGAGCTCTTTTTTGCAAGGTGCCTACCTGTAGATTTTGGCCTCTAGCTCAGCCGGCACCTATGGAAACCTACCAAACCTGTGCATTTTTGAAAACTAGAGACCTAGGGGAATCCAAGATGGGGTGACTTGTGGGGCTCTGACCAGGTTCTGTTACCCAGAATCCTTTGCAAACCTCAAAATTTGGCTAAAAAAAACCGTTTTCCTCCCATTTCTGTGGCAGAAAGTTCTGGAATCTGAGAGGAGCCACAAATTTCCTTCCACCCAACGTTCCCCCAAGTCTCCCGATAAAAATGATACCTCACTTGTGTGGGTAGGCCTAGCGCCCGCGACAGGAAATGCCGAAAAGCACAACGTGGACACATCCCATTTTTTGAAAGAAAACAGAGCTCTTTTTTGCAAGGTGCCTACCTGTAGATTTTGGCCTCTAGCTCAGCCGGCACCTAGGGAAACCTACCAAACCTGTGCATTTTTTAAAACTAGAGACTTAGGGGAATCCAAGATGGGGTGACTTGTGGGGCTCTGACCAGGTTCTGTTACCCAGAATCCTTTGCAAACCTCAAAATTTGGCTAAAAAAATACATTTTCCTCACATTATGGTGACAGAAAGTTCTGGAATATGAGAGGAGTCACAAATTTCCTTCCACCCAGCGTTCACCCAAGTCTCCCGATAAAAATGATACCTCACTTGTGTGGGTAGGCCTAGCGCCCGCGACAGTAAATGCCCCAAAGCGCAAGGTGGACACATCACATTTTTTTAAAGAAAACAGAGCTGTTTTTTTTAAAGTGCCTACCTGTAGATTTTGGCCTCTAGCTCAGCCGGCACCTAGGGAAACCTACCAAACCTGTGCATTTTTTTAAACTAGAGACTTAGGGGAATCCAAGATGGGGTGACTTGTGGGGCTCTGACCAGGTTCTGTTACCCAGAATCCTTTACAAACCTCAATATTTGGCTAAAAAAACAAATTTTCCTCACATTATGGTGAGAGAAAGTTCTGGAATCTGAGAGGAGCCACAAATTTCCTTCCACCCAGCGTTCCCCCAAGTCTCCAGATAAAAATGATACCTCACTTGTGTGGGTAGGCCTAGCGCCCGCGACAGGACATGCCCCAAAGCGCAACGTGGACACATCCCATTTTTTGAAAGAAAACAGTGGTGTTTTTTGCAAAGTACCTGCCTGTAGATTTTGGCCTCTAGCTCAGCCAGCACCTAGGGACACCTACCATACCTGTGCATTTTTGAAAACTAGAGACCTAGGGTAATTCAAGATGGGGTGACTTGTGAGGCTCTGATCAGGTTCTGTTACCCAGAATCCTTTGCAAACCTCAAAATTTGGCTAAAAAAACACATTTTCCTCACATTATGGTGACAGAAAGTTCTGGAATCTGAGAGGAGCCACAAATTTCCTTCCACCCAGCGTTCCCCCAAGTCTCCCGATAAAAATTATACCTCACTTGTGTGGGTAGGCCTAGCGCCTGCGACAGGAAATGCCGAAAAGCACAACGTGGACACATCCCATTTTTTGAAAGAAAACAGAGCTGTTTTTTGCAAGGTGCCTACCTGTAGATTTTGGCCTCTAGCTCAGCCAGCACCTAGGGAAACCTACCAAACCTGTGCATTTTTTAAAACTAGAGACCTAGGGTAATCCAAGATGGGGTGACTTGTGGGGCTCTGACCAGGTTCTGTTACCCAGAATCCTTTGCAAACCTCAAAATCTGGCAAAAAAAACATGTTTTCCTCACATTTCTGTGGCAGAAAGTTCTGGAATCTGAGAGGAGCCACAAATTACCTTCCACCCAGCGTTCCCCCAAGTCTCCCGATAAAAATGATACCTCACTTGTGTGGGTAGGCCTAGCGCCCGCGACAGGAAATGCCCCAAAGCGCAACGTGGACACATCCCATTTTTTGAAGGAAAACAGAGCTGTTTTTTGCAAAGTGCCTACCTGTAGATTTTGGCCTCTAGCTCAGCCGGCACCTAGGGAACCTACCAAACCTATGCATTTTTTAAAACTAGAGACTTACGGGAATCCAAGATGGGGTGACTTGTGGGGCTCTGACCAGGTCCTGTTACCCAGAATCCTTTGCAAACCTCAAAATTTGGCTAAAAAAACACATTTTCCTGACATTATGGTGACAGAAAGTTCTGGAATCTGAGACGAGCCACAAATTTCCTTCCACCCAGCGTTCCCCCAAGTCTCCCGATAAAAATGATACCTCACTTGTGTGGATAGGCCTAGCGCCCGCGACAGGAAATGCAGAAAAGCACAACGTGGACACATCCCATTTTTTTAAAGAAAACAGAGCTCTTTTTTGCAAGGTGCCTACCTGTAGATTTTGGCCTCTAGCTCAGCCGGCACCTATGGAAACCTACCAAACCTGTGCATTTTTGAAAACTAGAGACTTAGGGGAATCCAAGATGGGGTGACTTGTGGGGCTCTGACCAGGTTCTGTTACCCAGAATCCTTTGCAAACCTCAAAATTTGGCTAAAAAAACCCGTTTTCCTCCCATTTCTGTGGCAGAAAGTTCTGGAATCTGAGAGGAGCCACAAATTTCCTTCCACCCAGCGTTCCCCCAAGTCTCCCGATAAAAATGATACCTCACTTGTGTGGGTAGGCCTAGCGCCCGCGACAGGAAATGCCGAAAAGCACAACGTGGACACATCCCATTTTTTGAAAGAAAACAGAGCTCTTTTTTGCAAGGTGCCTACCTGTAGATTTTGGCCTCTAGCTCAGCCGGCACCTAGGGAAACCTACCAAACCTGTGCATTTTTTAAAACTAGAGACTTAGGGGAATCCAAGATGGGGTGACTTGTGGGGCTCTGACCAGGTTCTGTTACCCAGAATCCTTTGCAAACCTCAAAATATGGCTAAAAAAATACATTTTCCTCACATTATGGTGACAGAAAGTTCTGGAATCTGAGAGGAGCCACAAATTTCCTTCCACCCAGCGTTCCCCCAAGTCTCCCGATAAAAATGATACCTCACTTGTGTGGGTAGGCCTAGCGCCCGCGACAGTAAATGCCCCAAAGCGCAAGGTGGACACATCACATTTTTTTAAAGAAAACAGAGCTGTTTTTTTTAAAGTGCCTACCTGTAGATTTTGGCCTCTAGCTCAGCCGGCACCTAGGGAAACCTACCAAACCTGTGCATTTTTTTAAACTAGAGACTTAGGGGAATCCAAGATGGGGTGACTTGTGGGGCTCTGACCAGGTTCTGTTACCCAGAATCCTTCACAAACCTCAATATTTGGCTAAAAAAACAAATTTTCCTCACATTATGGTGACAGAAAGTTCTGGAATCTGAGAGGAGCCACAAATTTCCTTCCACCCAGCGTTCCCCCAAGTCTCCAGATAAAAATGATACCTCACTTGTGTGGGTAGGCCTAGCGCCCGCGACAGGAAATGCCCCAAAGCGCAACGTGGACACATCTCATTTTTTGAAAGAAAACAGTGGTGTTTTTTGCAAAGTACCTGCCTGTAGATTTTGGCCTCTAGCTCAGCCAGCACCTAGGGACACCTACCACACCTGTGCATTTTTGAAAACTAGAGACCTAGGGTAATTCAAGATGGGGTGACTTGTGAGGCTCTGATCAGGTTCTGTTACCCAGAATCCTTTGCAAACCTCAAAATTTGGCTAAAAAAACACATTTTCCTCACATTATGGTGACAGAAAGTTCTGGAATCTGAGAGGAGCCACAAATTTCCTTCCACCCAGCGTTCCCCCAAGTCTCCCGATAAAAATTATACCTCACTTGTGTGGGTAGGCCTAGCGCCTGCGACAGGAAATGCCGAAAAGCACAACGTGGACACATCCCATTTTTTGAAAGAAAACAGAGCTGTTTTTTGCAAGGTGCCTACCTGTAGATTTTGGCCTCTAGCTCAGCCAGCACCTAGGGAAACCTACCAAACCTGTGCATTTTTTAAAACTAGAGACCTAGGGTAATCCAAGATGGGGTGACTTGTGGGGCTCTGACCAGGTTCTGTTACCCAGAATCCTTTACAAACCTCAAAATTTGGATAAAAAAACAAATTTTCCTCACATTATGGTGACAGAAACTTCTGGAATCTGAGAGGAGCCACAAATTTCCTTCCACCCAGCGTTCCCCCAAGTCTCCAGATAAAAATGATACCTCACTTGTGTGGGTAGGCCTAGCGCCCGCGACAAGAAATGCCCCAAAGCGCAACGTGGACACATCCCATTTTTTTAAAGAAAACAGAGCTGTTTTTTGTAAAGTGCCTACCTGTAGATTTTGGCCTCTAGCTCAGCCGGCACCTAGGGAAACCTACCAAACCTGTGCATTTTTTTAAACTAGAGACTTAGGGGAATCCAAGATGGGGTGACTTGTGGGGCTCTGACCAGGTTCTGTTACCCAGAATCCTTTGCAAACCTCAAAATTTGGCTAAAAAAACCTGTTTTCCTCACATTTCTGTGGCAGAAAGTTCTGGAATCTGAGAGGAGCCACAAATTTCCTTCCACCCAGCGTTCCCCCAAGTCTCCCGATAAAAATGATACCTCACTTGTGTGGGTAGGCCTAGCGCCCGCGACAGGAAATGCCCCAAAGCGCAACGTGGACACAACCTATTTTTTGAAAGAAAACAGAGCTGTTTTTTGCAAAGTGCCTACCTGTAGATTTTGGCCTCTAGCTCAGCCGGCACCTAGGGAAACCTACCAAACCTGTGCATTTTTTAAAACTAGAGACTTAGGGGAATCCAAGATGCGGTGACTTGTGGGGCTCTGACCAGGTTCTGTTACCCAGAATCCTTTGCAAACCTCAAAATTTGGCTAAAAAAACACATTTTCCTCACATTATGGTGACAGAAAGTTCTGGAATATGAGAGGAGCCACAAATTTCCTTCCACCCAGCGTTCCCCCAAGTCTCCCGATAAAAATGATACCTCACTTGTGTGGGTAGGCCTAGCGCCCGCGACAGGAAATGCCCCAAAGCGCAACGTGGACACATCCCATTTTTTGAAAGAAAACAGAGCTGTTTTTTGCAAAGTGCCTACCTGTAGATTTTGGCCTCTAGCTCAGCCGGCACCTAGGGAAACCTACCAAACCTGTGCATTTTTGAAAGCTAGAGACCTAGGGGAATCCAAGATGGGGTTACTTGTGGGGCTCTGACCAGGTTCTGTTACCCAGAATCCATTGCAAACCTCAAAATTTGGCTAAAAAAAACCGTTTTCCTCACATTTCTGTGGCAGAAAGTTCTGGAATCTGAGAGGAGCCACAAATTTCCTTCCACCCAGCGTTCCCCCAAGTCTCCCGATAAAAATGATACCTCACTTGTGTGGGTAGGCCTGGCGCCCGCGACAGGAAATGCCCCAAAGCGCAAGGTGGACACATCCCATTTTTTTGAAAGAAAACAGAGCTGTTTTTTTAAAAGTGCCTACCTGTAGATTTTGGCCTCTAGCTCAGCCGGCACCTAGGGAAACCTACCAAACCTGTGCATTTTTTAAAACTAGAGACTTAGGGGAATCCAAGATGGGGTGACTTGTGGGGCTCTGACCAGGTTCTGTTACCCAGAATCCTTTACAAACCTCAAAATTTGGCTAAAAAAACTAATTTTCCTCACATTATGGTGACAGAAACTTCTGGAATCTGAGAGGAGCCACGAATTTCATTCCACCCAGCGTTCCCCCAAGTCTCCAGATAAAAATGATACCTCACTTGTGTGGGTAGGCCTAGCGACCGCGACAAGAAATGCCCCAAAGCGCAACGTGGACACATCCCATTTTTTTAAAGAAAACAGAGCTGTTTTTTGTAAAGTGCCTACCTGTAGATTTTGGCCTCTAGCTCAGCCGGCACCTAGGGAAACCTACCAAACCTGTGCATTTTTTTAAACTAGAGACTTAGGGGAATCCAAGATGGGGTGACTTGTGGGGCTGTGACCAGGTTCTGTTACCCAGAATCCTTTGCAAACCTCAAAATTTGGCTAAAAAAATACATTTTCCTCACATTATGGTGACAGAAAGTTCTGGAATATGAGAGGAGCCACAAATTTCCTTCCACCCAGCGTTCCCCCAAGTCTCCCGATAAAAATGATACCTCACTTGTGTGAGTAGGCCTAGCGCCCGCAACAGGAAATGCCGAAAAGCACAACGTGGACACATCCCATTTTTTTAAAGAAAACAGAGCTCTTTTTTGCAAGGTGCCTACATGTAGATTTTGGCCTCTAGCTCAGCCGGCACCTATGGAAACCTACCAAACCTGTGCATTTTTGAAAACTAGAGACCTAGGGGAATCCAAGATGGGGTGACTTGTGGGGCTCTGACCAGGTTCTGTTACCCAGAATCCTTTGCAAACCTCAAAATTTGGCTAAAAAAAACCGTTTTCCTCCCATTTCTGTGGCAGAAAGTTCTGGAATCTGAGAGGAGCCACAAATTTCCTTCCACCCAACGTTCCCCCAAGTCTCCCGATAAAAATGATACCTCACTTGTGTGGGTAGGCCTAGCGCCCGCGACAGGAAATGCCGAAAAGCACAACGTGGACACATCCCATTTTTTGAAAGAAAACAGAGCTCTTTTTTGCAAGGTGCCTACCTGTAGATTTTGGCCTCTAGCTCAGCCGGCACCTAGGGAAACCTACCAAACCTGTGCATTTTTTAAAACTAGAGACTTAGGGGAATCCAAGATGGGGTGACTTGTGGGGCTCTGACCAGGTTCTGTTACCCAGAATCCTTTGCAAACCTCAAAATTTGGCTAAAAAAATACATTTTCCTCACATTATGGTGACAGAAAGTTCTGGAATATGAGAGGAGCCACAAATTTCCTTCCACCCAGCGTTCCCCCAAGTCTCCCGATAAAAATGATACCTCACTTGTGTGGGTAGGCCTAGCGCCCGCGACAGTAAATGCCCCAAAGCGCAAGGTGGACACATCACATATTTTTAAAGAAAACAGAGCTGTTTTTTTTAAAGTGCCTACCTGTAGATTTTGGCCTCTAGCTCAGCCGGCACCTAGGGAAACCTACCAAACCTGTGCATTTTTTTAAACTAGAGACTTAGGGGAATCCAAGATGGGGTGACTTGTGGGGCTCTGACCAGGTTCTGTTACCCAGAATCCTTTACAAACCTCAATATTTGGCTAAAAAAACAAATTTTCCTCACATTATGGTGACAGAAAGTTCTGGAATCTGAGAGGAGCCACAAATTTCCTTCCACCCAGCGTTCCCCCAAGTCTCCAGATAAAAATGATACCTCACTTGTGTGGGTAGGCCTAGCGCCCGCGACAGGACATGCCCCAAAGCGCAACGTGGACACATCCCATTTTTTGAAAGAAAACAGTGGTGTTTTTTGCAAAGTACCTGCCTGTAGATTTTGGCCTCTAGCTCAGCCAGCACCTAGGGACACCTACCACACCTGTGCATTTTTGAAAACTAGAGACCTAGGGTAATTCAAGATGGGGTGACTTGTGAGGCTCTGATCAGGTTCTGTTACCCAGAATCCTTTGCAAACCTCAAAATTTGGCTAAAAAAACACATTTTCCTCACATTATGGTGACAGAAAGTTCTGGAATCTGAGAGGAGCCACAAATTTCCTTCCACCCAGCGTTCCCCCAAGTCTCCCGATAAAAATTATACCTCACTTGTGTGGGTAGGCCTAGCGCCTGCGACAGGAAATGCCGAAAAGCACAACGTGGACACATCCCATTTTTTGAAAGAAAACAGAGCTGTTTTTTGCAAGGTGCCTACCTGTAGATTTTGGCCTCTAGCTCAGCCAGCACCTAGGGAAACCTACCAAACCTGTGCATTTTTTAAAACTAGAGACCTAGGGTAATCCAAGATGGGGTGACTTGTGGGGCTCTGACCAGGTTCTGTTACCCAGAATCCTTTGCAAACCTCAAAATCTGGCAAAAAAAACATGTTTTCCTCACATTTCTGTGACAGAAAGTTCTCGAATTTGAGAGGAGCCACAAATTTCCTTCCACCCAGCGGTCCCCCAAGTCTCCCGATAAAAATGATACCTCACTTGTGTGGGTAGGCCTAGCGCCCGCGACAGGAAATGTCGAAATGCACAACGTGGACACATCCAATTTTTTGAAATAAAACAGTGGTGTTTTTTTCAAAGTACCTACCTGTAGATTTGGCCTCTAGCTCAGCCAGCACCTAGGGACACCTACCACACCTGTGCATTTTTGAAAACTAGAGACCTAGGGTAATCCAAGATGGGGTGACTTGTGAGGCTCTGATCAGGTTCTGTTACACAGAATCCTTTGCAAACCTCAAAATTTGGCTAAAAAAACACATTTTCCTCACATTATGGTGACAGAAAGTTCTGGAATCTGAGAGGAGCCACAAATTTCCTTCCACCCAGCGTTCCCCCAAGTCTCCCGATAAAAATTATACCTCACTTGTGTGGGTAGGCCTAGCGCTTGCGACAGGAAATGCCGAAAAGCACAACGTGGACACATCCCATTTTTTGAAAGAAAACAGAGCTGTTTTTTGCAAGGTGCCTACCTGTAGATTTGGCCTCTAGCTCAGCCAGCACCTAGGGACACCTACCACACCTGTGCATTTTTGAAAACTAGAGACCTAGGGTAATCCAAGATGGGGTGACTTGTGAGGCTCTGATCAGGTTCTGTTACACAGAATCCTTTGCAAACCTCAAAATTTGGCTAAAAAAACACATTTTCCTCACATTATGGTGACAGAAAGTTCTGGAATCTGAGAGGAGCCACAAATTTCCTTCCACCCAGCGTTCCCCCAAGTCTCCCGATAAAAATGATACCTCACTTGTGTGGGTAGGCCTAGCGCCCGCGACAGGAAATGCCAAAAAGCACAACATGGACACATCCCATTTTTTGAAAGAAAACAGAGCTGTTTTTTGCAAGGTGCCTACCTGTAGATTTTGGCCTCTAGCTCAGCCGGCACCTAGGGAAACCTACAAAACCTGTGCATTTTTGAAAACTAGAGACCTAGGGGAATCCAAGATGGGGTGACTTGTGGGGCTCTGACCAGGTTCTGTTACCCAGAATCCTTTGCAAACCTCAAAATTTGGCTAAAAAAACCTGTTTTCCTCACATTTCTGTGGCAGAAAGTTATGGAATCTGAGAGGAGCCACAAATTTCCTTCCACCCAGCGTTCCCCCAAGTCTCCCGATAAAAATGATACCTCACTTGTGTGGGTAGGCCTAGCGCCCGCGACAGGAAATGCCCCAAAGCGCAACATGGACACATCCCATTTTTTGAAAGAAAACAGAGCTGTTTTTTACAAAGTGCCTACCTGTAGATTTTGGCCTCTAGCTCAGCCGGCACCTAGGGAAACCTACCAAACCTGTGCATTTTTTAAAACTAGAGACTTAGAGGAATCCAAGATGGGGTGACTTGTGGGGCTCTGACCAGGTTCTGTTACCCAGAATCCTTTGCAAACCTCAAAATTTGGCTAAAAAAACCCGTTTTTCTCACATTTCTGTGGCAGAAAGTTCTGGAATCTGAGAGGAGCCACAAATTTCCTTCCACCCAGCGTTCCCCCAAGTCTCCCGATAAAAATGATACCTCACTTGTGTGGGTAGGCCTGGCGCCCGCGACAGGAAATGCCCCAAAGCGCAAGGTGGACACATCCCATTTTTTTTAAAGAAAACAGAGCTGTTTTTATAAAAGTGCCTACCTGTAGATTTTGGCCTCTAGCTCAGCCGGCACCTAGGGAAACCTACCAAACCTGTGCATTTTTTAAAACTAGAGACTTAGGGGAATCCAAGATGGGGAGACTTGTGGGGCTCTGACCAGGTTCTGTTACCCAGAATCCTTTACAAACCTCAAAATTTGGCTAAAAAAACAAATTTTCCTCACATTATGGTGACAGAAACTTCTGGAATCTGAGAGGAGCCACAAATTTCCTTCCACCCAGCGTTCCCCCAAGTCTCCAGATAAAAATGATACCTCACTTGTGTGGGTAGGCCTAGCGCCCGCGACAAGAAATGCCCCAAAGCGCAACGTGGACACATCCCATTTTTTTAAAGAAAACAGAGCTGTTTTTTGTAAAGTGCCTACCTGTAGATTTTGGCCTCTAGCTCAGCCGGCACCTAGGGAAACCTACCAAACCTGTGCATTTTTTAAAACTAGAGACTTAGGGGAATCCAAGATGGGGTGACTTGTGGGGCTCTGACCAGGTTCTGTTACCCAGAATCCTTTGCAAACCTCAAAATTTGGCTAAAAAAACCTGTTTTCCTCACATTTCTGTGACAGAAACTTCTGGAATCTGAGAGGAGCCACAAATTTCCTTCCACCCAGCGTTCCCCCAAGTCTCCAGATAAAAATGATACCTCACTTGTGTGGGTAGGCCTAGCGCCCGCGACAAGAAATGCCCCAAAGTGCAACGTGGACACATCCCATTTTTTTAAAGAAAACAGAGCTGTTTTTTGTAAAGTGCCTACCTGTAGATTTTGGCCTCTAGCTCAGCCGGCACCTAGGGAAACCTACCAAACCTGTGCATTTTTTAAAACTAGAGACTTAGGGGAATCCAAGATGGGGTGACTTGTGGGGCTCTGACCAGGTTCTGTTACCCAGAATCCTTTGCAAACCTCAAAATTTGGCTAAAAAAACCTGTTTTCCTCACATTTCTGTGGCAGAAAGTTCTGGAATCTGAGAGGAGCCACAAATTTCCTTCCACCCAGCGTTCCCCCAAGTCTCCCGATAAAAATTATACCTCACTTGTGTGGGTAGGCCTAGCGCCCGCGACAGGAAATGCCCCAAAGCGCAACGTGGACACAACCCATTTTTTGAAAGAAAACAGAGCTGTTTTTTGCAAAGTGCCTACCTGTAGATTTTGGCCTCTAGCTCAGCCGGCACCTAGGGAAACCTACCAAACCTGCGCATTTTTTAAAACTGGAGACTTAGGGGAATCCAAGATGGGGTGACTTGTGGGGCTGTGACCAGGTTCTGTTACCCAGAATCCTTTGCAAACCTCAAAATTTGGCTAAAAAAATACATTTTCCTCACATTATGGTGACAGAAAGTTCTGGAATATGAGAGGAGCCACAAATTTCCTTCCACCCAGCGTTCCCCCAAGTCTCCCGATAAAAATGATACCTCACTTGTGTGAGTAGGCCTAGCGCCCGCGACAGGAAATGCCGAAAAGCACAACGTGGACACATCCCATTTTTTTAAAGAAAACAGAGCTCTTTTTTGCAAGGTGCCTACCTGTAGATTTTGGCCTCTAGCTCAGCCGGCACCTATGGAAACCTACCAAACCTGTGCATTTTTGAAAACTAGAGACCTAGGGGAATCCAAGATGGGGTGACTTGTGGGGCTCTGACCAGGTTCTGTTACCCAGAATCCTTTGCAAACCTCAAAATTTGGCTAAAAAAAACCGTTTTCCTCCCATTTCTGTGGCAGAAAGTTCTGGAATCTGAGAGGAGCCACAAATTTCCTTCCACCCAACGTTCCCCCAAGTCTCCCGATAAAAATGATACCTCACTTGTGTGGGTAGGCCTAGCGCCCGCGACAGGAAATGCCGAAAAGCACAACGTGGACACATCCCATTTTTTGAAAGAAAACAGAGCTCTTTTTTGCAAGGTGCCTACCTGTAGATTTTGGCCTCTAGCTCAGCCGGCACCTAGGGAAACCTACCAAACCTGTGCATTTTTTAAAACTAGAGACTTAGGGGAATCCAAGATGGGGTGACTTGTGGGGCTCTGACCAGGTTCTGTTACCCAGAATCCTTTGCAAACCTCAAAATTTGGCTAAAAAAATACATTTTCCTCACATTATGGTGACAGAAAGTTCTGGAATATGAGAGGAGCCACAAATTTCCTTCCACCCAGCGTTCCCCCAAGTCTCCCGATAAAAATTATACCTCACTTGTGTGGGTAGGCCTAGCGCCCGCGACAGGAAATGCCCCAAAGCGCAACGTGGACACAACCCATTTTTTGAAAGAAAACAGAGCTGTTTTTTGCAAAGTGCCTACCTGTAGATTTTGGCCTCTAGCTCAGCCGGCACCTAGGGAAACCTACCAAACCTGCGCATTTTTTAAAACTGGAGACTTAGGGGAATCCAAGATGCGGTGACTTGTGGGGCTCTGACCAGGTTCTGTTACCCAGAATCCTTTGCAAACCTCAAAATTTGGCTAAAAAAACACATTTTCCTCACATTATGGTGACAGAAAGTTCTGGAATATGAGAGGAGCCACAAATTTCCTTCCACCCAGCGTTCCCCCAAGTCTCCCGATAAAAATGATACCTCACTTGTGTGGGTAGGCCTAGCGCCCGCGACAGGAAATGCCCCAAAGCGCAACGTGGACACATCCCATTTTTTGAAAGAAAACAGAGCTGTTTTTTGCAAAGTGCCTACCTGTAGATTTTGGCCTCTAGCTCAGCCGGCACCTAGGGAAACCTACCAAACCTGTGCATTTTTGAAAGCTAGAGACCTAGGGGAATCCAAGATGGGGTGACTTGTGGGGCTCTGACCAGGTTCTGTTACCCAGAATCCATTGCAAACCTCAAAATTTGGCTAAAAAAAACCGTTTTCCTCATATTTCTGTGGCAGAAAGTTCTGGAATCTGAGAGGAGCCACAAATTTCCTTCCACCCAGCGTTCCCCCAAGTCTCCCGATAAAAATGATACCTCACTTGTGTGGGTAGGCCTGGCGCCCGCGACAGGAAATGCCCCAAAGCGCAAGGTGGACACATCCCATTTTTTTGAAAGAAAACAGAGCTGTTTTTTTAAAAGTGCCTACCTGTAGATTTTGGCCTCTAGCTCAGCCGGCACCTAGGGAAACCTACCAAACCTGTGCATTTTTTAAAACTAGAGACTTAGGGGAATCCAACATGGGGTGACTTGTGGGGCTCTGACCAGGTTCTGTTACCCAGAATCCTTTACAAACCTCAAAATTTGGCTAAAAAAACTAATTTTCCTCACATTATGGTGACAGAAACTTCTGGAATCTGAGAGGAGCCACGAATTTCATTCCACCCAGCGTTCCCCCAAGTCTCCAGATAAAAATGATACCTCACTTGTGTGGGTAGGCCTAGCGCCCGCGACAAGAAATGCCCCAAAGCGCAACGTGGACACATCCCATTTTTTTAAAGAAAACAGAGCTGTTTTTTGTAAAGTGCCTACCTGTAGATTTTGGCCTCTAGCTCAGCCGGCACCTAGGGAAACCTACCAAACCTGTGCATTTTTTAAAACTAGAGACTTAGGGGAATCCAAGATGGGGTGACTTGTGGGGCTGTGACCAGGTTCTGTTACCCAGAATCCTTTGCAAACCTCAAAATTTGGCTAAAAAAATACATTTTCCTCACATTATGGTGACAGAAAGTTCTGGAATATGAGAGGAGCCACAAATTTTCTTCCACCCAGCGTTCCCCCAAGTCTCCCGATAAAAATGATACCTCACTTGTGTGAGTAGGCCTAGCGCCCGCGACAGGAAATGCCGAAAAGCACAACGTGGACACATCCCATTTTTTTAAAGAAAACAGAGCTCTTTTTTGCAAGGTGCCTACCTGTAGATTTTGGCCTCTAGCTCAGCCGGCACCTATGGAAACCTACCAAACGTGTGCATTTTTGAAAACTAGAGACCTAGGGGAATCCAAGATGGGGTGACTTGTGGGGCTCTGACCAGGTTCTGTTACCCAGAATCCTTTGCAAACCTCAAAATTTGGCTAAAAAAAACCGTTTTCCTCCCATTTCTGTGGCAGAAAGTTCTGGAATCTGAGAGGAGCCACAAATTTCCTTCCACCCAGCGTTCCCCCAAGTCTCCCGATAAAAATGATACCTCACTTGTGTGGGTAGGCCTAGCGCCCGCGACAGGAAATGCCGAAAAGCACAACGTGGACACATCCCATTTTTTGAAAGAAAACAGAGCTCTTTTTTGCAAGGTGCCTACCTGTAGATTTTGGCCTCTAGCTCAGCCGGCACCTAGGGAAACCTACCAAACCTGTGCATTTTTTTAAACTAGAGACTTAGGGGAATCCAAGATGGGGTGACTTGTGGGGCTCTGACCAGGTTCTGTTACCCAGAATCCTTTGCAAACCTCAAAATTTGGCTAAAAAAATACATTTTCCTCACATTATGGTGACAGAAAGTTCTGGAATATGAGAGGAGCCACAAATTTCCTTCCACCCAGCGTTCCCCCAAGTCTCCCGATAAAAATGATACCTCACTTGTGTGGGTAGGCCTAGCGCCCGCGACAGTAAATGCCCCAAAGCGCAAGGTGGACACATCACATTTTTTTAAAGAAAACAGAGCTGTTTTTTTTAAAGTGCCTACCTGTAGATTTTGGCCTCTAGCTCAGCCGGCACCTAGGGAAACCTACCAAACCTGTGCATTTTTTTAAACTAGAGACTTAGGGGAATCCAAGATGGGGTGACTTGTGGGGCTCTGACCAGGTTCTGTTACCCAGAATCCTTTACAAACCTCAATATTTGGCTAAAAAAACAAATTTTCCTCACATTATGGTGACAGAAAGTTCTGGAATCTGAGAGGAGCCACAAATTTCCTTCCACCCAGCGTTCCCCCAAGTCTCCAGATAAAAATGATACCTCACTTGTGTGGGTAGGCCTAGCGCCCGCGACAGGAAATGCCCCAAAGCGCAACGTGGACACATCCCATTTTTTGAAAGAAAACAGTGGTGTTTTTTGCAAAGTACCTGCCTGTAGATTTTGGCCTCTAGCTCAGCCAGCACCTAGGGACACCTACCACATCTGTGCATTTTTGAAAACTAGAGACCTAGGGTAATTCAAGATGGGGTGACTTGTGAGGCTCTGATCAGGTTCTGTTACCCAGAATCCTTTGCAAACCTCAAAATTTGGCTAAAAAAACACATTTTCCTCACATTATGGTGACAGAAAGTTCTGGAATCTGAGAGGAGCCACAAATTTCCTTCCACCCAGCGTTCCCCCAAGTCTCCCGATAAAAATTATACCTCACTTGTGTGGGTAGGCCTAGCGCCTGCGACAGGAAATGCCGAAAAGCACAACGTGGACACATCCCATTTTTTTAAAGAAAACAGAGCTGTTTTTTGCAAGGTGCCTACCTGTAGATTTTGGCCTCTAGCTCAGCCAGCACCTAGGGAAACCTACCAAACCTGTGCATTTTTTAAAACTAGAGACCTAGGGTAATCCAAGATGGGGTGACTTGTGGGGCTCTGACCAGGTTCTGTTACCCAGAATCCTTTACAAACCTCAAAATTTGGTTAAAAAAACAAATTTTCCTCACATTATGGTGACAGAAACTTCTGGAATCTGAGAGGAGCCACAAATTTCCTTCCACCCAGCGTTCCCCCAAGTCTCCAGATAAAAATGATACCTCACTTGTGTGGGTAGGCCTAGCACCCGCGACAAGAAATGCCCCAAAGCGCAACGTGGACACATCCCATTTTTTTAAAGAAAACAGAGCTGTTTTTTGTAAAGTGCCTACCTGTAGATTTTGGCCTCTAGCTCAGCCGGCACCTAGGGAAACCTACCAAACCTGTGCATTTTTTAAAACTAGAGACTTAGGGGAATCCAAGATGGGGTGACTTGTGGGGCTCTGACCAGGTTCTGTTACCCAGAATCCTTTGCAAACCTCAAAATTTGGCTAAAAAAACCTGTTTTCCTCACATTTCTGTGGCAGAAAGTTCTGGAATCTGAGAGGAGCCACAAATTTCCTTCCACCCAGCGTTCCCCCAAGTCTCCAGATAAAAATGATACCTCACTTGTGTGGGTAGGCCTAGCGCCCGCGACAGGAAATGCCCCAAAGCGCAACGTGGACACATCCCATTTTTGGAAAGAAAACAGTGGTGTTTTTTGCAAAGTACCTGCCTGTAGATTTTGGCCTCTAGCTCAGCCAGCACCTAGGGACACCTACCACATCTGTGCATTTTTGAAAACTAGAGACCTAGGGTAATTCAAGATGGGGTGACTTGTGAGGCTCTGATCAGGTTCTGTTACCCAGACTCCTTTGCAAACCTCAAAATTTGGCTAAAAAAACACATTTTCCTCACATTATGGTGACAGAAAGTTCTGGAATCTGAGAGGAGCCACAAATTTCCTTCCACCCAGCGTTCCCCCAAGTCTCCCGATAAAAATTATACCTCACTTGTGTGGGTAGGCCTAGCGCCTGCGACAGGAAATGCCGAAAAGCACAACGTGGACACATCCCATTTTTTGAAAGAAAACAGAGCTGTTTTTTGCAAGGTGCCTACCTGTAGATTTTGGCCTCTAGCTCAGCCAGCACCTAGGGAAACCTACCAAACCTGTGCATTTTTTAAAACTAGAGACCTAGGGTAATCCAAGATGCGGTGACTTGTGGGGCTCTGACCAGGTTCTGTTACCCAGAATCCTTTACAAACCTCAAAATTTGGTTAAAAAAACAAATTTTCCTCACATTATGGTGACAGAAACTTCTGGAATCTGAGAGGAGCCACAAATTTCCTTCCACCCAGCGTTCCCCCAAGTCTCCAGATAAAAATGATACCTCACTTGTGTGGGTAGGCCTAGCGCCCGCGACAAGAAATGCCCCAAAGCGCAACGTGGACACATCCCATTTTTTTAAAGAAAACAGAGCTGTTTTTTGTAAAGTGCCTACCTGTAGATTTTGGCCTCTAGCTCAGCCGGCACCTAGGGAAACCTACCAAACCTGTGCATTTTTTAAAACTAGAGACTTAGGGGAATCCAAGATGGGGTGACTTGTGGGGCTCTGACCAGGTTCTGTTACCCAGAATCCTTTGCAAACCTCAAAATTTGGCTAAAAAAACCTGTTTTCCTCACATTTCTGTGGCAGAAAGTTCTGGAATCTGAGAGGAGCCACAAATTTCCTTCCACCCAGCGTTCCCCCAAGTCTCCCGATAAAAATTATACCTCACTTGTGTGGGTAGGCCTAGCGCCCGCGACAGGAAATGCCCCAAAGCGCAACGTGGACACAACCCATTTTTTGAAAGAAAACAGAGCTGTTTTTTGCAAAGTGCCTACCTGTAGATTTTGGCCTCTAGCTCAGCCGGCACCTAGGGAAACCTACCAAACCTGTGCATTTTTTAAAACTAGAGACTTAGGGGAATCCAAGATGCGGTGACTTGTGGGGCTCTGACCAGGTTCTGTTACCCAGAATCCTTTGCAAACCTCAAAATTTGGCTAAAAAAACACATCCTCACATTATGGTGACAGAAAGTTCTGGAATATGAGAGGAGCCACAAATTTCCTCCACCCAGCGTTCCCCCAAGTCTCCCGATAAAAATGATACCTCACTTGTGTGGGTAGGCCTAGCGCCCGCGACAGGAAATGCCCCAAAGCGCAACGTGGACACATCCCATTTTTTGAAAGAAAACAGAGCTGTTTTTTGCAAAGTGCCTACCTGTAGATTTTGGCCTCTAGCTCAGCCGGCACCTAGGGAAACCTACCAAACCTGTGCATTTTTGAAAGCTAGAGACCTAGGGGAATCCAAGATGGGGTGACTTGTGGGGCTCTGACCAGGTTCTGTTACCCAGAATCCATTGCAAACCTCAAAATTTGGCTAAAAAAAAACGTTTTCCTCACATTTCTGTGGCAGAAAGTTCTGGAATCTGAGAGGAGCCACAAATTTCCTTCCACCCAGCGTTCCCCCAAGTCTCCCGATAAAAATTATACCTCACTTGTGTGGGTAGGCCTGGCGCCCGCGACAGGAAATGCCCCAAAGCGCAAGGTGGACACATCCCATTTTTTTTAAAGAAAACAGAGCTGTTTTTTTAAAAGTGCCTACCTGTAGATTTTGGCCTCTAGCTCAGCCGGCACCTAGGGAAACCTACCAAACCTGTGCATTTTTTAAAACTAGAGACTTAGGGGAATCCAAGATGGGGTGACTTGTGGGGCTCTGACCAGGTTCTGTTACCCAGAATCCTTTACAAACCTCAAAATTTGGCTAAAAAAACTAATTTTCCTCACATTATGGTGACAGAAACTTCTGGAATCTGAGAGGAGCCAGGAATTTCATTCCACCCAGCGTTCCCCCAAGTCTCCAGATAAAAATGATACCTCACTTGTGTGGGTAGGCCTAGCGACCGCGACAAGAAATGCCCCAAAGCGCAACGTGGACACATCCCATTTTTTTAAAGAAAACAGAGCTGTTTTTTGTAAAGTGCCTACCTGTAGATTTTGGCCTCTAGCTCAGCCGGCACCTAGGGAAACCTACCAAACCTGTGCATTTTTTAAAACTAGAGACTTAGGGGAATCCAAGATGGGGTGACTTGTGGGGCTGTGACCAGGTTCTGTTACCCAGAATCCTTTGCAAACCTCAAAATATGGCTAAAAAAATACATTTTCCTCACATTATGGTGACAGAAAGTTCTGGAATATGAGAGGAGCCACAAATTTCCTTCCACCCAGCGTTCCCCCAAGTCTCCCGATAAAAATGATACCTCACTTGTGTGAGTAGGCCTAGCGCCCGCGACAGGAAATGCCGAAAAGCACAACGTGGACACATCCCATTTTTTTAAAGAAAACAGAGCTCTTTTTTGCAAGGTGCCTACCTGTAGATTTTGGCCTCTAGCTCAGCCGGCACCTATGGAAACCTACCAAACCTGTGCATTTTTGAAAACTAGAGACCTAGGGGAATCCAAGATGGGGTGACTTGTGGGGCTCTGACCAGGTTCTGTTACCCAGAATCCTTTGCAAACCTCAAAATTTGGCTAAAAAAAACCGTTTTCCTCCCATTTCTGTGGCAAAAAGTTCTGGAATCTGAGAGGAGCCACAAATTTCCTTCCACCCAACGTTCCCCCAAGTCTCCCGATAAAAATGATACCTCACTTGTGTGGGTAGGCCTAGCGCCCGCGACAGGAAATGCCGAAAAGCACAACGTGGACACATCCCATTTTTTGAAAGAAAACAGAGCTCTTTTTTGCAAGGTGCCTACCTGTAGATTTTGGCCTCTAGCTCAGCCGGCACCTAGGGAAACCTACCAAACCTGTGCATTTTTTAAAACTAGAGATTTAGGGGAATCCAAGATGGGGTGACTTGTGGGGCTCTGACCAGGTTCTGTTACCCAGAATCCTTTGCAAACCTCAAAATTTGGCTAAAAAAATACATTTTCCTCACATTATGGTGACAGAAAGTTCTGGAATATGAGAGGAGCCACAAATTTCCTTCCACCCAGCGTTCCCCCAAGTCTCCCGATAAAAATGATACCTCACTTGTGTGGGTAGGCCTAGCGCCCGCGACAGTAAATGCCCCAAAGCGCAAGGTGGACACATCACATTTTTTTAAAGAAAACAGAGCTGTTTTTTTTAAAGTGCATACCTGTAGATTTTGGCCTCTAGCTCAGCCGGCACCTAGGGAAACCTACCAAACCTGTGCATTTTTTTAAACTAGAGACTTAGGGGAATCCAAGATGGGGTGACTTGTGGGGCTCTGACCAGGTTCTGTTACCCAGAATCCTTTACAAACCTCAATATTTGGCTAAAAAAACAAATTTTCCTCACATTATGGTGACAGAAAGTTCTGGAATCTGAGAGGAGCCACAAATTTCCTTCCACCCAGCGTTCCCCCAAGTCTCCAGATAAAAATGATACCTCACTTGTGTGGGTAGGCCTAGCGCCCGCGACAGGACATGCCCCAAAGCGCAACGTGGACACATCCCATTTTTTGAAAGAAAACAGTGGTGTTTTTTGCAAAGTACCTGCCTGTAGATTTTGGCCTCTAGCTCAGCCAGCACCTAGGGACACCTACCACACCTGTGCATTTTTGAAAACTAGAGACCTAGGGTAATTCAAGATGGGGTGACTTGTGAGGCTCTGATCAGGTTCTGTTACCCAGAATCCTTTGCAAACCTCAAAATTTGGCTAAAAAAACACATTTTCCTCACATTATGGTGACAGAAAGTTCTGGAATCTGAGAGGAGCCACAAATTTCCTTCCACCCAGCGTTCCCCCAAGTCTCCCGATAAAAATTATACCTCACTTGTGTGGGTAGGCCTAGCGCCTGCGACAGGAAATGCCGAAAAGCACAACGTGGACACATCCCATTTTTTGAAAGAAAACAGAGCTGTTTTTTGCAAGGTGCCTTCCTGTAGATTTTGGCCTCTAGCTCAGCCAGCACCTAGGGAAACCTACCAAACCTGTGCATTTTTTAAAACTAGAGACCTAGGGTAATCCAAGATGGGGTGACTTGTGGGGCTCTGACCAGGTTCTGTTACCCAGAATCCTTTGCAAACCTCAAAATCTGGCAAAAAAAACATGTTTTCCTCACATTTCTGTGGCAGAAAGTTCTGGAATCTGAGAGGAGCCACAAATTACCTTCCACCCAGCGTTCCCCCAAGTCTCCCGATAAAAATGATACCTCACTTGTGTGGGTAGGCCTAGCGCCCGCGACAGGAAATGCCCCAAAGCGCAACGTGGACACATCCCATTTTTTGAAGGAAAACAGAGCTGTTTTTTGCAAAGTGCCTACCTGTAGATTTTGGCCTCTAGCTCAGCCGGCACCTAGGGAAACCTACCAAACCTATGCATTTTTTAAAACTAGAGACTTACGGGAATCCAAGATGGGGTGACTTGTGGGGCTCTGACCAGGTCCTGTTACCCAGAATCCTTTGCAAACCTCAAAATTTGGCTAAAAAAACACATTTTCCTGACATTATGGTGACAGAAAGTTCTGGAATCTGAGACGAGCCACAAATTTCCTTCCACCCAGCGTTCCCCCAAGTCTCCCGATAAAAATGATACCTCACTTGTGTGGATAGGCCTAGCGCCCGCGACAGGAAATGCCGAAAAGCACAACGTGGACACATCCCATTTTTTTAAAGAAAACAGAGCTCTTTTTTGCAAGGTGCCTACCTGTAGATTTTGGCCTCTAGCTCAGCCGGCACCTATGGAAACCTACCAAACCTGTGCATTTTTGAAAACTAGAGACCTAGGGGAATCCAAGATGGGGTGACTTGTGGGGCTCTGACCAGGTTCTGTTACCCAGAATCCTTTGCAAACCTCAAAATTTGGCTAAAAAAAACCGTTTTCCTCCCATTTCTGTGGCAGAAAGTTCTGGAATCTGAGAGGAGCCACAAATTTCCTTCCACCCAGCGTTCCCCCAAGTCTCCCGATAAAAATGATACCTCACTTGTGTGGGTAGGCCTAGCGCCCGCGACAGGAAATGCCGAAAAGCACAACGTGGACACATCCCATTTTTTGAAAGAAAACAGAGCTCTTTTTTGCAAGGTGCCTACCTGTAGATTTTGGCCTCTAGCTCAGCCGGCACCTAGGGAAACCTACCAAACCTGTCCATTTTTTAAAACTAGAGACTTAGGGGAATCCAAGATGGGGTGACTTGTGGGGCTCTGACCAGGTTCTGTTACCCAGAATCCTTTGCAAACCTCAAAATTTGGCTAAAAAAATACATTTTCCTCACATTATGGTGACAGAAAGTTCTGGAATATGAGAGGAGCCACAAATTTCCTTCCACC
Source organism: Pleurodeles waltl (assembly GCF_031143425.1). Classification (NCBI taxonomy): domain Eukaryota; kingdom Metazoa; phylum Chordata; class Amphibia; order Caudata; family Salamandridae; genus Pleurodeles; species Pleurodeles waltl. The sequence continues at coordinate 1,016,726,343 of NC_090444.1, forward strand.
CAGCGTTCCCCCAAGTCTCCCGATAAAAATTATACCTCACTTGTGTGGGTAGGCCTAGCGCCCGCGACAGTAAATGCCCCAAAGCGCAAGGTGGACACATCACATTTTTTTAAAGAAAACAGAGCTGTTTTTTTTAAAGTGCCTACCTGTAGATTTTGGCCTCTAGCTCAGCCGGCACCTAGGGAAACCTACCAAACCTGTGCATTTTTTTAAACTAGAGACTTAGGGGAATCCAAGATGGGGTGACTTGTGGGGCTCTGACCAGGTTCTGTTACCCAGAATCCTTTACAAACCTCAATATTTGGCTAAAAAAACAAATTTTCCTCACATTATGGTGACAGAAAGTTCTGGAATCTGAGAGGAGCCACAAATTTCCTTCCACCCAGCGTTCCCCCAAGTCTCCAGATAAAAATGATACCTCACTTGTGTGGGTAGGCCTAGCGCCTGCGACAGGAAATGCCCCAAAGCGCAACGTGGACACATCCCATTTTTTGAAAGAAAACAGTGGTGTTTTTTGCAAAGTACCTGCCTGTAGATTTTGGCCTCTAGCTCAGCCAGCACCTAGGGACACCTACCACACCTGTGCATTTTTGAAAACTAGAGACCTAGGGTAATTCAAGATGGGGTGACTTGTGAGGCTCTGATCAGGTTCTGTTACCCAGAATCCTTTGCAAACCTCAAAATTTGGCTAAAAAAACACATTTTCCTCACATTATGGTGACAGAAAGTTCTGGAATCTGAGAGGAGCCACAAATTTCCTTCCACCCAGCGTTCCCCCAAAGTCTCCCGATAAAAATTATACCTCACTTGTGTGGGTAGGCCTAGCGCCTGCGACAGGAAATGCCGAAAAGCACAACGTGGACACATCCCATTTTTTGAAAGAAAACAGAGCTGTTTTTTGCAAGGTGCCTACCTGTAGATTTTGGCCTCTAGCTCAGCCAGCACCTAGGGAAACCTACCAAACCTGTGCATTTTTTAAAACTAGAGACCTAGGGTAATCCAAGATGGGGTGACTTGTGGGGCTCTGACCAGGTTCTGTTACCCAGAATCCTTTACAAACCTCAAAATTTGGCTAAAAAAACAAATTTTCCTCACATTATGGTGACAGAAACTTCTGGAATCTGAGAGGAGCCACAAATTTCCTTCCACCCAGCGTTCCCCCAAGTCTCCCGATAAAAATTATACCTCACTTGTGTGGGTAGGCCTAGCGCCCGCGACAGTAAATGCCCCAAAGCGCAAGGTGGACACATCACATTTTTTTAAAGAAAACAGAGCTGTTTTTTTTAAAGTGCCTACCTGTAGATTTTGGCCTCTAGCTCAGCCGGCACCTAGGGAAACCTACCAAACCTGTGCATTTTTTTAAACTAGAGACTTAGGGGAATCCAAGATGGGGTGACTTGTGGGGCTCTGACCAGGTTCTGTTACCCAGAATCCTTTACAAACCTCAATATTTGGCTAAAAAAACAAATTTTCCTCACATTATGGTGACAGAAAGTTCTGGAATCTGAGAGGAGCCACAAATTTCCTTCCACCCAGCGTTCCCCCAAGTCTCCAGATAAAAATGATACCTCACTTGTGTGGGTAGGCCTAGCGCCCGCGACAGGAAATGCCCCAAAGCGCAACGTGGACACATCCCATTTTTTGAAAGAAAACAGTGGTGTTTTTTGCAAAGTACCTGCCTGTAGATTTTGGCCTCTAGCTCAGCCAGCACCTAGGGACACCTACCACACCTGTGCATTTTTGAAAACTAGAGACCTAGGGTAATTCAAGATGGGGTGACTTGTGAGGCTCTGATCAGGTTCTGTTACCCAGAATCCTTTGCAAACCTCAAAATTTGGCTAAAAAAACACATTTTCCTCACATTATGGTGACAGAAAGTTCTGGAATCTGAGAGGAGCCACAAATTTCCTTCCACCCAGCGTTCCCCCAAAGTCTCCCGATAAAAATTATACCTCACTTGTGTGGGTAGGCCTAGCGCCTGCGACAGGAAATGCCGAAAAGCACAACGTGGACACATCCCATTTTTTGAAAGAAAACAGAGCTGTTTTTTGCAAGGTGCCTACCTGTAGATTTTGGCCTCTAGCTCAGCCAGCACCTAGGGAAACCTACCAAACCTGTGCATTTTTTAAAACTAGAGACCTAGGGTAATCCAAGATGGGGTGACTTGTGGGGCTCTGACCAGGTTCGGTTACCCAGAATCCTTTACAAACCTCAAAATTTGGCTAAAAAAACAAATTTTCCTCACATTATGGTGACAGAAACTTCTGGAATCTGAGAGGAGCCACAAATTTCCTTCCACCCAGCGTTCCCCCAAGTCTCCAGATAAAAATGATACCTCACTTGTGTGGGTAGGCCTAGCGCCCGCGACAAGAAATGCCCCAAAGCGCAACGTGGATACATCCCATTTTTTTAAAGAAAACAGAGCTGTTTTTTGTAAAGTGCCTACCTGTAGATTTTGGCCTCTAGCTCAGCCGGCACCTAGGGAAACCTACCAAACCTGTGCATTTTTTAAAACTAGAGACTTAGGGGAATCCAAGATGGGGTGACTTGTGGGTCTCTGACCAGGTTCTGTTACCCAGAATCCTTTGCAAACCTCAAAAGTTGGCTAAAAAAACCTGTTTTCCTCACATTTCTGTGGCAGAAAGTTCTGGAATCTGAGAGGAGCCACAAATTTCCTTCCACCCAGCGTTCCCCCAAGTCTCCCGATAAAAATTATACCTCACTTGTGTGGGTAGGCCTAGCGCCCGCGACAGGAAATGCCCCAAAGCGCAACGTGGACACAACCCATTTTTTGAAAGAAAACAGAGCTGTTTTTTGCAAAGTGCCTACCTGTAGATTTTGGCCTCTAGCTCAGCCGGCACCTAGGGAAACCTACCAAACCTGTGCATTTTTTAAAACTAGAGACTTAGGGGAATCCAAGATGCGGTGACTTGTGGGGCTCTGACCAGGTTCTGTTACCCAGAATCCTTTGCAAACCTCAAAATTTGGCTAAAAAAACACATTTTCCTCACATTATGGTGACAGAAAGTTCTGGAATATAAGAGGAGCCACAAATTTCCTTCCACCCAGCGTTCCCCCAAGTCTCCCGATAAAAATGATACCTCACTTGTGTGGGTAGGCCTAGCGCCCGCGACAGGAAATGCCCCAAAGCGCAACGTGGACACATCCCATTTTTTGAAAGAAAACAGAGCTGTTTTTTGCAAAGTGCCTACCTGTAGATTTTGGCCACTAGCTCAGCCGGCACCTAGGGAAACCTACCAAACCTGTGCATTTTTGAAAGCTAGAGACCTAGGGGAATCCAAGATGGGGTGACTTGTGGGGCTCTGACCAGGTTCTGTTACCCAGAATCCATTGCAAACCTCAAAATTTGGCTAAAAAAAACCGTTTTCCTCACATTTCTGTGGCAGAAAGTTCTGGAATCTGAGAGGAGCCACAAATTTCCTTCCACCCAGCGTTCCCCCAAGTCTCCCGATAAAAATGATACCTCACTTGTGTGGGTAGGCCTGGCGCCCGCGACAGGAAATGCCCCAAAGCGCAAGGTGGACACATCCCATTTTTTTGAAAGAAAACAGAGCTGTTTTTTTAAAAGTGCCTACCTGTAGATTTTGGCCTCTAGCTCAGCCGGCACCTAGGGAAACCTACCAAACCTGTGCATTTTTTAAAACTAGAGACTTAGGGGAATCCAAGATGGGGTGACTTGTGGGGCTCTGACCAGGTTCTGTTACCCAGAATCCTTTACAAACCTCAAAATTTGGCTAAAAAAACTAATTTTCCTCACATTATGGTGACAGAAACTTCTGGAATCTGAGAGGAGCCACGAATTTCATTCCACCCAGCGTTCCCCCAAGTCTCCAGATAAAAATGATACCTCACTTGTGTGGGTAGGCCTAGCGCCCGCGACAAGAAATGCCCCAAAGCGCAACGTGGACACATCCCATTTTTTTAAAGAAAACAGAGCTGTTTTTTGTAAAGTGCCTACCTGTAGATTTTGGCCTCTAGCTCAGCCGGCACCTAGGGAAACCTACCAAACCTGTGCATTTTTTAAAACTAGAGACTTAGGGGAATCCAAGATGGGGTGACTTGTGGGGCTGTGACCAGGTTCTGTTACCCAGAATCCTTTGCAAACCTCAAAATTTGGCTAAAAAAATACATTTTCCTCACATTATGGTGACAGAAAGTTCTGGAATATGAGAGGAGCCACAAATTTCCTTCCACCCAGCGTTCCCCCAAGTCTCCCGATAAAAATGATACCTCACTTGTGTGAGTAGGCCTAGCGCCCGCGACAGGAAATGCCGAAAAGCACAACGTGGACACATCCCATTTTTTTAAAGAAAACAGAGCTCTTTTTTGCAAGGTGCCTACCTGTAGATTTTGGCCTCTAGCTCAGCCGGCACCTATGGAAACCTACCAAACCTGTGCATTTTTGAAAACTAGAGACCTAGGGGAATCCAAGATGGGGTGACTTGTGGGGCTCTGACCAGGTTCTGTTACCCAGAATCCTTTGCAAACCTCAAAATTTGGCTAAAAAAAACCGTTTTCCTCCCATTTCTGTGGCAGAAAATTCTGGAATCTGAGAGGAGCCACAAATTTCCTTCCACCCAACGTTCCCCCAAGTCTCCCGATAAAAATGATACCTCACTTGTGTGGGTAGGCCTAGCGCCCGCGACAGGAAATGCCGAAAAGCACAACGTGGACACATCCCATTTTTTGAAAGAAAACAGAGCTCTTTTTTGCAAGGTGCCTACCTGTAGATTTTGGCCTCTAGCTCAGCCGGCACCTAGGGAAACCTACCAAACCTGTGCATTTTTTAAAACTAGAGACTTAGGGGAATCCAAGATGGGGTGACTTGTGGGGCTCTGACCAGGTTCTGTTACCCAGAATCCTTTGCAAAACTCAAAATTTGGCTAAAAAAATACATTTTCCTCACATTATGGTGACAGAAAGTTCTGGAATATGAGAGGAGCCACAAATTTCCTTCCACCCAGCGTTCCCCCAAGTCTCCCGATAAAAATGATACCTCACTTGTGTGGGTAGGCCTAGTGTCCGCGACAGTAAATGCCCCAAAGCGCAAGGTGGACACATCACATTTTTTTAAAGAAAACAGAGCTGTTTTTTTTAAAGTGCCTACCTGTAGATTTTGGCCGCTAGCTCAGCCGGCACCTAGGGAAACCTACCGAACCTGTGCATTTTTTTAAACTAGAGACTTAGGGGAATCCAAGATGGGGTGACTTGTGGGGCTCTGACCAGGTTCTGTTACCCAGAATCCATTGCAAACCTCAAAATTTGGCTAAAAAAAACCGTTTTCCTCACATTTCTGTGGCAGAAAGTTCTGGAATCTGAGAGGAGCCACAAATTTCCTTCCACCCAGCGTTCCCCCAAGTCTCCCGATAAAAATGATACCTCACTTGTGTGGGTAGGCCTGGCGCCCGCGACAGGAAATGCCCCAAAGCGCAAGGTGGACACATCCCATTTTTTTGAAAGAAAACAGAGCTGTTTTTTTAAAAGTGCCTACCTGTAGATTTTGGCCTCTAGCTCAGCCGGCACCTAGGGAAACCTACCAAACCTGTGCATTTTTTAAAACTAGAGACTTAGGGGAATCCAAGATGGGGTGACTTGTGGGGCTCTGACCAAGTTCTGTTACCCAGAATCCTTTACAAACCTCAAAATTTGGCTAAAAAAACTAATTTTCCTCACATTATGGTGACAGAAACTTCTGGAATCTGAGAGGAGCCACGAATTTCATTCCACCCAGCGTTCCCCCAAGTCTCCAGATAAAAATGATACCTCACTTGTGTGGGTAGGCCTAGCGCCCGCGACAAGAAATGCCCCAAAGCGCAACGTGGACACATCCCATTTTTTTAAAGAAAACAGAGCTGTTTTTTGTAAAGTGCCTACCTGTAGATTTTGGCCTCTAGCTCAGCCGGCACCTAGGGAAACCTACCAAACCTGTGCATTTTTTAAAACTAGAGACTTAGGGGAATCCAAGATGGGGTGACTTGTGGAGCTGTGACCAGGTTCTGTTACCCAGAATCCTTTGCAAACCTCAAAATTTGGCTAAAAAAATACATTTTCCTCACATTATGGTGACAGAAAGTTCTGGAATATGAGAGGAGCCACAAATTTCCTTCCACCCAGCGTTCCCCCAAGTCTCCCGATAAAAATGATACCTCACTTGTGTGAGTAGGCCTAGCGCCCGCGACAGGAAATGCCGAAAAGCACAACGTGGACACATCCCATTTTTTGAAAGAAAACAGAGCTCTTTTTTGCAAGGTGCCTACCTGTAGATTTTGGCCTCTAGCTCAGCCGGCACCTAGGGAAACCTACCAAACCTGTGCATTTTTTAAAACTAGAGACTTAGGGGAATCCAAGATGGGGTGACTTGTGCGGCTCTGACCAGGTTCTGTTACCCAGAATCCTTTGCAAACCTCAAAATTTGGCTAAAAAAATACATTTTCCTCACATTATGGTGACAGAAAGTTCTGGAATATGAGAGGAGCCACAAATTTCCTTCCACCCAGCGTTCCCCCAAGTCTCCCGATAAAAATGATACCTCACTTGTGTGGGTAGGCCTAGCGCCCGCGACAGTAAATGCCCCAAAGCGCAAGGTGGACACATCACATTTTTTTAAAGAAAACAGAGCTGTTTTTTTTAAAGTGCCTACCTGTAGATTTTGGCCTCTAGCTCAGCCGGCACCTAGGGAAACCTACCAAACCTGTGCATTTTTTTAAACTAGAGACTTAGGGGAATCCAAGATGGGGTGACTTGTGGGGCTCTGACCAGGTTCTGTTACCCAGAATCCTTTACAAACCTCAATATTTGGCTAAAAAAACAAATTTTCCTCACATTATGGTGACAGAAAGTTCTGGAATCTGAGAGGAGCCACAAATTTCCTTCCACCCAGCGTTCCCCCAAGTCTCCAGATAAAAATGATACCTCACTTGTGTGGGTAGGCCTAGCGCCCGCGACAGGACATGCCCCAAAGCGCAACGTGGACACATCCCATTTTTTGAAAGAAAACAGTGGTGTTTTTTGCAAAGTACCTGCCTGTAGATTTTGGCCTCTAGCTCAGCCAGCACCTAGGGACACCTACCACACCTGTGCATTTTTGAAAACTAGAGACCTAGGGTAATTCAAGATGGGGTGACTTGTGAGGCTCTGATCAGGTTCTGTTACCCAGAATCCTTTGCAAACCTCAAAATTTGGCTAAAAAAACACATTTTCCTCACATTATGGTGACAGAAAGTTCTGGAATCTGAGAGGAGCCACAAATTTCCTTCCACCCAGCGTTCCCCCAAGTCTCCCGATAAAAATTATACCTCACTTGTGTGGGTAGGCCTAGCGCCTGCGACAGGAAATGCCGAAAAGCACAACGTGGACACATCCCATTTTTTGAAAGAAAACAGAGCTGTTTTTTGCAAGGTGCCTACCTGTAGATTTTGGCCTCTAGCTCAGCCAGCACCTAGGGAAACCTACCAAACCTGTGCATTTTTAAAAACTAGAGACCTAGGGTAATCCAAGATGGGGTGACTTGTGGGGCTCTGACCAGGTTCTGTTACCCAGAATCCTTTGCAAACCTCAAAATCTGGCAAAAAAAACATGTTTTCCTCACATTTCTGTGGCAGAAAGTTCTGGAATCTGAGAGGAGCCACAAATTACCTTCCACCCAGCGTTCCCCCAAGTCTCCCGATAAAAATGATACCTCACTTGTGTGGGTAGGCCTAGCGCCCGCGGCAGGAAATGCCCCAAAGCGCAACGTGGACACATCCCATTTTTTGAAGGAAAACAGAGCTGTTTTTTGCAAAGTGCCTACCTGTAGATTTTGGCCTCTAGCTCAGCCGGCACCTAGGGAAACCTACCAAACCTATGCATTTTTTAAAACTAGAGACTTACGGGAATCCAAGATGGGGTGACTTGTGGGGCTCTGACCAGGTCCTGTTACCCAGAATCCTTTGCAAACCTCAAAATTTGGCTAAAAAAACACATTTTCCTGACATTATGGTGACAGAAAGTTCTGGAATCTGAGACGAGCCACAAATTTCCTTCCACCCAGCGTTCCCCCAAGTCTCCCGATAAAAATGATACCTCACTTGTGTGGATAGGCCTAGCGCCCGCGACAGGAAATGCCGAAAAGCACAACGTGGACACATCCCATTTTTTGAAAGAAAACAGAGCTGTTTTTTGCCAGGTGCCTACCTGTAGATTTTGGCCTCTAGCTCAGCCGGCACCTAGGGAAACCTACCAAACCTGTGCATTTTTGAAAACTAGAGACCTAGGGGAATCCAAGATGGGGTGACTTGTGGGGCTCTGACCAGGTTCTGTTACCCAGAATCCTTTGCAAACCTCAAAATTTGGCTAAAAAAAACGGTTTTCCTCACATTTCTGTGGCAGAAAGTTCTGGAATCTGAGAGGAGCCACAAATTTCCTTACACCCAGCGTTCCCCCAAGTCTCCCGATAAAAATGATACCTCACTTGTGTGGGTAGGCCTAGCGCCCACGACAGGAAATGCCCCAAAGCGCAAGGTGGACACATCCCATTTTTTGAAAGAAAACAGAGCTGTTTTTTGCAAAGTGCCTACCTGTAGATTTTGGCCTCTAGCTCAGTCGGCACCTAGGGAAACCTACCAAACCTGTGCATTTTTTAAAACTAGAGACTTAGGGGAATCCAAGATGGGGTGACTTGTGGGGCTCTGACCAGGTTCTGTTACCCAGAATCCTTTGCAAACCTCAAAATTTGGCTAAAAAAACACATTTTCCTCACATTATGGTGACAGAAAGTTCTCGAATCTGAGAGGAGCCACAAATTTCCTTCCACCCAGCGGTCCCCCAAGTCTCCCGATAAAAATGATACCTCACTTGTGTGGGTAGGCCTAGCGCCCGCGACAGGAAATGTCGAAATGCACAACGTGGACACATCCAATTTTTTGAAATAAAACAGTGGTGTTTTTTTCAAAGTACCTACCTGTAGATTTGGCCTCTAGCTCAGCCAGCACCTAGGGACACCTACCACACCTGTGCATTTTTGAAAACTAGAGACCTAGGGTAATCCAAGATGGGGTGACTTGTGAGGCTCTGATCAGGTTCTGTTACACAGAATCCTTTGCAAACCTCAAAATTTGGCTAAAAAAACACATTTTCCTCACATTATGGTGACAGAAAGTTCTGGAATCTGAGAGGAGCCACAAATTTCCTTCCACCCAGCGTTCCCCCAAGTCTCCCGATAAAAATTATACCTCACTTGTGTGGGTAGGCCTAGCGCCTGCGACAGGAAATGCCGAAAAGCACAACGTGGACACATCCCATTTTTTGAAAGAAAACAGAGCTGTTTTTTGCAAGGTGCCTACCTGTAGATTTGGCCTCTAGCTCAGCCAGCACCTAGGGACACCTACCACACCTGTGCATTTTTGAAAACTAGAGACCTAGGGTAATCCAAGATGGGGTGACTTGTGAGGCTCTGATCAGGTTCTGTTACACAGAATCCTTTGCAAACCTCAAAATTTGGCTAAAAAAACACATTTTCCTCACATTATGGTGACAGAAAGTTCTGGAATCTGAGAGGAGCCACAAATTTCCTTCCACCCAGCGTTCCCCCAAGTCTCCCGATAAAAATTATACCTCACTTGTGTGGGTAGGCCTAGCGCCTGCGACAGGAAATGCCGAAAAGCACAACGTGGACACATCCCATTTTTTGAAAGAAAACAGAGCTCTTTTTTGCAAGGTGCCTACCTGTAGATTTTGGCCTCTAGCTCAGCCGGCACCTATGGAAACCTATCAAACCTGTGCATTTTTGAAAACTAGAGACCTAGGGGAATCCAAGATGGGGTGACTTGTGGGGCTCTGACCAGGTTCTGTTACCCAGAATCCTTTGCAAACCTCAAAATTTGGCTAAAAAAAACCGTTTTCCTCCCATTTCTGTGGCAGAAAGTTCTGGAATCTGAGAGGAGCCACAAATTTCCTTCCACCCAACGTTCCCCCAAGTCTCCCGATAAAAATGATACCTCACTTGTGTGGGTAGGCCTAGCGCCCGCGACAGGAAATGCCGAAAAGCACAACGTGGACACATCCCATTTTTTGAAAGAAAACAGAGCTCTTTTTTGCAAGGTGCCTACCTGTAGATTTTGGCCTCTAGCTCAGCCGGCACCTAGGGAAACCTACCAAACCTGTGCATTTTTTAAAACTAGAGACTTAGGGGAATCCAAGATGGGGTGACTTGTGGGGCTCTGACCAGGTTCTGTTACCCAGAATCCTTTGCAAACCTCAAAATTTGGCTAAAAAAATACATTTTCCTCACATTATGGTGACAGAAAGTTCTGGAATATGAGAGGAGCCACAAATTTCCTTCCACCCAGCGTTCCCCCAAGTCTCCCGATAAAAATGATACCTCACTTGTGTGGGTAGGCCTAGCGCCCGCGACAGTAAATGCCCCAAAGCGCAAGGTGGACACATCACATTTTTTTAAAGAAAACAGAGCTGTTTTTTTTAAAGTGCATACCTGTAGATTTTGGCCTCTAGCTCAGCCGGCACCTAGGGAAACCTACCAAACCTGTGCATTTTTTTAAACTAGAGACTTAGGGGAATCCAAGATGGGGTGACTTGTGGGGCTCTGACCAGGTTCTGTTACCCAGAATCCTTTACAAACCTCAATATTTGGCTAAAAAAACAAATTTTCCTCACATTATGGTGACAGAAAGTTCTGGAATCTGAGAGGAGCCACAAATTTCCTTCCACCCAGCGTTCCCCCAAGTCTCCAGATAAAAATGATACCTCACTTGTGTGGGTAGGCCTAGCGCCCGCGACAGGACATGCCCCAAAGCGCAACGTGGACACATCCCATTTTTTGAAAGAAAACAGTGGTGTTTTTTGCAAAGTACCTGCCTGTAGATTTTGGCCTCTAGCTCAGCCAGCACCTAGGGACACCTACCACACCTGTGCATTTTTGAAAACTAGAGACCTAGGGTAATTCAAGATGGGGTGACTTGTGAGGCTCTGATCAGGTTCTGTTACCCAGAATCCTTTGCAAACCTCAAAATTTGGCTAAAAAAACACATTTTCCTCACATTATGGTGACAGAAAGTTCTGGAATCTGAGAGGAGCCACAAATTTCCTTCCACCCAGCATTCCCCCAAGTCTCCCGATAAAAATTATACCTCACTTGTGTGGGTAGGCCTAGCGCCTGCGACAGGAAATGCCGAAAAGCACAACGTGGACACATCCCATTTTTTGAAAGAAAACAGAGCTGTTTTTTGCAAGGTGCCTTCCTGTAGATTTTGGCCTCTAGCTCAGCCAGCACCTAGGGAAACCTACCAAACCTGTGCATTTTTTAAAACTAGAGACCTAGGGTAATCCAAGATGGGGTGACTTGTGGGGCTCTGACCAGGTTCTGTTACCCAGAATCCTTTGCAAACCTCAAAATCTGGCAAAAAAAACATGTTTTCCTCACATTTCTGTGGCAGAAAGTTCTGGAATCTGAGAGGAGCCACAAATTACCTTCCACCCAGCGTTCCCCCAAGTCTCCCGATAAAAATGATACCTCACTTGTGTGGGTAGGCCTAGCGCCCGCGACAGGAAATGCCCCAAAGCGCAACGTGGACACATCCCATTTTTTGAAGGAAAACAGAGCTGTTTTTTGCAAAGTGCCTACCTGTAGATTTTGGCCTCTAGCTCAGCCGGCACCTAGGGAAACCTACCAAACCTATGCATTTTTTAAAACTAGAGACTTACGGGAATCCAAGATGGGGTGACTTGTGGGGCTCTGACCAGGTCCTGTTACCCAGAATCCTTTGCAAACCTCAAAATTTGGCTAAAAAAACACATTTTCCTGACATTATGGTGACAGAAAGTTCTGGAATCTGAGACGAGCCACAAATTTCCTTCCACCCAGCGTTCCCCCAAGTCTCCCGATAAAAATGATACCTCACTTGTGTGGATAGGCCTAGCGCCCGCGACAGGAAATGCCGAAAAGCACAACGTGGACACATCCCATTTTTTTAAAGAAAACAGAGCTCTTTTTTGCAAGGTGCCTACCTGTAGATTTTGGCCTCTAGCTCAGCCGGCACCTATGGAAAACTACCAAACCTGTGCATTTTTGAAAACTAGAGACCTAGGGGAATCCAAGATGGGGTGACTTGTGGGGCTCTGACCAGGTTCTGTTACCCAGAATCCTTTGCAAACCTCAAAATTTGGCTAAAAAAAACCGTTTTCGTCCCATTTCTGTGGCAGAAAGTTCTGGAATCTGAGAGGAGCCACAAATTTCCTTCCACCCAGCGTTCCCCCAAGTCTCCCGATAAAAATGATACCTCACTTGTGTGGGTAGGCCTAGCGCCCGCGACAGGAAATGCCGAAAAGCACAACGTGGACACATCCCATTTTTTGAAAGAAAACAGAGCTCTTTTTTGCAAGGTGCCTACCTGTAGATTTTGGCCTCTAGCTCAGCCGGCACCTAGGGAAACCTACCAAACCTGTCCATTTTTTAAAACTAGAGACTTAGGGGAATCCAAGATGGGGTGACTTGTGGGGCTCTGACCAGGTTCTGTTACCCAGAATCCTTTGCAAACCTCAAAATTTGGCTAAAAAAATACATTTTCCTCACATTATGGTGACAGAAAGTTCTGGAATATGAGAGGAGCCACAAATTTCCTTCCACCCAGCGTTCCCCCAAGTCTCCCGATAAAAATGATACCTCACTTGTGTGGGTAGGCCTAGCGCCCGCGACAGTAAATGCCCCAAAGCGCAAGGTGGACACATCACATTTTTTTAAAGAAAACAGAGCTGTTTTTTTTAAAGTGCCTACCTGTAGATTTTGGCCTCTAGCTCAGCCGGCACCTAGGGAAACCTACCAAACCTGTGCATTTTTTTAAACTAGAGACTTAGGGGAATCCAAGATGGGGTGACTTGTGGGGCTCTGACCAGGTTCTGTTACCCAGAATCCTTTACAAACCTCAATATTTGGCTAAAAAAACAAATTTTCCTCACATTATGGTGACAGAAAGTTCTGGAATCTGAGAGGAGCCACAAATTTCCTTCCACCCAGCGTTCCCCCAAGTCTCCAGATAAAAATGATACCTCACTTGTGTGGGTAGGCCTAGCGCCTGCGACAGGAAATGCCCCAAAGCGCAACGTGGACACATCCCATTTTTTGAAAGAAAACAGTGGTGTTTTTTGCAAAGTACCTGCCTGTAGATTTTGGCCTCTAGCTCAGCCAGCACCTAGGGACACCTACCACACCTGTGCATTTTTGAAAACTAGAGACCTAGGGTAATTCAAGATGGGGTGACTTGTGAGGCTCTGATCAGGTTCTGTTACCCAGAATCCTTTGCAAACCTCAAAATTTGGCTAAAAAAACACATTTTCCTCACATTATGGTGACAGAAAGTTCTGGAATCTGAGAGGAGCCACAAATTTCCTTCCACCCAGCGTTCCCCCAAAGTCTCCCGATAAAAATTATACCTCACTTGTGTGGGTAGGCCTAGCGCCTGCGACAGGAAATGCCGAAAAGCACAACGTGGACACATCCCATTTTTTGAAAGAAAACAGAGCTGTTTTTTGCAAGGTGCCTACCTGTAGATTTTGGCCTCTAGCTCAGCCAGCACCTAGGGAAACCTACCAAACCTGTGCATTTTTTAAAACTAGAGACCTAGGGTAATCCAAGATGGGGTGACTTGTGGGGCTCTGACCAGGTTCTGTTACCCAGAATCCTTTACAAACCTCAAAATTTGGCTAAAAAAACAAATTTTCCTCACATTATGGTGACAGAAACTTCTGGAATCTGAGAGGAGCCACAAATTTCCTTCCACCCAGCGTTCCCCCAAGTCTCCCGATAAAAATTATACCTCACTTGTGTGGGTAGGCCTAGCGCCCGCGACAGTAAATGCCCCAAAGCGCAAGGTGGACACATCACATTTTTTTAAAGAAAACAGAGCTGTTTTTTTTAAAGTGCCTACCTGTAGATTTTGGCCTCTAGCTCAGCCGGCACCTAGGGAAACCTACCAAACCTGTGCATTTTTTTAAACTAGAGACTTAGGGGAATCCAAGATGGGGTGACTTGTGGGGCTCTGACCAGGTTCTGTTACCCAGAATCCTTTACAAACCTCAATATTTGGCTAAAAAAACAAATTTTCCTCACATTATGGTGACAGAAAGTTCTGGAATCTGAGAGGAGCCACAAATTTCCTTCCACCCAGCGTTCCCCCAAGTCTCCAGATAAAAATGATACCTCACTTGTGTGGGTAGGCCTAGCGCCCGCGACAGGAAATGCCCCAAAGCGCAACGTGGACACATCCCATTTTTTGAAAGAAAACAGTGGTGTTTTTTGCAAAGTACCTGCCTGTAGATTTTGGCCTCTAGCTCAGCCAGCACCTAGGGACACCTACCACACCTGTGCATTTTTGAAAACTAGAGACCTAGGGTAATTCAAGATGGGGTGACTTGTGAGGCTCTGATCAGGTTCTGTTACCCAGAATCCTTTGCAAACCTCAAAATTTGGCTAAAAAAACACATTTTCCTCACATTATGGTGACAGAAAGTTCTGGAATCTGAGAGGAGCCACAAATTTCCTTCCACCCAGCGTTCCCCCAAAGTCTCCCGATAAAAATTATACCTCACTTGTGTGGGTAGGCCTAGCGCCTGCGACAGGAAATGCCGAAAAGCACAACGTGGACACATCCCATTTTTTGAAAGAAAACAGAGCTGTTTTTTGCAAGGTGCCTACCTGTAGATTTTGGCCTCTAGCTCAGCCAGCACCTAGGGAAACCTACCAAACCTGTGCATTTTTTAAAACTAGAGACCTAGGGTAATCCAAGATGGGGTGACTTGTGGGGCTCTGACCAGGTTCTGTTACCCAGAATCCTTTACAAACCTCAAAATTTGGCTAAAAAAACAAATTTTCCTCACATTATGGTGACAGAAACTTCTGGAATCTGAGAGGAGCCACAAATTTCCTTCCACCCAGCGTTCCCCCAAGTCTCCAGATAAAAATGATACCTCACTTGTGTGGGTAGGCCTAGCGCCCGCGACAAGAAATGCCCCAAAGCGCAACGTGGATACATCCCATTTTTTTAAAGAAAACAGAGCTGTTTTTTGTAAAGTGCCTACCTGTAGATTTTGGCCTCTAGCTCAGCCGGCACCTAGGGAAACCTACCAAACCTGTGCATTTTTTAAAACTAGAGACTTAGGGGAATCCAAGATGGGGTGACTTGTGGGTCTCTGACCAGGTTCTGTTACCCAGAATCCTTTGCAAACCTCAAAATTTGGCTAAAAAAACCTGTTTTCCTCACATTTCTGTGGCAGAAAGTTCTGGAATCTGAGAGGAGCCACAAATTTCCTTCCACCCAGCGTTCCCCCAAGTCTCCCGATAAAAATTATACCTCACTTGTGTGGGTAGGCCTAGCGCCCGCGACAGGAAATGCCCCAAAGCGCAACGTGGACACAACCCATTTTTTGAAAGAAAACAGAGCTGTTTTTTGCAAAGTGCCTACCTGTAGATTTTGGCCTCTAGCTCAGCCGGCACCTAGGGAAACCTACCAAACCTGTGCATTTTTTAAAACTAGAGACTTAGGGGAATCCAAGATGCGGTGACTTGTGGGGCTCTGACCAGGTTCTGTTACCCAGAATCCTTTGCAAACCTCAAAATTTGGCTAAAAAAACACATTTTCCTCACATTATGGTGACAGAAAGTTCTGGAATATAAGAGGAGCCACAAATTTCCTTCCACCCAGCGTTCCCCCAAGTCTCCCGATAAAAATGATACCTCACTTGTGTGGGTAGGCCTAGCGCCCGCGACAGGAAATGCCCCAAAGCGCAACGTGGACACATCCCATTTTTTGAAAGAAAACAGAGCTGTTTTTTGCAAAGTGCCTACCTGTAGATTTTGGCCACTAGCTCAGCCGGCACCTAGGGAAACCTACCAAACCTGTGCATTTTTGAAAGCTAGAGACCTAGGGGAATCCAAGATGGGGTGACTTGTGGGGCTCTGACCAGGTTCTGTTACCCAGAATCCATTGCAAACCTCAAAATTTGGCTAAAAAAAACCGTTTTCCTCACATTTCTGTGGCAGAAAGTTCTGGAATCTGAGAGGAGCCACAAATTTCCTTCCACCCAGCGTTCCCCCAAGTCTCCCGATAAAAATGATACCTCACTTGTGTGGGTAGACCTGGCGCCCGCGACAGGAAATGCCCCAAAGCGCAAGGTGGACACATCCCATTTTTTTGAAAGAAAACAGAGCTGTTTTTTTAAAAGTGCCTACCTGTAGATTTTGGCCTCTAGCTCAGCCGGCACCTAGGGAAACCTACCAAACCTGTGCATTTTTTAAAACTAGAGACTTAGGGGAATCCAAGATGGGGTGACTTGTGGGGCTCTGACCAGGTTCTGTTACCCAGAATCCTTTACAAACCTCAAAATTTGGCTAAAAAAACTAATTTTCCTCACATTATGGTGACAGAAACTTCTGGAATCTGAGAGGAGCCACGAATTTCATTCCACCCAGCGTTCCCCCAAGTCTCCAGATAAAAATGATACCTCACTTGTGTGGGTAGGCCTAGCGCCCGCGACAAGAAATGCCCCAAAGCGCAACGTGGACACATCCCATTTTTTTAAAGAAAACAGAGCTGTTTTTTGTAAAGTGCCTACCTGTAGATTTTGGCCTCTAGCTCAGCCGGCACCTAGGGAAACCTACCAAACCTGTGCATTTTTTAAAACTAGAGACTTAGGGGAATCCAAGATGGGGTGACTTGTGGGGCTCTGACCAGGTTCTGTTACCCAGAATCCTTTGCAAACCTCAAAATTTGGCTAAAAAAATACATTTTCCTCACATTATGGTGACAGAAAGTTCTGGAATATGAGAGGAGCCACAAATTTCCTTCCACCCAGCGTTCCCCCAAGTCTCCCGATAAAAATGATACCTCACTTGTGTGAGTAGGCCTAGCGCCCGCGACAGGAAATGCCGAAAAGCACAACGTGGACACATCCCATTTTTTTAAAGAAAACAGAGCTCTTTTTTGCAAGGTGCCTACCTGTAGATTTTGGCCTCTAGCTCAGCCGGCACCTATGGAAACCTACCAAACCTGTGCATTTTTGAAAACTAGAGACCTAGGGGAATCCAAGATGGGGTGACTTGTGGGGCTCTGACCAGGTTCTGTTACCCAGAATCCTTTGCAAACCTCAAAATTTGGCTAAAAAAAACCGTTTTCCTCCCATTTCTGTGGCAGAAAATTCTGGAATCTGAGAGGAGCCACAAATTTCCTTCCACCCAACGTTCCCCCAAGTCTCCCGATAAAAATGATACCTCACTTGTGTGGGTAGGCCTAGCGCCCGCGACAGGAAATGCCGAAAAGCACAACGTGGACACATCCCATTTTTTGAAAGAAAACAGAGCTCTTTTTTGCAAGGTGCCTACCTGTAGATTTTGGCCTCTAGCTCAGCCGGCACCTAGGGAAACCTACCAAACCTGTGCATTTTTTAAAACTAGAGACTTAGGGGAATCCAAGATGGGGTGACTTGTGGGGCTCTGACCAGGTTCTGTAACCCAGAATCCTTTGCAAAACTCAAAATTTGGCTAAAAAAATACATTTTCCTCACATTATGGTGACAGAAAGTTCTGGAATATGAGAGGAGCCACAAATTTCCTTCCACCCAGCGTTCCCCCAAGTCTCCCGATAAAAATGATACCTCACTTGTGTGGGTAGGCCTAGTGCCCGCGACAGTAAATGCCCCAAAGCGCAAGGTGGACACATCACATTTTTTTAAAGAAAACAGAGCTGTTTTTTTTAAAGTGCCTACCTGTAGATTTTGGCCGCTAGCTCAGCCGGCACCTAGGGAAACCTACCGAACCTGTGCATTTTTTTAAACTAGAGACTTAGGGGAATCCAAGATGGGGTGACTTGTGGGGCTCTGACCAGGTTCTGTTACCCAGAATCCATTGCAAACCTCAAAATTTGGCTAAAAAAAACCGTTTTCCTCACATTTCTGTGGCAGAAAGTTCTGGAATCTGAGAGGAGCCACAAATTTCCTTCCACCCAGCGTTCCCCCAAGTCTCCCGATAAAAATGATACCTCACTTGTGTGGGTAGGCCTGGCGCCCGCGACAGGAAATGCCCCAAAGCGCAAGGTGGACACATCCCATTTTTTTGAAAGAAAACAGAGCTGTTTTTTTAAAAGTGCCTACCTGTAGATTTTGGCCTCTAGCTCAGCCGGCACCTAGGGAAACCTACCAAACCTGTGCATTTTTTTAAACTAGAGACTTAGGGGAATCCAAGATGGGGTGACTTGTGGGGCTCTGACCAGGTTCTGTTACCCAGAATCCTTTACAAACCTCAAAATTTGGCTAAAAAAACTAATTTTCCTCACATTATGGTGACAGAAACTTCTGGAATCTGAGAGGAGCCACGAATTTCATTCCACCCAGCGTTCCCCCAAGTCTCCAGATAAAAATGATACCTCACTTGTGTGGGTAGGCCTAGCGCCCGCGACAAGAAATGCCCCAAAGCGCAACGTGGACACATCCCATTTTTTTAAAGAAAACAGAGCTGTTTTTTGTAAAGTGCCTACCTGTAGATTTTGGCCTCTAGCTCAGCCGGCACCTAGGGAAACCTACCAAACCTGTGCATTTTTTAAAACTAGAGACTTAGGGGAATCCAAGATGGGGTGACTTGTGGAGCTGTGACCAGGTTCTGTTACCCAGAATCCTTTGCAAACCTCAAAATTTGGCTAAAAAAATACATTTTCCTCACATTATGGTGACAGAAAGTTCTGGAATATGAGAGGAGCCACAAATTTCCTTCCACCCAGCGTTCCCCCAAGTCTCCCGATAAAAATGATACCTCACTTGTGTGAGTAGGCCTAGCGCCCGCGACAGGAAATGCCGAAAAGCACAACGTGGACACATCCCATTTTTTTAAAGAAAACAGAGCTCTTTTTTGCAAGGTGCCTACCTGTAGATTTTGGCCTCTAGCTCAGCCGGCACCTATGGAAACCTACCAAACCTGTGCATTTTTGAAAACTAGAGACCTAGGGGAATCCAAGATGGGGTGACTTGTGGGGCTCTGACCAGGTTCTGTTACCCAGAATCCTTTGCAAACCTCAAAATTTGGCTAAAAAAAACCGTTTTCCTCCCATTTCTGTGGCAGAAAGTTCTGGAATCTGAGAGGAGCCACAAATTTCCTTCCACCCAACGTTCCCCCAAGTCTCCCGATAAAAATGATACCTCACTTGTGTGGGTAGGCCTAGCGCCCGCGACAGGAAATGCCGAAAAGCACAACGTGGACACATCCCATTTTTTGAAAGAAAACAGAGCTCTTTTTTGCAAGGTGCCTACCTGTAGATTTTGGCCTCTAGCTCAGCCGGCACCTAGGGAAACCTACCAAACCTGTGCATTTTTTAAAACTAGAGACTTAGGGGAATCCAAGATGGGGTGACTTGTGCGGCTCTGACCAGGTTCTGTTACCCAGAATCCTTTGCAAACCTCAAAATTTGGCTAAAAAAATACATTTTCCTCACATTATGGTGACAGAAAGTTCTGGAATATGAGAGGAGCCACAAATTTCCTTCCACCCAGCGTTCCCCCAAGTCTCCCGATAAAAATGATACCTCACTTGTGTGGGTAGGCCTAGCGCCCGCGACAGTAAATGCCCCAAAGCGCAAGGTGGACACATCACATTTTTTTAAAGAAAACAGAGCTGTTTTTTTTAAAGTGCCTACCTGTAGATTTTGGCCTCTAGCTCAGCCGGCACCTAGGGAAACCTACCAAACCTGTGCATTTTTTTAAACTAGAGACTTAGGGGAATCCAAGATGGGGTGACTTGTGGGGCTCTGACCAGGTTCTGTTACCCAGAATCCTTTACAAACCTCAATATTTGGCTAAAAAAACAAATTTTCCTCACATTATGGTGACAGAAAGTTCTGGAATCTGAGAGGAGCCACAAATTTCCTTCCACCCAGCGTTCCCCCAAGTCTCCAGATAAAAATGATACCTCACTTGTGTGGGTAGGCCTAGCGCCCGCGACAGGACATGCCCCAAAGCGCAACGTGGACACATCCCATTTTTTGAAAGAAAACAGTGGTGTTTTTTGCAAAGTACCTGCCTGTAGATTTTGGCCTCTAGCTCAGCCAGCACCTAGGGACACCTACCACACCTGTGCATTTTTGAAAACTAGAGACCTAGGGTAATTCAAGATGGGGTGACTTGTGAGGCTCTGATCAGGTTCTGTTACCCAGAATCCTTTGCAAACCTCAAAATTTGGCTAAAAAAACACATTTTCCTCACATTATGGTGACAGAAAGTTCTGGAATCTGAGAGGAGCCACAAATTTCCTTCCACCCAGCGTTCCCCCAAGTCTCCCGATAAAAATTATACCTCACTTGTGTGGGTAGGCCTAGCGACTGCGACAGGAAATGCCGAAAAGCACAACGTGGACACATCCCATTTTTTGAAAGAAAACAGAGCTGTTTTTTGCAAGGTGCCTACCTGTAGATTTTGGCCTCTAGATCAGCCAGCACCTAGGGAAACCTACCAAACCTGTGCATTTTTAAAAACTAGAGACCTAGGGTAATCCAAGATGGGGTGACTTGTGGGGCTCTGACCAGGTTCTGTTACCCAGAATCCTTTGCAAACCTCAAAATCTGGCAAAAAAAACATGTTTTCCTCACATTTCTGTGGCAGAAAGTTCTGGAATCTGAAAGGAGCCACAAATTACCTTCCACCCAGCGTTCCCCCAAGTCTCCCGATAAAAATGATACCTCACTTGTGTGGGTAGGCCTAGCGCCCGCGGCAGGAAATGCCCCAAAGCGCAACGTGGACACATCCCATTTTTTGAAGGAAAACAGAGCTGTTTTTTGCAAAGTGCCTACCTGTAGATTTTGGCCTCTAGCTCAGCCGGCACCTAGGGAAACCTACCAAACCTATGCATTTTTTAAAACTAGAGACTTACGGGAATCCAAGATGGGGTGACTTGTGGGGCTCTGACCAGGTCCTGTTACCCAGAATCCTTTGCAAACCTCAAAATTTGGCTAAAAAAACACATTTTCCTGACATTATGGTGACAGAAAGTTCTGGAATCTGAGACGAGCCACAAATTTCCTTCCACCCAGCGTTCCCCCAAGTCTCCCGATAAAAATGATACCTCACTTGTGTGGATAGGCCTAGCGCCCGCGACAGGAAATGCCGAAAAGCACAACGTGGACACATCCCATTTTTTGAAAGAAAACAGAGCTGTTTTTTGCCAGGTGCCTACCTGTAGATTTTGGCCTCTAGCTCAGCCGGCACCTAGGGAAACCTACCAAACCTGTGCATTTTTGAAAACTAGAGACCTAGGGGAATCCAAGATGGGGTGACTTGTGGGGCTCTGACCAGGTTCTGTTACCCAGAATCCTTTGCAAACCTCAAAATTTGGCTAAAAAAAACGGTTTTCCTCACATTTCTGTGGCAGAAAGTTCTGGAATCTGAGAGGAGCCACAAATGTCCTTACACCCAGCGTTCCCCCAAGTCTCCCGATAAAAATGATACCTCACTTGTGTGGGTAGGCCTAGCGCCCACGACAGGAAATGCCCCAAAGCGCAAGGTGGACACATCCCATTTTTTGAAAGAAAACAGAGCTGTTTTTTGCAAAGTGCCTACCTGTAGATTTTGGCCTCTAGCTCAGCCGGCACCTAGGGAAACCTACCAAACCTGTGCATTTTTTAAAACTAGAGACTTAGGGGAATCCAAGATGGGGTGACTTGTGGGGCTCTGACCAGGTTCTGTTACCCAGAATCCTTTGCAAACCTCAAAATTTGGCTAAAAAAACACATTTTCCTCACATTATGGTGACAGAAAGTTCTCGAATCTGAGAGGAGCCACAAATTTCCTTCCACCCAGCGGTCCCCCAAGTCTCCCGATAAAAATGATACCTCACTTGTGTGGGTAGGCCTAGCGCCCGCGACAGGAAATGTCGAAATGCACAACGTGGACACATCCAATTTTTTTAAATAAAACAGTGGTGTTTTTTTCAAAGTACCTACCTGTAGATTTGGCCTCTAGCTCAGCCAGCACCTAGGGACACCTACCACACCTGTGCATTTTTGAAAACTAGAGACCTAGGGTAATCCAAGATGGGGTGACTTGTGAGGCTCTGATCAGGTTCTGTTACACAGAATCCTTTGCAAACCTCAAAATTTGGCTAAAAAAACACATTTTCCTCACATTATGGTGACAGAAAGTTCTGGAATCTGAGAGGAGCCACAAATTTCCTTCCACCCAGCGTTCCCCCAAGTCTCCCGATAAAAATTATACCTCACTTGTGTGGGTAGGCCTAGCGCCTGCGACAGGAAATGCCGAAAAGCACAACGTGGACACATCCCATTTTTTGAAAGAAAACAGAGCTGTTTTTTGCAAGGTGCCTACCTGTAGATTTGGCCTCTAGCTCAGCCAGCACCTAGGGACACCTACCACACCTGTGCATTTTTGAAAACTAGAGACCTAGGGTAATCCAAGATGGGGTGACTTGTGAGGCTCTGATCAGGTTCTGTTACACAGAATCCTTTGCAAACCTCAAAATTTGGCTAAAAAAACACATTTTCCTCACATTATGGTGACAGAAAGTTCTGGAATCTGAGAGGAGCCACAAATTTCCTTCCACCCAGCGTTCCCCCAAGTCTCCCGATAAAAATTATACCTCACTTGTGTGGGTAGGCCTAGCGCCTGCGAAAGGAAATGCCGAAAAGCACAACGTGGACACATCCCATTTTTTGAAAGAAAACAGAGCTGTTTTTTGCAAGGTGCCTACCTGTAGATTTTGGCCTCTAGCTCAGCCAGCACCTAGGGAAACCTACCAAACCTGTGCATTTTTTAAAACTAGAGACCTAGGGTAATCCAAGATGGGGTGACTTGTGGGGCTCTGACCAGGTTCTGTTACCCAGAATCCTTTGCAAACCTCAAAATCTGGCAAAAAAAATAAGTTTTCCTCACATTTCTGTGGCAGAAAGTTCTGGAATCTGAGAGGAGCCACAAATTTCCTTCCACCCAGCGTTCCCCCAAGTCTCCCGATAAAAATGATACCTCACTTGTGTGCGTAGGCCTAGCGCCCGCGACAGGAAATGCCCCAAAGCGCAACGTGGACACATCCCATTTTTTGAAGGAAAACAGAGCTGTTTTTTGCAAAGTGCCTACCTGTAGATTTTGGCCTCTAGCTCAGCCGGCACCTATGGAGACCGACCAAACCTGTGCATTTTTTTAAACTAGAGACTTAGGGGAATCCAAGATGGGGTGACTTGTGGGGCTCTGACCAGGATCTGTTACCCAGAATCCTTTTCAAACTTCAAAATTTGGCTAAAAAACACGTTTTCCTCACATTTCTGTGGCATAAAGTTCTGGAATGTGAGAGGAGCCACAAATTTCCTTCCACCCAGCGTTCCCCCAAGTCTCCAGATAAAAATGATACCTCACTTGTGTGGGTAGGCCTAGCGCCCGCGACTGGAAATGCCCCAAAGCGCAACGTGGACACATCCCATTTTTTTTAAAGAAAACATAGCTGTTTTTTGCAAGGTGCCTACCTGTAGATTTTGGCCTCTAGCTCAGCTGGCACTTAGGGAAACCTACCAAACGTGTGCATTTTTGAAAACTAGAGACCTAGGGGAATCCAAGATGGGGTGACTTGTGGGGCTCTGACCAGGTTCTGTTACCCAGAATCCTTTGCAAACCTCAAAATGTGGCTAAAAAATCCTGTTTTCCTCACATTTCTGTGGCAGAAAGTTCTGGAATCTGAGAGGAGCCACAAATTTCCTTACACCCAGCGTTCCCCCAAGTCTCCCGATAAAAATGATACCTCACTTGTGTGGGTAGGCCTAGCGCCCGCCACAGGAAATGCCCCCAAAGCGCAAGGTGGACACATCCCATTTTTTGAAAGAAAGCAGAGCTGTTTTTTGCAAAGTGCCTACCTGTAGATTTTGGCCTCTAGCTCAGCCGGCACCTAGGGAAACCTACCAAACCTGTGCATTTTTTAGAACTAGAGACTTAGGGGAATCCAAAATGGGGTGACTTTTGGGGCTCTGACCAGGTTCTGTTACCCAGAATCCTTTGCAAACCTGAAAATTTGGCTAAAAAAACAAATTTTCCTCACATTATGGTGACAGAAAGTTCTGGAATCTGAGAGGAGCCACAAATTTCCTTCCACCCAGCGGTCCCACAAGTCTCCCGATAAAAATGATACCTCACTTGTGTGGGTAGGCCTAGCGCCAGCGACAGGAAATGCCGAAATGCACAACGTGGACACATCCCATTTTTTTAAAGAAAACAGAGCTGTTTTTTGCAAGGTGCCTACCTGTAGATTTTGGCCTCTAGCTCAGCCGGCACCTAGAGAAACCTACCAAACCTGTGCATTTTTTAAAACAAGAGACCTAGGGGAATCCAAGATGGGGTGACTTGTGGGGCTCTGACCAGGTTCTGTTACCCAGAATCCTATGCAAACCTCAAAATTTGGCTAAAAAAACAAGTTTTCCTCACATTTCTGTGGCAGAAAGTTCTGGAATCTGAGAGAAGCCACAAATTTCCTTCCACCCAGCATTCCCCCAAGTCTCCAGATAAAAATGGTACCTCACTTGTGTGGGTAGGCCTAGAGCCCGCGACAGGAAATACCCCAAAGCACAACGTGGACACATCCAATTTTTTTAAATAAAACAGTGGTGTTTTTTGCAAAGTACCTACCTGTAGATTTTGGCCTCTAGCTCAGCCAGCACCTAGGGACACCTACCACACCTGTGCATTTTTGAAAACTAGAGACCTAGGGTAATCCAAGATGGGGTGACTTGTGAGGCTCTGATCAGGTTCTGTTACCCAGAATCCTTTGCAAACCTCAAAATTTGGCTAAAAAAACACATTTTCCTCACATTATGGTGACAGAAAGTTCTGGAATCTGAGAGGAGCCACAAATTTCCTTCCACCCAGCGTTCCCCCAAGTCTCCCGATAAAAATTATACCTCACTTGTGTGGGTAGGCCTAGCGCCTGCGACAGGAAATGCCGAAAAGCACAACGTGGACACATCCCATTTTTTGAAAGAAAACAGAGCTGTTTTTTGCAAGGTGCCTACCTGTAGATTTTGGCCTCTAGCTCAGCCAGCACCTAGGGAAACCTACCAAACCTGTGCATTTTTTAAAACTAGAGACCTAGGGTAATCCAAGATGGGGTGACTTGTGGGGCTCTGACCAGGTTCTGTTACCCAGAATCCTTTGCAAACCTCAAAATCTGGCTAAAAAAACACGTTTTCCTCACATTTCTGTGGCAGAAAGTTCTGGAATCTGAGAGGAGCCACAAATTTCCTTCCACCCAGCGTTCCCCCAAGTCTCCCGATAAAAATGATACCTCACTTGTGTGGGTAGGCCTAGCGCCCACGACAGGAAATGCCGAAAAGCACAACATGGACACATCCCATTTTTTTAAAGAAAACAGAGCTGTTTTTTGCAAGGAGCCTACCTGTAGATTTTGGCCTCTAGCTCAGCCGGCACCTAGGGAAACCTACAAAACCTGTGCATTTTTGAAAACTAGAGACCTAGGGGAATCCAAGATGGAGTGACTTGTGGGGCTCTGACCAGGTTCTGTTACCCAGAATCCTTTGCAAACCTCAAAATTTGGCTAAAAAAACCTGTTTTCCTCACATTTCTGTGGCAGAAAGTTCTGGAATCTGAGAGGAGCCACAAATTTCCTTCCACCCAGCGTTCCCCCAAGTCTCCCGATAAAAATGATACCTCACTTGTGTGGGTAGGCTTAGTGCCCGCGACAGGATATGCCCCAAAGCGCAACGTGGACACATCCCATTTTTTTAAAGAAAACAGAGCTGTTTTTTGCAAAGTGCCTACCTGTAGATTTTGGCCTCTAGCTCAGCCGGCACCTAGGGAAACCTACCAAACCTGTGCATTTTTTAAAACTAGAGATTTAGGGGAATCCAAGATGGGGTGACTTGTGGGGCTCTGACCAGGTTCTGTTACCCAGAATCCTTTGCAAACCTCAACATTTGGCTAAAAAAACAAATTTTCCTCACATTATGGTGACAGAAACTTCTGGAATCTGAGAGGAGCCACAAATTTCCTTCCACCCAGCGTTCCCCCAAGTCTCCAGATAAAAATGATACCTCAGTTGTGTGGGTAGGCCTAGCACCCGCGACAGGAAATGCCCCAAAGCGCAACGTGGACACATCCCATTTTTTGAAAGAAAACAGAGCTGTTTTTTGCAAGGTGCCTACCTGTAGATTTTGGCCTCTAGCTCAGCCGGCACCTAGGGAAACCTACCAAACCTGTGCATTTTTAAAAACTAGAGACCTAGGGGAATCCAAGATGGGGTGACTTGTGGGGCTCTGACCAGGTTCTATTACCCAGAATCCTTTGCAAACCTCATAATTTGGCTAAAAAAAACAGTTTTCCTCACATTTCTGTGGCAGAAAGTTCTGGAATCTGAGAGGAGCCACAAATTTCCTTCCACCCAGCGTTCCCCCAAGTCTCCCGATAAAAATGATACCTCACTTGTGTGGGTAGGCCTAGCGCCCGCGACAGGAAATGCCCCAAAGCGCAAGGTGGACACATCACATTTTTTTAAAGAAAACAGAGCTGTTTTTTTTAAAGTGCCTACCTGTAGATTTTGGCCTCTAGCACAGCCGGCACCTAGGGAAACCTACCAAACCTGTGCATTTTTTTAAACTAGAGACTTAGGGGAATCCAAGATGGGGTGACTTGTGGGGCCCTGACCAGGTTCTGTTACCCAGAATCCTTTACAAACCTCAATATTTGGCTAAAAAAACAAATTTTCCTCACATTATGGTGACAGAAAGTTCTGGAATCTGAGAGGAGCCACAAATTTCCTTCCACCCAGCGTTCCCCCAAGTCTCCAGATAAAAATGATATCTCACTTGTGTGGGTAGGCCTAGCGCCCGCAACAGGAAATGCCCCAAAGCGCAACATGGACACATCCCATTTTTTGAAAGAAAACAGAGCTGTTTTTTGCAAAGTGCCTACCTGTAGATTTTGGCCTCTAGCTCAGCCGGCACCTAGGGAAACCTACCAAACCTGTGCATTTTTTAAAACTAGAGACTTAGGGGAATCCAAGATGGGGTGACTTGTGGGGCTCTGACCAGGTTTTGTTACCCAGAATCCTTTGCAAACCTCAATATTTGGCTAAAAAAACACATTTTCCTCACATTATGGTGACAGAAAGTTCTGGAATCTGAGAGGAGCCACAAATTTCCTTCCACCCAGCGTTCCCCCAAGTCTCCAGATAAAAATGATACCTCACTTGTGTGGGTAGGCCTAGCACCCGCGACAGGAAATGCCCCAAAGCGCAACGTGGACACATCCCATTTTTTGAAAGAAAACAGAGCTGTTTTTTGCAAGGTGCCTACCTGTAGATTTTGGCCTCTAGCTCAGCCGGCACCTAGGGAAACCTACCAAACCTGTGCATTTTTGAAAACTAGAGACCTAGGGGAATCCAAGATGGGGTGACTTGTGGGGCTCTGACCAGGTTCTATTACCCAGAATCCTTTGCAAACCTCATAATTTGGCTAAAAAAAACAGTTTTCCTCACATTTCTGTGGCAGAAAGTTCTGGAATCTGAGAGGAGCCACAAATGTCCTTCCACCCAGCGTTCCCCCAAGTCTCCCGATAAAAATGATACCTCACTTGTGTGGGTAGGCCTAGCGCCCGCGACAGGAAATGCCCCAAAGCGCAAGGTGGACACATCACATTTTTTTAAAGAAAACAGAGCTGTTTTTTTTAAAGTGCCTACCTGTAGATTTTGGCCTCTAGCACAGCCGGCACCTAGGGAAACCTACCAAACCTGTGCATTTTTTAAAACTAGAGACTTAGGGGAATCCAAGATGGGGTGACTTGTGGGGCCCTGACCAGGTTCTGTTACCCAGAATCCTTTACAAACCTCAATATTTGGCTAAAAAAACAAATTTTCCTCACATTATGGTGACAGAAAGTTCTGGAATCTGAGAGGAGCCACAAATTTCCTTCCACCCAGCGTTCCCCCAAGTCTCCAGATAAAAATGATACCTCACTTGTGTGGGTAGGCCTAGCGCCCGCGACAGGAAATGCCCCAAAGCGCAACGTGGACACATCCCATTTTTTGAAAGAAAACAGAGCTGTTTTTTGCAAAGTGCCTACCTGTAGATTTTGGCCTCTAGCTCAGCCGGCACCTAGGGAAACCTACCAAACCTGTGCATTTTTTAAAACTAGAGACTTAGGGGAATCCAAGATGGGGTGACTTGTGGGGCTCTGACCAGGTTTTGTTACCCAGAATCCTTTGCAAACCTCAAAATTTGGCTAAAAAAACACATTTTCCTCACATTATGGTGACAGAAAGTTCTGGAATATGAGAGGAGCCACAAATTTCCTTCCACCCAGCGTTCCCCCAAGTCTCCCGATAAAAATGATACCTCACTTGTGTGGGTAGGCCTAGCGCCCGCGACAGGAAATGCCGAAAAGCACAACATGGACACATCCCATTTTTTTAAAGAAAACAGAGCTGTTTTTTGCAAGGTGCCTACCTGTAGATTTTGGCCTCTAGCTCAGCCGGCACCTAGGGAAACCTACAAAACCTGTGCATTTTTGAAAACTAGAGACCTAGGGGAATCCAAGATGGGGTGACTTGTGGGGCTCTGACCAGGTTCTGTTACCCAGAATCCTTTGCAAACCTCAAAATTTGGCTAAAAAAACCTGTTTTCCTCACATTTCTGTGGCAGAAAGTTATGGAATCTGAGAGGAGCCACAAATTTCCTTCCACCCAGCGTTCCCCCAAGTCTCCCGATAAAAATGATACCTCACTTGTGTGGGTAGGCCTAGCGCCCGCGACAGGAAATGCCCCAAAGCGCAACGTGGACACATCCCATTTTTTGAAAGAAAACAGAGCTGTTTTTTGCAAAGTGCCTACCTGTAGATTTTGGCCTCTAGCACAGCCGGCACCTAGGGAAACCTACCAAACCTGTGCATTTTTTAAAACTAGAGACTTAGGGGAATCCAAGATGGGGTGACTTGTGGGGCCCTGACCAGGTTCTGTTACCCAGAATCCTTTACAAACCTCAATATTTGGCTAAAAAAACAAATTTTCCTCACATTATGGTGACAGAAAGTTCTGGAATCTGAGAGGAGACACAAATTTCCTTCCACCCAGCGTTCCCCCAAGTCTCCAGATAAAAATGATACCTCACTTGTGTGGGTAGGCCTAGCGCCCACGACAGGAAATGCCGAAAAGCACAACGTGGACACATCCCATTTTTTGAAAGAAAACAGAGCTGTTTTTTGCAAAGTGCCTACCTGTAGATTTTGGCCTCTAGCTCAGCCGGCACCTAGGGAAACCTACCAAACCTGTGCATTTTTTAAAACTAGAGACTTAGGGGAATCCAAGATGGGGTGACTTGTGGGGCTCTGCCCAGGTTCTGTTACCCAGAATCCTTTGCAAACCTCAAAATTTGGCTAAAAAAACCTGTTTTCCTCACATTTCTGTGGCAGAAAGTTCTGGAATCTGAGAGGAGCCACAAATGTCCTTCCACCCAGCGTTCCCCCAAGTCTCCCGATAAAAATGATACCTCACTTATGTGGGTAGGCCTAGCGCCCGCGACAGGAAATGCCCCAAAGCGCAACGTGGACACATCCCATTTTTTGAAAGAAAACAGAGCTGTTTTTTGCAAAGTGCCTACCTGTAGATTTTGGCCTCTAGCTCAGCCGGCACCTAGGGAAACCTACCAAACCTGTGCATTTTTTAAAACTAGAGACTTAGGGGAATCCAAGATGGGGTGACTTGTGGGGCTCTGACCAGGTTCTGTTACCCAGAATCCTTTGCAAACCTCAAAATTTGGCTAAAAAAACACATTTTCCTCACATTATGGTGACAGAAAGTTCTGGAATATGAGAGGAGCCACAAATTTCCTTCCACCCAGCGTTCCCCCAAGTCTCCCGATAAAAATGATACCTCACTTGTGTGGGTAGGCCTAGCGCCCGCGACAGGAAATGCCGAAAAGCACAACATGGACACATCCCATTTTTTTAAAGAAATCAGAGGTGTTTTTTGCAAAGTGCCTACCTGTAGATTTTGGCCTCTAGCTCAGCCGGCACCTAGGGAAACCTACCAAACCTGTGCATTTTTGAAAGCTAGAGACCTAGGGGAATCCAAGATGGGGTGACTTGTGGGGCTCTGACCAGGTTCTGTTACCCAGAATCCATTGCAAACCTCAAAATTTGGCTAAAAAAAACCGTTTTCCTCCCATTTCTGTGGCAGAAAGTTCTGGAATCTGAGAGGAGCCACAAATTTCCTTCCACCCAGCGTTCCCCCAAGTCTCCCGATAAAAATGATACCTCACTTGTGTGGATAGGCCTAGCGCCCGCGACAGGAAATGCCGAAAAGCACAACGTGGACACATCCCATTTTTTGAAAGAAAACAGAGCTCTTTTTTGCAAGGTGCCTACCTGTAGATTTTGGCCTCTAGCTCAGCCGGCACCTAGGGAAACCTACCAAACCTGTGCATTTTTTAAAACTAGAGACTTAGGGGAATCCAAGATGGGGTGACTTGTGGGGCTCTGACCAGGTTCTGTTACCCAGAATCCTTTGCAAACCTCAAAATTTGGCTAAAAAAACAAATTTTCCTCACATTATGGTGACAGAAAGTTCTGGAATCTGAGAGGAGCCACAAATTTCCTTCCACCCAGCGTTCCCCCAAGTCTCCCGATAAAAATTATACCTCACTTGTGTGGGTAGGCCTAGCGCCTGTGACAGGAAATGCCGAAAAGGACAACGTGGACACATCCCATTTTTTTAAAGAAAACAGAGCTGTTTTTTGCAAGGTGCCTACCTGTAGATTTTGGCCTCTAGCTCAGCCGGCACCTAGGGAAACCTACAAAACCTGTGCATTTTTTAAAACTAGAGACCTAGGGGAATCCAAGATGGAGTGACTTGTGGGGCTCTGACCAGGTTCTGTTACCCAGAATCCTTTGCAAACCTCAAAATTTGGCTAAAAAAACCTGTTTTCCTCACATTTCTGTGGCAGAAAGTTCTGGAATCTGAGAGGAGCCACAAATTTCCTTCCACCCAGCGTTCCCCCAAGTCTCCCGATAAAAATGATACCTCACTTGTGTGGGTAGGTTTAGTGCCCGCGACAGGATATGCCCCAAAGCGCAACGTGGACACATCCCATTTTTTTAAAGAAAACAGAGCTGTTTTTTGCAAAGTGCCTACCTGTAGATTTTGGCCTCTAGCTCAGCCGGCACCTAGGGAAACCTACCAAACCTGTGCATTTTTTAAAACTAGAGACTTAGGGGAATCCAAGATGGGGTGACTTGTGGGGCTCTGACCAGGTTCTGTTACCCAGAATCCTTTGCAAACCTCAACATTTGGCTAAAAAAACAAATTTTCCTCACATTATGGTGACAGAAACTTCTGGAATCTGAGAGGAGCCACAAATTTCCTTCCACCCAGCGTTCCCCCAAGTCTCCAGATAAAAATGATACCTCACTTGTGTGGGTAGGCCTAGCACCCGCGACAGGAAATGCCCCAAAGCGCAACGTGGACACATCCCATTTTTTGAAAGAAAACAGAGCTGTTTTTTGCAAGGTGCCTACCTGTAGATTTTGGCCTCTAGCTCAGCCGGCACCTAGGGAAACCTACCAAACCTGTGCATTTTTTAAAACTAGAGACCTAGGGGAATCCAAGATGGGGTGACTTGTGGGGCTCTGACCAGGTTCTATTACCCAGAATCCTTTGCAAACCTCAAAATTTGGCTAAAAAAAACAGTTTTCCTCACATTTCTGTGGCAGAAAGTTCTGGAATCTGAGAGGAGCCACAAATTTCCTTCCACCCAGCGTTCCCCCAAGTCTCCCGATAAAAATGATACCTCACTTGTGTGGGTAGGCCTAGCGCCCGCGACAGGAAATGCCCCAAAGCGCAAGGTGGACACATCACATTTTTTTAAAGAAAACAGAGCGGTTTTTTTTAAAGTGCCTACCTGTAGATTTTGGCCTCTAGCACAGCCGGCACCTAGGGAAACCTACCAAACCTGTGCATTTTTTAAAACTAGAGACTTAGGGGAATCCAAGATGGGGTGACTTGTGGGGCCCTGACCAGGTTCTGTTACCCAGAATCCTTTACAAACCTCAATATTTGGCTAAAAAGACAAATTTTCCTCACATTATGGTGACAGAAAGTTCTGGAATCTGAGAGGAGCCACAAATTTCCTTCCACCCAGCGTTCCCCCAAGTCTCCCGATAAAAATGATACCTCACTTGTGTGGGTAGGCCTAGCGCCCACGACATGAAATGCCCCAAAGCGCAAGGTGGACACATCCCATTTTTTGAAAGAAAACAGAGCTGTTTTTTGCAAAGTGCCTACCTGTAGATTTTGGCCTCTAGCTCAGCCGGCACCTAGGGAAACCTACCAAACCTGAGCATTTTTTAAAACTAGAGACTTAGGGGAATCCAAGATGGGGTGACTTGTGGGGCTCTGACCAGGTTCTGTTACCCAGAATCCTTTGCAAACCTCAAAATGTGGCTAAAAAAACACATTTTCCTCAGATTATGGTGACAGAAAGTTCTGGAATCTGAGAGGAGCCACAAATTTCCTTCCACCCAGCGTTCCCCCAAGTCTCCCGATAAAAATGATACCTCACTTGTGTGGGTAGGCCTAGCGCCCACGACATGAAATGCCCCAAAGCGCAAGGTGGACTCATCCCATTTTTTGAAAGAAAAACAGAGCTGTTTTTTGCAAAGTGCCTACCTGTAGATTTTGGCCTCTAGCTCAGCCGGCACCTAGGGAAACCTACCAAACCTGAGCATTTTTTAAAACTAGAGACTTAGGGGAATCCAAGATGGGGTGACTTGTGGGGCTCTGACCAGGTTCTGTTACCCAGAATCCTTTGCAAACCTCAAAATTTGGCTAAAAAAAACTGTTTTCCTCACATTTCTGTGGCAGAAAGTTATGGAATCTGAGAGGAGCCACAAATTTCCTTCCACCCAGCGTTCCCCCAAGTCTCCCGATAAAAATGATACCTCACTTGTGTGGGTAGGCCTAGCGCCCGCGACAGGAAATGCCCCAAAGCGCAACGTGGACACATCCCATTTTTTGAAAGAAAACAGAGCTGTTTTTTGCAAAGTGCCTACCTGTAGATTTTGGCCTCTAGCTCAGCCGGCACCTAGGGAAACCTACCAAACCTGTGCATTTTTTAAAACTAGAGACTTAGGGGAATCCAAGATGGGGTGACTTGTGGGGCTCTGACCAGGTTTTGTTACCCAGAATCCTTTGCAAACCTCAAAATTTGGCTAAAAAAACACATTTTCCTCACATTATGGTGACAGAAAGTTCTGGAATATGAGAGGAGCCACAAATTTCCTTCCACCCAGCGTTCCCCCAAGTCTCCCGATAAAAATGATACCTCACTTGTGTGGGTAGGCCTAGCGCCCGCGACAGGAAATGCCGAAAAGCACAACGTGGACACATCCCATTTTTTGAAAGAAAACAGAGCTGTTTTTTGCAAGGTGCCTACCTGTAGATTTTGGCCTCTAGCTCAGCCGGCACCTAGGGAAACCTAACAAACCTGTGCATTTTTGAAAACTAGAGACCTAGGGGAATCCAAGATGGGGTGACTTGTGGGGCTCTGACCAGGTTCTGTTACCCAGAATGCTTTTCAAACTTCAAAATTTGGCTAAAAAAACACGTTTTCCTCACATTTCTGTGGCAGAAAGTTCTGGAATCTGAGAGGAGCCACAAATTTCCTTCCACCCAGCGTTCCCCCAAGTCTCCCGATAAAAATGATACCTCACTTGTGTGGGTAGGCCTAGCGCCCACGACATGAAATGCCCCAAAGCGCAACGTGGACACATCCCATTTTTTGAAAGAAAACAGAGCTGTTTTTTGCAAAGTGCCTACCTGTAGATTTTGGCCTCTAGCTCAGCCGGCACCTAGGGAAACCTACCAAACCTGAGCATTTTTTAAAACTAGAGACTTAGGGGAATCCAAGATGGGGTGACTTGTGGGGCTCTGACCAGGTTCTGTTACCCAGAATCCTTTGCAAACCTCAAAATGTGGCTAAAAAAACACATTTTCCTCACATTATGGTGACAGAAAGTTCTGGAATATGAGAGGAGCCACAAATTTCCTTCGACCCAGCGTTCCCCCAAGTCTCCCGATAAAAATGATACCTCACTTGTGTGGGTAGGCCTAGCGCCCGCGACAGGAAATGCCGAAAAGCACAACATGGACACATCCCATTTTTTTAAAGAAAACAGAGCTGTTTTTTGCAAGGTGCCTACCTGTAGATTTTGGCCTCTAGCTCAGCCAGCACCTAGGGACACCTACCACACCTGTGCATTTTTGAAAACTAGAGACCTAGGGTAATCCAAGATGGGGTGACTTGTGAGGCTCTGATCAGGTTCTGTTACACAGAATCCTTTGCAAACCTCAAAATTTGGCTAAAAAAACACATTTTCCTCACATTATGGTGACAGAAAGTTCTGGAATCTGAGAGGAGCCACAAATTTCCTTCCACCCAGCGTTCCCCCAAGTCTCCCGATAAAAATTATACCTCACTTGTGTGGGTAGGCCTAGCGCCTGCGAAAGGAAATGCCGAAAAGCACAACGTGGACACATCCCATTTTTTGAAAGAAAACAGAGCTGTTTTTTGCAAGGTGCCTACCTGTAGATTTTGGCCTCTAGCTCAGCCAGCACCTAGGGAAACCTACCAAACCTGTGCATTTTTTAAAACTAGAGACCTAGGGTAATCCAAGATGGGGTGACTTGTGGGGCTCTGACCAGGTTCTGTTACCCAGAATCCTTTGCAAACCTCAAAATCTGGCAAAAAAAATAAGTTTTCCTCACATTTCTGTGGCAGAAAGTTCTGGAATCTGAGAGGAGCCACAAATTTCCTTCCACCCAGCGTTCCCCCAAGTCTCCCGATAAAAATGATACCTCACTTGTGTGCGTAGGCCTAGCGCCCGCGACAGGAAATGCCCCAAAGCGCAACGTGGACACATCCCATTTTTTGAAGGAAAACAGAGCTGTTTTTTGCAAAGTGCCTACCTGTAGATTTTGGCCTCTAGCTCAGCCGGCACCTATGGAGACCGACCAAACCTGTGCATTTTTTTAAACTAGAGACTTAGGGGAATCCAAGATGGGGTGACTTGTGGGGCTCTGACCAGGATCTGTTACCCAGAATCCTTTTCAAACTTCAAAATTTGGCTAAAAAACACGTTTTCCTCACATTTCTGTGGCATAAAGTTCTGGAATGTGAGAGGAGCCACAAATTTCCTTCCACCCAGCGTTCCCCCAAGTCTCCAGATAAAAATGATACCTCACTTGTGTGGGTAGGCCTAGCGCCCGCGACTGGAAATGCCCCAAAGCGCAACGTGGACACATCCCATTTTTTTTAAAGAAAACATAGCTGTTTTTTGCAAGGTGCCTACCTGTAGATTTTGGCCTCTAGCTCAGCTGGCACTTAGGGAAACCTACCAAACGTGTGCATTTTTGAAAACTAGAGACCTAGGGGAATCCAAGATGGGGTGACTTGTGGGGCTCTGACCAGGTTCTGTTACCCAGAATCCTTTGCAAACCTCAAAATGTGGCTAAAAAATCCTGTTTTCCTCACATTTCTGTGGCAGAAAGTTCTGGAATCTGAGAGGAGCCACAAATTTCCTTACACCCAGCGTTCCCCCAAGTCTCCCGATAAAAATGATACCTCACTTGTGTGGGTAGGCCTAGCGCCCGCCACAGGAAATGCCCCCAAAGCGCAAGGTGGACACATCCCATTTTTTGAAAGAAAGCAGAGCTGTTTTTTGCAAAGTGCCTACCTGTAGATTTTGGCCTCTAGCTCAGCCGGCACCTAGGGAAACCTACCAAACCTGTGCATTTTTTAGAACTAGAGACTTAGGGGAATCCAAAATGGGGTGACTTTTGGGGCTCTGACCAGGTTCTGTTACCCAGAATCCTTTGCAAACCTGAAAATTTGGCTAAAAAAACAAATTTTCCTCACATTATGGTGACAGAAAGTTCTGGAATCTGAGAGGAGCCACAAATTTCCTTCCACCCAGCGGTCCCACAAGTCTCCCGATAAAAATGATACCTCACTTGTGTGGGTAGGCCTAGCGCCAGCGACAGGAAATGCCGAAATGCACAACGTGGACACATCCCATTTTTTTAAAGAAAACAGAGCTGTTTTTTGCAAGGTGCCTACCTGTAGATTTTGGCCTCTAGCTCAGCCGGCACCTAGAGAAACCTACCAAACCTGTGCATTTTTTAAAACAAGAGACCTAGGGGAATCCAAGATGGGGTGACTTGTGGGGCTCTGACCAGGTTCTGTTACCCAGAATCCTATGCAAACCTCAAAATTTGGCTAAAAAAACAAGTTTTCCTCACATTTCTGTGGCAGAAAGTTCTGGAATCTGAGAGAAGCCACAAATTTCCTTCCACCCAGCATTCCCCCAAGTCTCCAGATAAAAATGGTACCTCACTTGTGTGGGTAGGCCTAGAGCCCGCGACAGGAAATACCCCAAAGCACAACGTGGACACATCCAATTTTTTTAAATAAAACAGTGGTGTTTTTTGCAAAGTACCTACCTGTAGATTTTGGCCTCTAGCTCAGCCAGCACCTAGGGACACCTACCACACCTGTGCATTTTTGAAAACTAGAGACCTAGGGTAATCCAAGATGGGGTGACTTGTGAGGCTCTGATCAGGTTCTGTTACCCAGAATCCTTTGCAAACCTCAAAATTTGGCTAAAAAAACACATTTTCCTCACATTATGGTGACAGAAAGTTCTGGAATCTGAGAGGAGCCACAAATTTCCTTCCACCCAGCGTTCCCCCAAGTCTCCCGATAAAAATTATACCTCACTTGTGTGGGTAGGCCTAGCGCCTGCGACAGGAAATGCCGAAAAGCACAACGTGGACACATCCCATTTTTTGAAAGAAAACAGAGCTGTTTTTTGCAAGGTGCCTACCTGTAGATTTTGGCCTCTAGCTCAGCCAGCACCTAGGGAAACCTACCAAACCTGTGCATTTTTTAAAACTAGAGACCTAGGGTAATCCAAGATGGGGTGACTTGTGGGGCTCTGACCAGGTTCTGTTACCCAGAATCCTTTGCAAACCTCAAAATCTGGCTAAAAAAACACGTTTTCCTCACATTTCTGTGGCAGAAAGTTCTGGAATCTGAGAGGAGCCACAAATTTCCTTCCACCCAGCGTTCCCCCAAGTCTCCCGATAAAAATGATACCTCACTTGTGTGGGTAGGCCTAGCGCCCACGACAGGAAATGCCGAAAAGCACAACATGGACACATCCCATTTTTTTAAAGAAAACAGAGCTGTTTTTTGCAAGGAGCCTACCTGTAGATTTTGGCCTCTAGCTCAGCCGGCACCTAGGGAAACCTACAAAACCTGTGCATTTTTGAAAACTAGAGACCTAGGGGAATCCAAGATGGAGTGACTTGTGGGGCTCTGACCAGGTTCTGTTACCCAGAATCCTTTGCAAACCTCAAAATTTGGCTAAAAAAACCTGTTTTCCTCACATTTCTGTGGCAGAAAGTTCTGGAATCTGAGAGGAGCCACAAATTTCCTTCCACCCAGCGTTCCCCCAAGTCTCCCGATAAAAATGATACCTCACTTGTGTGGGTAGGCTTAGTGCCCGCGACAGGATATGCCCCAAAGCGCAACGTGGACACATCCCATTTTTTTAAAGAAAACAGAGCTGTTTTTTGCAAAGTGCCTACCTGTAGATTTTGGCCTCTAGCTCAGCCGGCACCTAGGGAAACCTACCAAACCTGTGCATTTTTTAAAACTAGAGATTTAGGGGAATCCAAGATGGGGTGACTTGTGGGGCTCTGACCAGGTTCTGTTACCCAGAATCCTTTGCAAACCTCAACATTTGGCTAAAAAAACAAATTTTCCTCACATTATGGTGACAGAAACTTCTG
Source organism: Pleurodeles waltl (assembly GCF_031143425.1). Lineage (NCBI taxonomy): Eukaryota > Metazoa > Chordata > Amphibia > Caudata > Salamandridae > Pleurodeles > Pleurodeles waltl. The sequence goes on from NC_090444.1 coordinate 1,016,764,234, forward strand.
GAATCTGAGAGGAGCCACAAATTTCCTTCCACCCAGCGTTCCCCCAAGTCTCCAGATAAAAATGATACCTCAGTTGTGTGGGTAGGCCTAGCACCCGCGACAGGAAATGCCCCAAAGCGCAACGTGGACACATCCCATTTTTTGAAAGAAAACAGAGCTGTTTTTTGCAAGGTGCCTACCTGTAGATTTTGGCCTCTAGCTCAGCCGGCACCTAGGGAAACCTACCAAACCTGTGCATTTTTAAAAACTAGAGACCTAGGGGAATCCAAGATGGGGTGACTTGTGGGGCTCTGACCAGGTTCTATTACCCAGAATCCTTTGCAAACCTCATAATTTGGCTAAAAAAAACAGTTTTCCTCACATTTCTGTGGCAGAAAGTTCTGGAATCTGAGAGGAGCCACAAATTTCCTTCCACCCAGCGTTCCCCCAAGTCTCCCGATAAAAATGATACCTCACTTGTGTGGGTAGGCCTAGCGCCCGCGACAGGAAATGCCCCAAAGCGCAAGGTGGACACATCACATTTTTTTAAAGAAAACAGAGCTGTTTTTTTTAAAGTGCCTACCTGTAGATTTTGGCCTCTAGCACAGCCGGCACCTAGGGAAACCTACCAAACCTGTGCATTTTTTTAAACTAGAGACTTAGGGGAATCCAAGATGGGGTGACTTGTGGGGCCCTGACCAGGTTCTGTTACCCAGAATCCTTTACAAACCTCAATATTTGGCTAAAAAAACAAATTTTCCTCACATTATGGTGACAGAAAGTTCTGGAATCTGAGAGGAGCCACAAATTTCCTTCCACCCAGCGTTCCCCCAAGTCTCCAGATAAAAATGATATCTCACTTGTGTGGGTAGGCCTAGCGCCCGCAACAGGAAATGCCCCAAAGCGCAACATGGACACATCCCATTTTTTGAAAGAAAACAGAGCTGTTTTTTGCAAAGTGCCTACCTGTAGATTTTGGCCTCTAGCTCAGCCGGCACCTAGGGAAACCTACCAAACCTGTGCATTTTTTAAAACTAGAGACTTAGGGGAATCCAAGATGGGGTGACTTGTGGGGCTCTGACCAGGTTTTGTTACCCAGAATCCTTTGCAAACCTCAATATTTGGCTAAAAAAACACATTTTCCTCACATTATGGTGACAGAAAGTTCTGGAATCTGAGAGGAGCCACAAATTTCCTTCCACCCAGCGTTCCCCCAAGTCTCCAGATAAAAATGATACCTCACTTGTGTGGGTAGGCCTAGCACCCGCGACAGGAAATGCCCCAAAGCGCAACGTGGACACATCCCATTTTTTGAAAGAAAACAGAGCTGTTTTTTGCAAGGTGCCTACCTGTAGATTTTGGCCTCTAGCTCAGCCGGGCACCTAGGGAAACCTACCAAACCTGTGCATTTTTGAAAACTAGAGACCTAGGGGAATCCAAGATGGGGTGACTTGTGGGGCTCTGACCAGGTTCTATTACCCAGAATCCTTTGCAAACCTCATAATTTGGCTAAAAAAAACAGTTTTCCTCACATTTCTGTGGCAGAAAGTTCTGGAATCTGAGAGGAGCCACAAATGTCCTTCCACCCAGCGTTCCCCCAAGTCTCCCGATAAAAATGATACCTCACTTGTGTGGGTAGGCCTAGCGCCCGCGACAGGAAATGCCCCAAAGCGCAAGGTGGACACATCACATTTTTTTAAAGAAAACAGAGCTGTTTTTTTTAAAGTGCCTACCTGTAGATTTTGGCCTCTAGCACAGCCGGCACCTAGGGAAACCTACCAAACCTGTGCATTTTTTAAAACTAGAGACTTAGGGGAATCCAAGATGGGGTGACTTGTGGGGCCCTGACCAGGTTCTGTTACCCAGAATCCTTTACAAACCTCAATATTTGGCTAAAAAAACAAATTTTCCTCACATTATGGTGACAGAAAGTTCTGGAATCTGAGAGGAGCCACAAATTTCCTTCCACCCAGCGTTCCCCCAAGTCTCCAGATAAAAATGATACCTCACTTGTGTGGGTAGGCCTAGCGCCCGCGACAGGAAATGCCCCAAAGCGCAACGTGGACACATCCCATTTTTTGAAAGAAAACAGAGCTGTTTTTTGCAAAGTGCCTACCTGTAGATTTTGGCCTCTAGCTCAGCCGGCACCTAGGGAAACCTACCAAACCTGTGCATTTTTTAAAACTAGAGACTTAGGGGAATCCAAGATGGGGTGACTTGTGGGGCTCTGACCAGGTTTTGTTACCCAGAATCCTTTGCAAACCTCAAAATTTGGCTAAAAAAACACATTTTCCTCACATTATGGTGACAGAAAGTTCTGGAATATGAGAGGAGCCACAAATTTCCTTCCACCCAGCGTTCCCCCAAGTCTCCCGATAAAAATGATACCTCACTTGTGTGGGTAGGCCTAGCGCCCGCGACAGGAAATGCCGAAAAGCACAACATGGACACATCCCATTTTTTTTAAAGAAAACAGAGCTGTTTTTTGCAAGGTGCCTACCTGTAGATTTTGGCCTCTAGCTCAGCCGGCACCTAGGGAAACCTACAAAACCTGTGCATTTTTGAAAACTAGAGACCTAGGGGAATCCAAGATGGGGTGACTTGTGGGGCTCTGACCAGGTTCTGTTACCCAGAATCCTTTGCAAACCTCAAAATTTGGCTAAAAAAACCTGTTTTTCCTCACATTACTGTGGCAGAAAGTTATGGAATCTGAGAGGAGCCACAAATTTCCTTCCACCCAGCGTTCCCCCCAAGTCTCCCGATAAAAATGATACCTCACTTGTGTGGGTAGGCCTAGCGCCCGCGACAGGAAATGCCCCAAAGCGCAACGTGGACACATCCCATTTTTTGAAAGAAAACAGAGCTGTTTTTTTGCAAAGTGCCTACCTGTAGATTTTGGCCTCTAGCACAGCCGGGCACCTAGGGAAACCTACCAAACCTGTGCATTTTTTAAAACTAGAGACTTAGGGGAATCCAAGATGGGGTGACTTGTGGGGCCCTGACCAGGTTCTGTTACCCAGAATCCTTTACAAACCTCAATATTTGGCTAAAAAAACAAATTTTCCTCACATTATGGTGACAGAAAGTTCTGGAATCTGAGAGGAGACACAAATTTCCTTCCACCCAGCGTTCCCCCAAGTCTCCAGATAAAAATGATACCTCACTTGTGTGGGTAGGCCTAGCGCCCACGACAGGAAATGCCGAAAAGCACAACGTGGACACATCCCATTTTTTGAAAGAAAACAGAGCTGTTTTTTTGCAAAGTGCCTACCTGTAGATTTTGGCCTCTAGCTCAGCCGGGCACCTAGGGAAACCTACCAAACCTGTGCATTTTTTAAAACTAGAGACTTAGGGGAATCCAAGATGGGGTGACTTGTGGGGCTCTGCCCAGGTTCTGTTACCCAGAATCCTTTGCAAACCTCAAAATTTGGCTAAAAAAAACCTGTTTTCCTCACATTTCTGGTGGCAGAAAGTTCTGGAATCTGAGAGGAGCCACAAATGTCCTTCCACCCAGCGTTCCCCCAAGTCTCCCGATAAAAATGATACCTCACTTATGTGGGTAGGCCTAGCGCCCGCGACAGGAAATGCCCCAAAGCGCAACGTGGACACATCCCATTTTTTGAAAGAAAACAGAGCTGTTTTTTGCAAAGTGCCTACCTGTAGATTTTGGCCTCTAGCTCAGCCGGCACCTAGGGAAACCTACCAAACCTGTGCATTTTTTAAAACTAGAGACTTAGGGGAATCCAAGATGGGGTGACTTGTGGGGCTCTGACCAGGTTCTGTTACCCAGAATCCTTTGCAAACCTCAAAATTTGGCTAAAAAAACACATTTTCCTCACATTATGGTGACAGAAAGTTCTGGAATATGAGAGGAGCCACAAATTTCCTTCCACCCAGCGTTCCCCCAAGTCTCCCGATAAAAATGATACCTCACTTGTGTGGGTAGGCCTAGCGCCCGCGACAGGAAATGCCGAAAAGCACAACATGGACACATCCCATTTTTTTAAAGAAATCAGAGGTGTTTTTTGCAAAGTGCCTACCTGTAGATTTTGGCCTCTAGCTCAGCCGGGCACCTAGGGAAACCTACCAAACCTGTGCATTTTTGAAAGCTAGAGACCTAGGGGAATCCAAGATGGGGTGACTTGTGGGGCTCTGACCAGGTTCTGTTACCCAGAATCCATTGCAAACCTCAAAATTTGGCTAAAAAAAACCGTTTTCCTCCCATTTCTGTGGCAGAAAGTTCTGGAATCTGAGAGGAGCCACAAATTTCCTTCCACCCAGCGTTCCCCCAAGTCTCCCGATAAAAATGATACCTCACTTGTGTGGATAGGCCTAGCGCCCGCGACAGGAAATGCCGAAAAGCACAACGTGGACACATCCCATTTTTTGAAAGAAAACAGAGCTCTTTTTTGCAAGGTGCCCTACCTGTAGATTTTGGCCTCTAGCTCAGCCGGCACCTAGGGAAACCTACCAAACCTGTGCATTTTTTAAAACTAGAGGACTTAGGGGAATCCAAGATGGGGTGACTTGTGGGGCTCTGACCAGGTTCTGTTACCCAGAATCCTTTGCAAACCTCAAAATTTGGCTAAAAAAACAAATTTTCCTCACATTATGGTGACAGAAAGTTCTGGAATCTGAGAGGAGCCACAAATTTCCTTCCACCCAGCGTTCCCCCCAAGTCTCCCGATAAAAATTATACCTCACTTGTGTGGGTAGGCCTAGCGCCTGTGACAGGAAATGCCGAAAAGGACAACGTGGACACATCCCATTTTTTTAAAGAAAACAGAGCTGTTTTTTGCAAGGTGCCTACCTGTAGATTTTGGCCCTCTAGCTCAGCCGGCACCTAGGGAAACCTACAAAACCTGTGCATTTTTTAAAACTAGAGACCTAGGGGAATCCAAGATGGAGTGACTTGTGGGGCTCTGACCAGGTTCTGTTACCCAGAATCCTTTGCAAACCTCAAAATTTGGCTAAAAAAACCTGTTTTCCTCACATTTCTGTGGCAGAAAGTTCTGGAATCTGAGAGGAGCCACAAATTTCCTTCCACCCAGCGTTCCCCCAAGTCTCCCGATAAAAATGATACCTCACTTGTGTGGGTAGGTTTAGTGCCCGCGACAGGATATGCCCCAAAGCGCAACGTGGACACATCCCATTTTTTTAAAGAAAACAGAGCTGTTTTTTTGCAAAGTGCCTACCTGTAGATTTTGGCCTCTAGCTCAGCCGGCACCTAGGGAAACCTACCAAACCTGTGCATTTTTTTAAAACTAGAGACTTAGGGGAATCCAAGATGGGGTGACTTGTGGGGCTCTGACCAGGTTCTGTTACCCAGAATCCTTTGCAAACCTCAACATTTGGCTAAAAAAACAAATTTTCCTCACATTATGGTGACAGAAACTTCTGGAATCTGAGAGGAGCCACAAATTTCCTTCCACCCAGCGTTCCCCCCAAGTCTCCAGATAAAAATGATACCTCACTTGTGTGGGGTAGGCCTAGCACCCGCGACAGGAAATGCCCCAAAGCGCAACGTGGACACATCCCATTTTTTGAAAGAAAACAGAGCTGTTTTTTGCAAGGTGCCTACCTGTAGATTTTGGCCTCTAGCTCAGCCGGCACCTAGGGAAACCTACCAAACCTGTGCATTTTTTAAAACTAGAGACCTAGGGGAATCCAAGATGGGGTGACTTGTGGGGCTCTGACCAGGTTCTATTACCCAGAATCCTTTGCAAACCTCAAAATTTGGCTAAAAAAAACAGTTTTCCTCACATTTCTGTGGCAGAAAGTTCTGGAATCTGAGAGGAGCCACAAATTTCCTTCCACCCAGCGTTCCCCCAAGTCTCCCGATAAAAATGATACCTCACTTGTGTGGGTAGGCCTAGCGCCCGCGACAGGAAATGCCCCAAAGCGCAAGGTGGGACACATCACATTTTTTTAAAGAAAACAGAGCGGTTTTTTTTAAAGTGCCTACCTGTAGATTTTGGCCTCTAGCACAGCCGGCACCTAGGGAAACCTACCAAACCTGTGCATTTTTTAAAACTAGAGACTTAGGGGGAATCCAAGATGGGGTGACTTGTGGGGCCCTGACCAGGTTCTGTTACCCAGAATCCTTTACAAACCTCAATATTTGGCTAAAAAGACAAATTTTCCTCACATTATGGTGACAGAAAGTTCTGGAATCTGAGAGGAGCCACAAATTTCCTTCCACCCAGCGTTCCCCCAAGTCTCCCGATAAAAATGATACCTCACTTGTGTGGGTAGGCCTAGCGCCCACGACATGAAATGCCCCAAAAGCGCAAGGTGGACACATCCCATTTTTTGAAAGAAAACAGAGCTGTTTTTTGCAAAGTGCCTACCTGTAGATTTTGGCCTCTAGCTCAGCCGGCACCTAGGGAAACCTACCAAACCTGAGCATTTTTTAAAACTAGAGACTTAGGGGAATCCAAGATGGGGGTGACTTGTGGGGCTCTGACCAGGTTCTGTTACCCAGAATCCTTTGCAAACCTCAAAATGTGGCTAAAAAAACACATTTTCCTCAGATTATGGTGACAGAAAGTTCTGGAATCTGAGAGGAGCCACAAATTTCCTTCCACCCAGCGTTCCCCCCAAGTCTCCCGATAAAAATGATACCTCACTTGTGTGGGTAGGCCCTAGCGCCACGACATGAAATGCCCCAAAGCGCAAGGTGGACTCATCCCATTTTTTGAAAGAAAAACAGAGCTGTTTTTTGCAAAGTGCCTACCTGTAGATTTTGGCCTCTAGCTCAGCCGGCACCTAGGGAAACCCTACCAAACCTGAGCATTTTTTAAAACTAGAGACTTAGGGGAATCCAAGATGGGGTGACTTGTGGGGCTCTGACCAGGTTCTGTTACCCAGAATCCTTTGCAAACCTCAAAATTTGGCTAAAAAAAACTGTTTTCCTCACATTTCTGTGGGCAGAAAGTTATGGAATCTGAGAGGAGCCACAAATTTCCTTCCACCCAGCGTTCCCCCAAGTCTCCCGATAAAAATGATACCTCACTTGTGTGGGTAGGCCTAGCGCCCGCGACAGGAAATGCCCCAAAGCGCAACGTGGACACATCCCATTTTTTGAAAGAAAACAGAGCTGTTTTTTGCAAAGTGCCTACCTGTAGATTTTGGCCTCTAGCTCAGCCGGGCACCTAGGGAAACCTACCAAACCTGTGCATTTTTTAAAACTAGAGACTTAGGGGAATCCAAGATGGGGTGACTTGTGGGGCTCTGACCAGGTTTTGTTACCCAGAATCCTTTGCAAACCTCAAAATTTGGCTAAAAAAAACACATTTTCCTCACATTATGGTGACAGAAAGTTCTGGAATATGAGAGGAGCCACAAATTTCCTTCCACCCAGCGTTCCCCCAAGTCTCCCGATAAAAATGATACCTCACTTGTGTGGGTAGGCCTAGCGCCCGCGACAGGAAATGCCGAAAAGCACAACGTGGACACATCCCATTTTTTGAAAGAAAACAGAGCTGTTTTTTGCAAGGTGCCTACCTGTAGATTTTGGCCTCTAGCTCAGCCCGGCACCTAGGGAAACCTAACAAACCTGTGCATTTTTGAAAACTAGAGACCTAGGGGAATCCAACGATGGGGTGACTTGTGGGGCTCTGACCAGGTTCTGTTACCCAGAATGCTTTTCAAACTTCAAAATTTGGCTAAAAAAACACGTTTTCCTCACATTTCTGTGGCAGAAAGTTCTGGAATCTGAGAGGAGCCACAAATTTCCTTCCACCCAGCGTTCCCCCAAGTCTCCCGATAAAAATGATACCTCACTTGTGTGGGTAGGCCTAGCGCCCACGACATGAAATGCCCCCAAAGCGCAACGTGGACACATCCCATTTTTTGAAAGAAAACAGAGCTGTTTTTTGCAAAGTGCCTACCTGTAGATTTTGGCCTCTAGCTCAGCCGGCACCTAGGGAAACCTACCAAACCTGAGCATTTTTTAAAACTAGAGACTTAGGGGAATCCAAGATGGGGTGACTTGTGGGGCTCTGACCAGGTTCTGTTACCCAGAATCCTTTGCAAACCTCAAAATGTGGCTAAAAAAAACACATTTTCCTCACATTATGGTGACAGAAAGTTCTGGAATATGAGAGGAGCCACAAATTTCCTTCGACCCAGCGTTCCCCCAAGTCTCCCGATAAAAATGATACCTCACTTGTGTGGGTAGGCCTAGCGCCCGCGACAGGAAATGCCGAAAAGCACAACATGGACACATCCCATTTTTTTAAAGAAAACAGAGCTGTTTTTTGCAAGGTGCCTACCTGTAGATTTTGGCCTCTAGCTCAGCCGGCACCTAGGGAAACCTACAAAACCTGTGCATTTTTGAAAACTAGGAGACCTAGGGGAATCCAAGATGGGGTGACTTGTGGGGCTCTGACCAGGTTCTGTTACCCAGAATCCTTTGCAAACCTCAAAATTTGGCTAAAAAAACCTGTTTTCCCTCACATTTCTGTGGCAGAAAGTTATGGAATCTGAGAGGAGCCACAAATTTTCCTTCCACCCAGTGTTCCCCCAAGTCCTCCCGATAAAAATGATACCTCACTTGTGTGGGTAGGCCCTAGCGCCCGCGACAGGAAATGCCCCAAAGCGCAACGTGGGACACATCCCATTTTTTGAAAGAAAACAGAGCTGTTTTTTGCAAAGTGCCTACCTGTAGATTTTGGCCTCTAGCTCAGCCGGCACCTAGGGAAACCTACCAAACCTGTGCATTTTTTAAAACTAGAGACTTAGGGGAATCCAAGATGGGGTGACTTGTGGGGCTCTGACCAGGTTCTGTTACCCAGAATCCTTTGCAAACCTCAAAATTTGGCTAAAAAAA